>NW_027224270.1:626666-940000 GCF_023699985.2 Odocoileus virginianus
AATGTTACATATTTCCATTTTAGGGCATTAAAATAAAAAACATAATTGCTTCTAAGCACAAATTCCAATCCCAAAGAAAGGCAATGCCAAAGAACACTCAAACTACCACACAATTGCACTCATCTCACATGCTAGTAAAGTAATGCTCAAAATTCTCCAAGCCAGGTTTCAGCAATACGTGAACCGTGAACTTCCAGATGTTCAAGCTGGATTTAGAAAAGGCAGAGGAACCAGAGATCAAATTGCCAACATCCGCTGGATCATCAAAAAAGCAAGAGAGTTCCAGAAAAACATCTACCACTACTTAACTGTCTATGCCAAAGCCTCTGACTGTGTGGATCATCACAAACCATTGAAAATTCTGAAGGAGATGGGAATACCAGACCACCTAACCTGCCTCCTGAGAAATCTGTATGCAGGTCAGAAAGCAACAGTTAGAACTGGACATGGAACAATAGACTGGTTCCGAATCGGGAAAGTACCTCAAGGCTAAATATTGTCACCCTGCTTATTTAACTTATATGCAGAGTACATCATGAGAAATGCTGGGCTGGATGAAGCACAAGCTGGAACCAAGATTGCTGGGAGAAATATCAATAACCTCAGATATGCAGATGACACCACCCTTATGGCAGAAAGTGAAGAAGAACTAAAGAGCTTCTTGATGAAAGTGAAAGAGGAGAGTGAAAAAGTTGGCTTAAAGCTCAACATTCAGAAAACTAACATCATGGCATCTGGTCCCATCACTTCATGGCAAATAGATGGGGAAACAGTGGAAACAGTGACAGACTTTTATTTTGGGGGGACTCCAAAATCACTGCTCATGATGACTGCAGCCATGAAATTAAAAGACGCTCTCCTCGGAAGAAAAGCTATGACCAACCTAGACAGCATATTAAAAAGCAGAGACATTACTCTGCCAACAAAGGTCCGTCTAGTCAAAGTTATGGTGTTACCAGTAGTCACGTATGGATGTGAGAATTGGACTCTAAAGAGAGCTGAGCGCTGAAGAACTGATGCTTTTCAACTGTGATGTTGGAGAACACTCTTGAGAGTCCCCTGGCCTGCAAGGAGATCCAACTAGTCCATCCTAAAGGAGATCAGTCCTGGGTGTTCACTGGAAGGTCTGATGTTGAAGCTGAAACTCCAATATTTTGGCTACCTGATGCGAAGAGCTGACTTATTTAAAAAGACCCTGATGCAGGGAAAGATGGAGGTAGGAGGAGAAGGGGAAGACAGAGGATGAGATGGTTGAATGGCATCACTGACTCGATGAACATCAGTTTGGGTAAACTCCGGGAGTTGGTGATGGACAGGGAAGCCTGGCATGCTGTGGTTCTTGGGGCCACAAAGAGTTGGATACGACTGAGCAACTAACTGAACTGTAGCACAAAGAAAAACGCACATGTATTTACAACATATAATACCAAGTGTTGCATTATTACTACATCTCTTCACAAACCTGATGAAGTGGATACTGTATTTTATTTTAAAAATTAAAAAATTAGGGTTAAATGGATTATTTAAGTACCCTGTCCAATGACCCAGTATGACTCCAGAATATTCACTGGAAAGACTGATGCAGAAGCTGAAGGTCCAATATTTTGGCCACCTGATGTGAAGAACTGACTCATTTGAAAAGACCCTGATGCTGGGAAAGATTGAGGGCAGAAGGGAACGACAGAGGATGAGATGGTTGGATGGCATCACTAACTTGATGAACGTGAGTTTGAGTAAACTCCAGAAGTTGGTGATGGACAGGGAGGCCTAGCGTGCTGCAGTCCATGGGGTCACAAAGAGTTGGACACGACTGAGCAACTGAACTGAACTGATGACTCCAGAACCAGTACCTTTAACACCTCCAAAAAAATAGTCTCCAAAGTATAAACCACAATAGATGCTAAGGGGGTAGAAAAAGAAAATATAAAAATTTCTAGCTATACTCATTTTTGTATCAAAAATTATAAATTAAGCTTTATAAATATTCAATACATGGAGTGAAACTGGCCATAAATAAGACCAAGATTAAACATTATATACAGTACTCAAGGAATCCAGAGGGGAAAATATGAAGTCCTCAATCTAGAGTAAGTAACGCAGACTTTGCTTACCTGCTGGCTCTTTTTCAGTATACTGTGACATATATGGCAGTTTCCTTGTGCCCAGTTCAGTGGAATTATGGATGTGACTTAATTTTTACTCACACAATGGATAAGCTGCAGAAGATTCCTACAAAGAAACCACAGATTAAACACAACATTAATAAAACAGAAGCACAAAACAAAATGGCAAAACTAATAGTTCTAGTGAAGTTCTTAGCTTGCCCATAGCAACACAGAAATATGCATTGGATTTGATAAGGCAATCAAAAAAATCTGAAAAGTATGAAGATGGCTATTTGAAAACATTTAGATATCCTCTTGGAAAACCTTGCCTTAAGTATGTATCATCCTTAGGAAAGACAATGATGATAACACAAGAATAATTTATAAGTATATAAGCAAATATATTAGGAGAAGTACATATTAGCAAATATATTAGGTCACATTGGGGTATGTGACCAAACTTACATTACATAGTACTTTGGGCATCTACTACAAACTACGCTACCTTTGCTTCTCCATCAAGCACTAAAGTTCCCTTAGCCCTGCCACTGCTAAAAGAAGTTAACTCTAAGAACACAAACTTCATTTAAAGAATGTATAATGGCTTATGACAGTAAGTGTAAAAAATGATATATTGACTATTTTTTAGAAGAGTCAATTGACCAGATATTTTAATCCCAAAGAAGAACCTATTCTAAATCAGGAAAACTAAAGTTTACCATTTAACATATGAAAACTTCATGTTTTGAAATTAATCCATTTATTTAGTATTTTAAAAGTTACAACCTGTGCCTTTTTTTAAAGTCTGGCAAGAGCTAAGCTTTTTATTTAAACGCCTTAACACTAGAGCTACTGCTAACTGCCCACCATCAACTTAAAGTTATTAGAAGATGACAGCTCTGAAAATTAATTTAAATCTATATGCTATCTGTCTAGCCATACAGCTAGCTATAAATTAACACATATAAAAGCATACAAACACATCCTCCCATATAAATTATAAACCCAGCAACAGGCTGTTTACTGCTCTAATACTGCTGAATCAAGTCAGACTGTTAACAATAGTTAAAAGGTAAAGGAATATAAAAAAAATAATCCTGCCATACTGGCAAAAATACAAGCTCTGATTAATATTGTTTTAATAATAAGAAAAATAATCTGCAATAACTTGATCTTAGCAGAATCACAGTACAATACGTGCAGATTTAAAGGATGGCCATGGATTTAAGTTCATGGATATTTTATCCAAAGCCTTTTCTCTGAAACAAGGCAATATTCGAGGCACTATTTTCAGTGCTGAGGATATAAAAATGAACAAAATAGACAAATACTCCTGCCATCTTAAGCCCTTCTAAAATTGTAGTACGGGGTACAGACACTGAACAAAACACACAAGAAATAAATGTTAGACAATTCACGTGTGTGCACGCGCTCACTCAGTGGTGCCAGTCTTCTTGCAACCCCACAAACTGCAGCCCACAAGGCTCCTCTGTCCATGGGACTTTTCCAGGCAAGAATACTGGAGAAGGCTGCCATTTCCTCCTCCAGAGAGATCTTTCCCATTCAGGGACTGAACCTGTGTCTCCTACATCTACATCCTACATCTCCTGCATTGGCAGGCGGATTCTTTACCACTGAGCCACTTGGGAAGCCCACAGCCAACATCTGGACCAAAAGAGAGCAGGGACTCCAGACCTGCGAGGAGTGTGCCGCTTAAAACAGCACAGTTAGGGAAGGCCTCACCGAGGAGGGGTCACTGGGCAAACACCTGTGAGAGAAGGAGCCACATGTGCGGGAAAGAGCATCCTCAGCAGTGTAACAGGAAGACTCTGAAGTCAGGACTCCCAGAAGTGACCATGGCAAGAAGTCTGGGATGGAATGAGCAAGAAAGTAACAGATGAGGTCAGAAAGTAAATTAGAGATGAGGGAGTAAAATGGAACTGATCATATAAGTCTTTACAGGGTAAGACAACACAAGTGAAAGTTGCTCAGCCGGGTCTGACTCTTCATGACCCCATGGACTGTCCATGGGATTCTCCAGGCCAGAATACTGGAGTGGGTAGCCTTTTCCTTCTCCAGGGGATCTTCCCAACCCAGGAATTGAACCGGGGTCTCCTGCACTGCAGGCGGATTCTTTACCAGCTGAGCTATCAGGGAAGCCCAATACAAGAAATGTAGGTGTTACTCTGAGTGAGACAGAAAACCACCAAATAGTTCTCAGAAGAGACATTACCTAACTTGTTTTAAAAGGAACACTCTGGCTACTGTGTTTAGACTGAAGGGGAACATGGTCAAGGGCAGGGAGACTGGTGAGAAAGCTATGAAAATACTGATAAGAGATCACAGTGATTTGGACCAGGGTAAAAATAGAGGCAGTGAGAACTTACCAGATTGTGGATATATTCTGAAAGCAGAGGCAACAAAGTTTTCTGATATAGATTATGAAGGAAAGTAAGAATCTAAGGTTGATTCTTAAGTTTTACAGCCTAGGCAACTAGAAAAACAGACGTGCCATTACCTGATGTAGGAAATTTGTGGAAGCAGCAGGTTTGGAGAAAGTATACTGAGTTTACTTCTGGATGTGTTAAATCTGAGATATCTACTAGATATCCAAGTAGAAACGTTAAATAAGAGGCTGGAGTTGACTGGAGAATTCTGAACTGCCAGTATAACCTGGGAGTTATTAGGATATAGATTAATACTCAAAAAAGGTTTGCTAGAGATGGCTTCTAAAATTAAGAGGTCAGGGAAAAAGAAGTATCTGGAAAACTAAGCAGTGAGAAAGGCAGGTGAGAGAAAGGAAAAACTCTAGGAGTATGGATGCCAATGAAGCAAGCACTTCAGACCAGAGAAGTGATCCACTGGGCCAAACTGCTGCTAAAAGAACAGTGTGGCAAGGATCTGTAACTGACCCTAGACCTAGCAACAGGGAAGGTTACTGGAGCTCTTGACAGTGGCGTCTTTGGTAAAACGGCAAACACAGAAGCCTCATCAGAGCATGTGGCTGAGAGAGAGAGGTGGTAAGAGTATAGAAATCATGAAAATCTCCCTGTTTCTTAATCATACTTCTTTTCAACATAAATCCATTTCTTTCTAAAAGATTCTTTTTGGAGCCCTCCAACATCCTGATAAAAACTGAGTCTACTTGCTCTCAAGATCCGACTACTTCTGGGCTATCTTGTGGTTGTGTTTTGAATTAGGTCCCCTGATTTGAAACCCATGTTCTCCCCTCTTTTGTTTCAGGAACAGGAGTGTGTTCATTTTGTCTTTATTAGAAGATTCTCAAGCAATTGTTTTAGGAATTTTACATAAGTAGGTAAAAGTTGAGTCTTTCCATATCAAAGTATTTCCTCTATCACACTCTTGACTTATGTTCAAAACAAGATCATTTTTCCAACCTCTGCTTGATTGAAGGCACTGCTTTCTAAGCATCCCATGTTGCTGTTAGGAAACTGCACTGTCAGTTTATTTCTCATGCTTTTGTAAGTAAAGCAATTTTTCTCTCTGAATAACTAGGATTTTCTCTCAAGAAATGGCATTCCGTATTTCACAAGGACGTTCTTTGGCCATTTAAAAAATTTCTATCACATAGCACTTGAAAGACTCACATAAAATTTTCTCAAAGTTAATCTTTTTTCTTTCCTTATTTTCTGTGTATTTGGCCCACAGAGTTTAATTCTTTGTCTCTAAACTTTTCTTTCTCATTTTCAATGTACAGAATGATAGATTTCATGTACTGTTTTACTTCTGGCTTTCTAATATTCTCTATAATATTTCAGATTTCTTGCGTTTCTTGTTCCCTGCTTCTTCTATCATTGTCATTTTCAATAGTGGTTCTTGTCTTATGAATAAAATGCAAACTAGAATCTCTCTGTAGATACCAATTATCTCTATTTCATCTAGGCCAGCTATATAGATAAGTTCTACAACAGTGCTACTCATTCCTATCTCTGAAGTATAAAAGAGAAAAGAAAGTAGAACAGGGAGGAGAGAGGATGAACAATAAAAACCAAAGTCATAAGTCAAGATTAAAATGATTAATTAATCAGAGGCAGATTTGTATGTAAAGTTTATTGGGAACATTTGGTCTCTTGAGTTTTCTCTAAAGAAATGTTTCCTTTGCTAGTACTATTCATCTAATAACAACATATGATTCCTCTCTACTTGTGACAATTATTCATTTCAAATTCTTTAGTTTTCACATACTTCTTCCTAATTGCAAAAACAAAACAAAAAAATTATACAAATGTGCTGTTGTCTAAGAATTAAAGGAATTAATCAGGGAAGTATTAATTCTAGATCTTCCAAGTATTAACTTAGGTGTCATCATTTTACCCCTTAACGAGGATAATATGCCAGCAGCTCTAGACAGGAAATGGGAACAATCTTCAAAAGAATACAAGGAAAAGCCCGAGTATGGGCTCTGCCGTCCCAAGGCAGAGCTGAAAGAGTGAATGTAAAGACAAAGACCTTGCTTTAAGTGTGTGATGTCTATTAAATGAACTGTTTCGGTATACTGTCTAACATAATGATACATATTTAAACACCTGTCAATGAAGGGATGAATGAATGCATCACAATTCTGTGCCCCTTTCTGATGAAAATATGGAAATATAGTGCAAAGAGACTAAGAGTTGGGAATACTTAGATTCAAGTTCCAACTCACACACATTAAATGAAAGCTAGCAGTAGAAGTTATTCAGAAAACTAAAAATCTAAAATAGTAATAAAGCAAAAGACTTAAGCAAACAGAATAACGAGTGCTCATATACCTAAACGAACACAATACACACTGAAGTTGATACATACCAAGCTACACCTTTAATTGCCTTCAAAATCAGTTCTCCTATACATGGCAACTCTGTCCAGAATTCCATGGACAGAGAAGCCTGAAAGGCTACAGTCCATAGGGTCAGAAAAAGCCGGACACAAATGAAATGACTTAGCATGTACGTATGCATGCCATGCACACACATACCACTGAGTAGTCAATTAATACTCCAGCCTGTATAATATTCAAAGTTCACATTTATTACTATTATTTTTGCAATGTAGGCTACACATTTGTGTAATATCACCATACCTGTTAGAATAATGTAGTGGTTTTACAGCATGTCCACAAATCCTCTGATACTTCTCCTTAAAGAAGCAGAACCTAATTTGCTCCCATTAAGTGTAGGCTATACTTAGTAACTTGTTTCTAATGAAGACAAAGTGAGAGAAGTGACTGTGTGATGTCCAAGACTCAGGCACAAGATACTGTGGCTTCCTCCTTACGCTCTCTTGGCTCACGCTCTCTGGGAGAAGTTAGCTACTACACCGTAAGATCACTCAAGTAGTCCTACAGAATGGCCCATGTCATGAGGAACTGGCAGTTTCTGCCAAAAGACAGAAGAAACCAAGGTCTCCTGGAAATAGCCATGAAAATAAACCACCTAGGAAGCAGATTCTTCAGCCTCATTCAAGGCTTTTTATGACTGCAGTTCCATCTTGATTGTAACCCTCATGAAGCCTTGAGCCAAAACCATCCAGTCAGGCTGTTCCTGAATTTCTGACCCACAGAAACTATGATATAATACACATCCTGAGCTGCTAGGTCTATTACTGCACATACCTATCCTGTATTAGATAATAAATACAACCAATTTAAATTACCTGTGTTTAGATTCTGAATTTTCTTATACTTCCATCTACCACCACAGAGATTTTCTAGTACCACC
The DNA here is from genome assembly GCF_023699985.2 of Odocoileus virginianus. Classification (NCBI taxonomy): domain Eukaryota; kingdom Metazoa; phylum Chordata; class Mammalia; order Artiodactyla; family Cervidae; genus Odocoileus; species Odocoileus virginianus. The sequence continues at coordinate 634,492 of NW_027224270.1, forward strand.
TGATGAAAGTACATTGTCTCCCTGTAAGAGATCTACTTGTTCTCACCCCGGGAGGTGCCATGTTGGGGATGACAGCATAAAATGAATTACAGGCGTCATTCGCTTGTTGAGAATGTCTGCACTGCTGCTTAGCACCTACACTCTGCATTTTTCCATGTGTCTGACATCCATTTGAATGTCTTCTTTGGAAAAATGTCTACTTATTTTTTGCTTTTGAGTTGCATGAATTATTTATACATTTTGGGTATTAAACCCTTATCAAATACATGATTTGCAAATATTTTCTCCTATTCAATAGACTGCCTAGAAATAATCTACTTTAAAAGTATCCTTTTAGAAACAAAAGAGTTAATTAAGGGGGTGGGCAAAATGGGTGAAAGGGGTCAAGTATATGGTAATGAATGGTAACTAGACTTTTGGTCACGATCACTTTGAGAAATGACTCTCTGCGACCCCATGAATCGAAGCCCACCAGGGTCCTCTGTCCATGGGATTCTCTAGACAATACTGGAGTGGGTTGCCACGCCCTCCTCCTCCTAGATCTTCCCAATTCTAGGGATCGAACCCAGGTCTCCCTCATTACAGGCAGATTCTTTACGGTCTGAGCCACTGGGGAAGCCCATTCATTAGACTGCCTAGAAATAATATACTTTTAAAGTGTCCTTTTAGAAACAGAAAAGTTAATTAAGGGGGTGGGCACAAGGGGTGAAAGTGGTCAAGTAAATGATGATGAATGGTTACCAGACTTCTGGTGATGATCACTTTGTAATGAACATATATGTTCAATCACAATGTTGAACACCCAAAGCTTAGATAACATTATATATTTAAGAAAAAAAGGAACAAAACAACAATAGTTCAGAAACAAATACAGCTTGATACAACTATTTTAAGGGGGGGGGTCGTCTTAATTTTTCTTCCAAGCTCACTGGAATATTTATTTTGTTTTCTCCCATATTTAGTTTTACATATATCAAAGTGCCCTAGAAATGGTTCTTGAAACTTCTCCTAAGACAAACTTTTATAATTATCTAGCCCATATTTCCTTTCAGTAAAATACTTTTTTAGTCACACAAAGCTTTGTACTTATTACCACACTTAAGCTATGAATTAAAAAATAAAAACTTCATGACAAAATACGTTTATAACAAACTCTGACAAATGCCACCAGAAAGCAGTTTCATATATGCTGGAACCAATTAAATTTAAACCTAGCTTCCTAACATTATCTCATCCTTCCATTTTCAGCTGCTAAGGCAAAGTAAATGTCCCTTAAGATTAATAAAGAATTCACTATTAGCAACTTAAGCTTATACTTTATGTCTGACACTTACATATTATTTTTAGTGTATCTCCATATTTTTCATGTTTTCTATCAACAAGCACAAATGATTGCTTATACATATTTACAACTGCAAAATATTCAGTGCATCTAACTAGTATACACACAATAAGTAAGGACTAAGGTGATATTACCTCCATATATCACTGTAAGCAACTGTTCTCATTACTAAAATTAACTGCAGTAAATCAAGCAACTAACCACAGACTTAAAGTGCTTCTGCTTCATTGACTATGCTAAAGCCTTTAACTGTGTGGATCACAACAAATTGTGGAATATTCTTAATGAGATGGGAATACCAGACCACATTACCTGCCTCCTGAGAAACCTGTATGCAGGACAAGCAGCAACAGTCAGAACTGAACAAGAACAATGAACTGGTTCAAAATTCACAAAGAAGTATATCAAGGCTGTATACTGTCACCTTGCTCATTTAGCTTATTTGCAGAGTACATCGTGTGAAATGCCTGGCTAGATGAAGCACAAGCTGGAATCAAGATTGTGGGAAGAAATGTCAATAAACTCAGATATGCAGATGACACCACCCTTATGGCAGAAAGCAGAGGAACTAAAGAGCCTCTTGATGAAGGTGAAAAAGGAGAGTGAAAAAACTGGCTTAAAACTTAACATTCAGAAAACTAACATCTTGGCATCCGGTCCCATCACTTCACGGCAAATTGATGGGGAAAATGTAGAAACAGTGTCGGATTTCATTTTTCTTGAGCTCCAGGGTCACTGCAGATGGTGACTGCAGCCATGAAATTAAAAGACACTTGCTCCTTGGAAGAAAAGCTATGACAAACCTAGACAGTGTATTAAAAAGCAGAGACATCACTTTGCTGACAAAGGTCTGTATAGTTAAAGCTATGGTTTTTCCAGTAGTCATGTATGGATGTGAGAGTTGGATCATAAAGAAGGCTGAGCACCAAAGAATTGACACTTTCGAACTGTGGTGCTGGAAAAGACTCTTGAGAGTCCCTTGGACAGCAGGGAGATCAAACCAGTCAATTCTAAAGGAAATCAACCCTGAATATTCATTGGAAGGACTGATGCTGAAGCTGAAGCTCCAATACTTTGGCCACCTGATGAGAAGAGCTGACTCACTGGAAGAAGACCCTGATGCTGGGAAAGACTGAGGGTAAGAGGAGAAGGGATGACAGGATGAAACTGATAGGAGTTTGACTTGATGGACATGAGTTTGAGCAAACTCAGGGAGATAGTGAAGGACAGGGAAGCTTGGCGTGCTACAGTCCATGGGCTCGCAAGTCGGGCATGACTAAGCGAATGACCACCACCACCACAGAGAAACTTCCAAGGTATGACTAGCAAATTCTGCAAATGAATAACTTTAGAAATGATAATACCTAAATCAGACAGAAATTTTAAGGGACAGCTGTCAAAACTTCTGAGATGAAATGACTTTGCTATTCTTAGTAACAAGAGATAACCTGATAGAAGGCTATCCTTGATTATCTACTATCTTTCTCTTAACTACTACTCTTCTCTGAAGATATTTTTGCAAACTATTGTAAAAAAGGAACAATAAACTCAGCACTGATACAGTGAAAATTACATTACAAAATGTAACTCAAACATAAAACATACATAAACAATCTAAAAATTTTATAGACAAAAAACTGTATTTTCAAATTCTGTTCTGGTAAAGCCTGTATCTCACCAAGTTTTTTATAAACTTCTCATTCTGTTACAGAAAAGTCTTGTAAAAAAAATTTTTTTTAAGACTATCAATAGCAATCTTTGAGGAAAGAAGTGAAATATAACTCTCAACACACTAGAACAATAAATAATTTTTGTGGTTTACCTTAAGTATAAGGAAAAGGTTAGAGTCAAAGAAAAGTGAGATGAAAGAATAAAATATCAATTCATTAAAAAAAAAAGATAAAGAACATTCCTCAAATTTACCTCTCACTTAGATAGGAAGATCCCTGATTCATGTGTCACAAATAACAAGAATGCTGCTCAACCTACCCTCTTTTGAGATACACAAATTTATCAGCTTTAAGCAGAAAAGCTGGAAAGAACATCACATTGTAAATCAACTACACCTCAATTGAAAAAAAAAAAGAGCTGTAGAGATTTATTTTCATGTCAATAAGCCAGAAAAAGAAAAAACCAGGGTACAGGAAACAAGGAAAATAAAAAATTCAATGTTATGCATACCAAAAGGTAACAAATGTCATTTGATGCTAAAAATCACAAAATATGCTCAGAATAATGTACCTGTGATAGATACTGAGATGTGTGCACTATCAAAAAAAAAAAAAAAGAGAGAGAAACATGACTGAAGGTTGAGGAGATACAAAAAACTAGCAATCAAAATACTGAAGCAAGATTGTTTGTACATGGGGGTTCCTTGTACTCTACAGACATGTTTGGAAATTTCCATGATAAAAACTTAATTTCCCTTTTCTTTGCAACCATTTATTGAAGAAATGTTCACATACAAAACTCTTAAGGATACATTACAATCCAAAGAATTTTTACATATATATATATATATATATATATATCTAACTACTCACCTAGATCAAAATTATTTACCATTACTTCAGAGGGTTTTCTCTCATCCCTTCCAAGACACTGACTCCTCTCAACCCAAAGGCAACCACTCTCCTGACTTCTATTACCCCAGTTAAGTTTTTCAGATTTTAAACTATAGAAGTGGAATCATGCATCCTAAACTCTTCTGTGTCTGTTTACTTTTGTTTGACACAACGTTTCTGAGATTCATTCCTGTTGTTATAAACATCTTTGTACAGGCTTTTTTTTTTTTAAACTTTTCTTGCGTATACATGACCTGGAATTACTGGGTCACAGTACAGAGCTAAGTTTGGCTATAACAGATCCTGACAGCTTTGTAAAGCGGCTGAAACAACTTACATTCCCACCAGCAATATATGAGAGTGTTGTTTCACATCCTTGGCAACACTTGATATTGTCAGTCTCTAATCTCAGCCATTTGGTAGGGGTGTGATGGGATGGTGCCTCATTGTGACATTTCCCTGATGAGTAATAATGTAAAGTACCTTTACCTACACACATTGACTTTTGGATATCTTCTGTGAAGAACCTGCCTGCTTTCTTGCAGACTTTAAAAAGTGTGTTGCTTGCCTTTTTCTTTTTGATTTTTAAGAGTTATACTTTCTGGATACAAGTCTCTCAACAGATTTACTTATGAGTATATTCTTATAGTCTGTGGCTTGCCTTTTCTCTTTAATGACATCTTCACGAATAGAAATTCATAACTTAGTCTAATTTACCAACTTTGTTTTATTTAAGAAATTTCTGTCTAATCCAAGATGATCAAGACATTCTGGGTTTGCTTCTAGAACCTTGATAATTTAAGCATATACAGATCCAACTCAAATGAATACAGTATCAGGTAGAAATCAAGGTTCTTTTTTCCCAAATATTCAATATCCAATTTACCTAACACAATTTAAACATGTTTCTTAACTTTAGTGGAGCTTTTGTCATAATCCAAGAAACTACATATGTGAAGGTTCCATTTCTAGACACTCATATTCTTCCACTGGTCTTTTTGTCCATATTGTTCTAATATAATACTATTTTAATTACTGTGAATTTATAGCAAGTCTTGAGACATTTACATTTTGATATAAATTTTGCAATCCATTTCATAATTTTTTAATTCTGGGATTTTAACTGAAATCGTATTAAACCTATAGCTCAACTTGGAGGAAACTGACATTTTAACAATAGTGAGTTAGTGAGTTCCTACTATATAAAGGTGAAATATTTCTCCACATACTTAGGTATTTTAAAATGTCTCCTAGCACTGTTTTATAATTTTCAGTGTAGAAGTTTTGCCAAAGTTTTTATTAGATTTATTCTGAGGTATCTTACATATTTTGATGATTTTCTAAAAGTACTTTTCTAATTTTATTTTATACTTTTTGGTTGCTAGTACATAACTTACATTTTTGCAAGCTGTCCTTGTATCCTTGTATCTTGTTAAATTCACATATTCTGTGAATATGTGAAAAACTTTACTGGCAAACACTTTAAATTTTTTTCCCCATTTTTAAAAATTAACCTTTTCTAACCTGAGGGCACTGGTTAGGATTCCAATGTAGTTAAATAGAGAAAAAGATATGTGACATGAAACAAGGTTTTTCACTGAGTATTTTATCAGCTGTAGCATTTTTTTGTTGTGATACTATACAGAAAATTAGCACTGTTTTCTTCTACTCCTAAACTGATGGGGATATGCTAACTGTATCAGTGAGAAAACGCTACTGGACAAGCGGTACTAATAACCTCTTCACTCTGTAAGGAAACACAGGATCCGTGAGTGCAGCGCAGCAGAACACAATAAAACCTGAAGTGTGCCTGAACGGAGAGTCGAGCGCTCTCAGAGCGCTGCTTCAGCTGCATCAACAAGCTCGGATGTAATCTGTTGGTTATTTTTCAGATAAAAATGTTTTCTAATATTCATCATGACTTCATTTTCATTCATGGACTATTTAGAAATGTCTTGGTTAATTTTCAAACATGTGGAGCCTACTGCTGCTACTGCTTAGTCGCTCAGTCGTGTCCGACTCTTTGCCACCCCATGGACTGTAGCCCCCGCCAGGCTCCTCTGTCCCTGGGATTCTCCAGGCAAGAATACTGCAGTGGGTTGCCATTTCCTTCTTCAATGCATGCATGTATGCTAAGTCACTTCAGTTGTGCCCAACTCTGTGCAACCCCATGGACCTAGCTACCTATTTTTATGTTGCTGTGGTTGTTCAGTCGCTTTTTACTTTTGTATCATGTGCGTCTTTAAAGTGTTTAATCACTAAGTCTTGTCCAACTCCTTTGTGACCCCATGGACTGTAGCCTGCCAGGCTCCTCTGTCTAAGGGATTTCCCAGGCAAGACTGAATTGTAGTTAATTCCACAGGGTTCAAAGAATATATACTGTATAATTTTCATCCTGTGAAATTTGACGATACTTTTTAAGGTCCACAATATTTTGACAGATGTCCCATATGTCTTGAAAAGAAAAGCATAGCCTTCAGTTGTTAGATAAAATGTTCTATTAATGTCAATTATATTATGCTGATTAATCATGTCATTCAAATTTCCTATTTCCTTACTGATATTTTCAAATATTTGTTTTATCACTTAAACCAAATGTATATTTAAAATCTCCAGTTATGAATGCATACCTATCTTTACTAATTATATTAACTTCTATATTCAGAGGCTATGTTATCAGGTAAACGCACGCTTAGGATTATTATGTTGTCTTGATGAATTGACCTACTTATTATGATATTTTCCTGTTTATTTCTTGCAATATTTCTTCCTTTATGTCTATTTTGAACAATACTACAACTCATACAGGCATATCGGTTTTCTTTTAGTGAGTACTTGCAAACAATACTTACTCAGTCTTTTTATCTTCATATTATGTGTGTCTTCAAAGTGTCTTTTTAAATAAATAACTTCAAAAGTTTTTAAATCATGCAATCACTAATCAAAAGAAAGATGGAGTAGCACTATCAATATCAGAAAAGTAGTCTGCAGAAGAAACATTACCAGAGATAAAGAAGGATACTACATCATGATAAAGGGGTCAATTCACCTAGAAAACATAACACTCCTAAACAAGGATGTACCTAACAACAGAGGTTCAAAATACATGAAGTAAAAACAGTTGGAAGATGAAGCAGAAATAGGCAAACCCACAATTACACTTGGAGACTTCAATTCTTTTTGCAATGACCAACAAAACAAGTAGACAAAACCTCAGTAAGGAAACAGAAAACCTAACAAGCATCACAAGTCAACTTGACCTAACGATTACAGAATATTTAATACAAATGATTAATTTAGTATTTAAAATGGAATGCAGACTTTATAGAATATCCTGCCCCAAAGCAGCATGACATACATTATTTTGAACTGCACAGACATTTACCAAGACTGACCATATATAGAATATCCTGCCCCAAAGCAGCATGACATACATTATTTTGAACTGCACATAGACATTTACCAAGACTGACCATATTCTGATTCATAAAACTTCAAAGAAGTCAAACAAAATTATACAAAGTATGCTTTCCATCTATAATAAAATTAAGCATAGAAATCAATTATAGAAAGAGAGGCAAAAATCACCAAATAATTGGGAATTAAACAATATACATCTAAATAATCCATGGGTCAATGTGAAAGTCACAAAAGAACTCAGACAATATCAACATTAAAATTTGTGAGACCATCTGATGTAGTACTTAGAAGGAAAAGAAGAAAGGTCTCAAATCAACAGCCTTTTAAGCTTATACCTGAAAAAACTGAGTGGATTTAAACCCAAAGCACATAAGAAGAAACAGTAAAGAGTTAAAATCAGTATAACTCAAAACTTTTTTAAAATAATAAAATAGACAGCTGGATCTTTGGAAAAGTTAACACAATTGATAAACCTGGAAATGAACTAATAAAGACAAAAGAGAGGTCACACTGACAACATCTAATGAAAGAAAAAACATCACTATGGATGCCACAGTGATTAAAGGGACAATAAGAAACAACTTCATGGCAATTAATAAAGAGACACACTCTCTGAAATTCACAAACTACTAAAACTCATATATTAGGTGACTCACATAGTCAAAACCTGAAAGTTTTTAGGACAAAATTAGGTTATCCTTACCACCCTATACCTATTAAAGTAATTAAATCCATCCTTTTTCAACAAAGGAACCTAGGCCCAGATAAGTTACCTTGCAAACTCTGATAAACATTTATGAAAGAAATAGTAATCCTATCCAAAATTTTTCAGGAAATACAGAGGAAGAAACACTTTAGCCTATGAGACCAGCATTATCCCGATACAAAAATATTACACAAAAAGGTATCTTTCATGGACACAGATACAAAAAAAATACTCAACCAAATATTAGCAAATCTAATCTTCTAACTTATGAAAATGATAATACATCATAACCAAGTGAGGCATATCTAGATAATGCAAGGCTGACTCAACATTTGAAAATAAATCAATGTAATTCATCTTATTAACACACCAAGGAAGATAAATCATAAGATCACCTCAATAAGTTAACAGTTAAAACATTTGAGCACACTCAATGTCCAATCATGATTAAAAAATTCTCATCTAAAAACAGAACGGGGACATCCTTAACTTGATTAAAGGATTATTTTACTTAACTATAATAATTGTAGTATATAATAAAACTTGATCAAAAGTCCTAGCAGACTTACTAATGAAAAGACTGAAAGATTTTTTTCCCTAGGATTACGAATAAGACATCTGTTCTCACCACTCCTATTCAACATCATACTGGAGGTCCTAGTCAGTGCAATAAGGGGAAAAAAAGGTACAGGGGAGGTGGTTACATACAAATTGAAAACAAACAAAAATGCTCTATATTCACAATTGATGTTAACTTTCTACATGAGAAAATCAAAAAGAATTTACAAAGGAAAAAAAGGTTATTAGAACAGGTGAGTTTAGCAAGGTTGTGAGGTCAAGGTCAGAATACAAAATCAACTGTATTTCATACTATCAGTGAACAACTGGACATGGAAACTTTGGAAAATTATCATTTACAATATTATCAGAAGTGATGAAATACCTGGATATAAATCTGACAAGAGCAATAACTTATCTATCTTGCAACTATAAAATATTAATGAAGGAAAATGAAGACCTTTGATTAAAACCAAATAGAGATATCTCATGTGCTTACATGATTATTCAATATTAAGATGTCAATTCTTAATATTGATCAATGTACTCAATGTAATCTAAATTAATATCCCCTCAGTATTTTTTGTAGAAACCAGCAAGTTACTTATAAAAATTTTTATGAAAAAGCAAAGGGAACTAGAATATCCAGAATGATTTTGGAAAATCAAGTTGAAGAACTTACATTATCTGATTTTAAAACTTATTAGAAAGCAACGATAATCATGAATGACAAAGTGGCACTGGCGAAATGAAAGATAACAGAGATCAAGGGGATAGTCCAGAAACACACTCACATACATGGTCAAACTGACTTTTGACTAAGTGGTGCTGCTGCTGCTGCTAAGTCGCTTCAGTCATGCTAGAACCAGGAAAATAAACTTGATCCTTATTTCACATCATATACAAAAATAACTCAAGACAGACTGATACCCCTTGACATAAAAACAATAACATTTGTAGAAGAAATGTAAGAGGAAATATGCCTGACTTTGTACTGAGCAAACTTAGAACACAGAAACACAAACTATAAAAGGAAAAATTGATGAAGTGAATTTAATCAAAATTAAAAGCTCCTCTGGGACAATGAAAAGGTAAGCTTCAGACTGCATTGAGTGTGTATGCATCTGTACGGGTCAAAGTCAAAGGACTTCTACAGAAAACTGTATAAAGAATTCCTCTAACTCAATAGACAAGCAACTCAATGTTTAAAATGGCAAAAGATCTGAACACATACTTTACAAAGGAAGACATACAAATGATCCAAAATAAATGATAAATTCTCAGCATCATTAGACATCAGATAAATACAAATTTAAAATACAGTGTCATACTACTACATACCCACTAGAAGGGCTAAAATTAACCAAGTTTGATGAGAACATAGAGCAACTGGAACTGTAAAATGGGAAACAGTTTGACAGGTTCTTATAATTAAACATTCATTTACAATACAACCCAACAAATCCATTTGTAAGTATTTAACCAAGAGAAATGAAAATGTATTATACCCATTCATGAATGAATGTTTGTAGAGCTTTATTAATAAGAATCCCAAACTGGAGACAGTCCAAATACCCATACATAGGTGAAACGGTCAATTATTGTGGTAAATCAATCCACCATAAACTATTACTCAGCAACAAAAGCCATGAACCAGCTAAACATACAAACACATGGATTATCCTCAAAAACAACATAGTGAAAGAAGAAAACATGGACACAGAAAACTACACATTACATAATTTATTTACATAAAATTCCAGAACAAGTGAAACCCATCTAGAGTGAGAAAGAGAGAACAAACTGTTTCCTAGAGCCGAGGGTAAAAAAGTGACTTACTGAAAAAGGGCAGAAGGGAACCTTGGGGGATGAGAGAAATATTCAGTATCTTGACTGTAGTAATGAAAATATTCTACTCTTGATTGTGGCAGTGGTGACATGACTGTATACATCTGTCAAAACACACCGAGCCGTACATTTTAAATCTATGTATTTTATTGTAATTATCCTCAATAAAATTGATTCTGTAAAAAACAGCTCTTTTGGGAAAATATTAACCAGGGAATACTGGTGATGCCCGTATACAAATACTCAAAAGGTATCAAAAACATCAACAAAATTCAATACCCATTTATGATTTTTTAAAATGTCATCAGAAATTAAAAACAATAAAATCACTTGAAAAGTTAAGAATACAAGAAAATATTTTAACCTATTATACTCTCCATTTATCAGAAAGCTTCAGTAAACATCATGCTGCTGCTAAGTCGCTTCAGTCGTGTCCAACTCTGTGCGACCCCATAGTCGGCAGCCCACCAGGCTCCCTGTCCCTGGGATTCTCCAGGCAAGAACACTGGAGTGGGTTGCCATTTCCTTCTCCAATGCGTGAAAGTGAAAAGTGAAAGTGAAGTCGCTCAGCTGTGTCCGACTCTTAGCGACCCCATGGACTGCAGCCCACCAGGCTCCTCCGTCCATGGGATTTTCCAGGCAAGAGGACTGGAGTGGGGTGCCACTGCCTTCTAGTAAACATCATAATTGATGCTAAAACATCAGAAACAATCCCCTTAAGGTCTAAAACACCACTAAGTAGTGAACTATCACTGCTATTATTTAACATTATGTAAAAATATATACTAGCCAAAGTAATGATTAAAAAAAGTGAAAGTGTTAGTTGTTCAGTCGAGTCAGACTCTTTGCAACCCCATGGACTGCAGCCCACCAGGCTCCCCTGTCCTTGGGGATTCTCCAGGCAAGAATACTGGAGTGGGATGCCAGTCCCTTCTCCAGGGGATTGTCCGAACCCTGGGAACGAACCCAGTTCTCCTGCATTGCAGGCAGATTCTTTACCAGCTGAGCCACCAGGTAAGTCCTAATGTAATGAGGAAAACACAAATTATAAAATTTAAAAGCCACTAAACTGTGAATATTTTCAGATAATCAACTCAGTAAAGTGGTTAGATACATGATAATCAGAAAAAAATTCAAAAGTTTTGGTATAACTGGGGGGTGGAAGGGGGAGAAACAAATGTTACTGCAAGTTTCTATCCACCAGAGCTACCAAAATGGAATACCATACATAGACTTTTATGGAATAAAACTATAAAACTTTCCTTAAGCAAGATGTGAATTAAGAGGCATGCTATACATACATATCTATCAGAGGGGAAAGATTCAGTATCACAAAGGTCAATTTGCTCCATATTAATCTAAAATTTCTGTATGATCTCACTCAAAACACCTAAAGGATCTTTTATCTAATTTGCAAGTTGAGTCTAAAGTTCATTTGTAGAATGCATAAGATTAACTTCGAAAAGAGTAATAAGTAGGGAGAAACTGTTATCAAAATTTAAATGCATACTGTTTTTAATCTAGCAATTCAATTTCTAAGAATCCATGCTCCAGAAATAATCATATAAAGAGGAAGTTCACTGAACAGCTGACTCTTATCATGAAGGCAGAACTAGAAGGGGAAGTGGGAGGTGTACTTTTTACCTTACAGCCTTTCCATGCTGTTTGAAATTTTAAAATTTAAAAACATTTAAAGGATATTATTAAAAACAAGTAACTGTAAAACTTGGCTTCAAATAAAGCATTATTTGTGGTAAGAAAAAGAAACTAACTTAAATGTCTTTCAGTAAGAAAACAAACGGTTAAGTAAATTACAGCCCATTGAAATTATTTAAGTATCATTTAGCTTTTAAAAAGTACCAAGGGGGCTTATAACTTACAAGGGAAGATGGCCAAGATACATAACTTGGCAAAAGAAAACAAGTGATATATCAACGTGTTTAGTATATTCCCACCAAACTCTCCCAACTTTACATGTATGCATGTGTTTAAAAGTGTACATTAGGAAGACATACAGTACTGTTAACGCTAAACACTGGAACGAGACTGGAGGATAAAAAGGAATGTTCACATTGTAGTTAATGGTTCATTTTCTGTATTGCTGAAATTTTACATCTAGTTTGCATGTTTGTAACTGAATTTTAAAAATCTAAATTATTTCATATAAAAATAATAAATTCCAGAAGACATGGGAAAAAAAAAGACCAAACGTTCGTTAAAAATCTCTTAAATGTTTATCTTCGTGTTTATTTACATACTCGGCGAATGATTTATAGTCTTCACCAAAAGGAGCTGCCAATGTAAAGACATTTAACTTACCAAACAGGTCATGATAAAAAATAAGAATATATTAGGTCTTTAAAAAAAAACAACTTTCCCGGAAGCAGCCGACTCAACGCAGTGCCTATGCGTCTGTCAAAAAAAAAAAGAGAGAGAGAGAGAGAAAAAGCCTGGAGAGAGAAGTCTTCTCAACAGCTCTTCCTCTGTGAGGAAGGCTGCCCCTCTCCTGTTCGGCTCGGTCCGAGCGGCGCTCAGCGCCTGGACGCGCGCAGAGCCACTGACGAGCCGTCACCGCCGAGCGAGGCCGGGGTCGGGGTCGGGGTCTGCCCTGACCCACCGCGCTGACGGGGGCGCCGGGGGGCGCGGGGCTGCTATTCGGGCGCGTGATGGCCGCGGCCTTGGCGGGGATCTGCGCGCCCAAGTCTCGGGGACGACCGCGGGGCAGGGGGGCGACGGCCACGGGCGGCTTTCGGGGCCGCGGAGCCGCCGCAGGCTCGCGGCGTCCGACGGCTCGGCTCTAACCGGGTGCCTGACCTGGGGTGCGCGGGGTCTCCACACGGGGTGACTGAACGGGGGTGCGCGGGGTCTCCACACGGGGTGACCGGGAGGGGGGGTATTCACATGCGGTGTGAGCGGGGGTTTCCACACGGGGTGACTGAGCGGGGTGCGCGGGGTCTCCACACGGGGTGACTGAGCGGGGTACGCGGGGGTCTCTACACGGGGTGACGGCGACGCGGTGAGCGCGCCGGGGGAGACGGTCTCCTCACACAGCCGCGCTGACGGAGAAAGGCAGCGCTCGCGGGCCCAGCCGCCAAGGGCAGCGAGGAGGAGCGGCCTGCGGAGGCCCCGCGGCCGGCGCTGGAGGAGCGGGCCCAGGCGGCGAAAACTGCCTCTCCCAGTCAGCGACCCCACCCACCATGGCCGGCGCGGCGGGCCGCAAACCGGCCCCGCTCGAAGGCCGGGACGGAGAGACGCCGGCGACGGAGGCGGCAACTTCCCCGCCGTGACCCTCGCCGACACCGTGACCCGACACCGGGACCAGCCTCATTTAAAGAAAAGGAAAGCAATCCCCTCACCGAGCTGAGAAGCGGCTCCGGAGCGAGGACGGAACCCGGTCCTCCACCCGCCGCCGCCGCCTTCTTCTCCGCCTCCGACTCCTCCCCCGCCCAACGCGCAGCAGCCAGCGGCGGCGGAAACACGGGCGGCGGCGGCGCGCCCCGCCCCTTGCGCCGCGGCGCAGGCGAGGGCGGGGGGGCGATCAAGCCCCGCCCCCAAAGCGGACTCCACCAATAGGCTTAAGAGGCCGCTGCGGGGGGTAAGCCTCATGCCCAATCGGAACCTGAGGAGTGGGTGCGCGTCAGTAGTTGGGACGTGGCGGAGAAGGGGAAAACACTCGTCGGGTCTTTGCGCCCCGCTCCCCTGTCTCGGCAAGGGGGAACCTCGCCTATTGGCCCTAGAGCGGAAGGACAAACCCCACCCCCGCCCGGCCCCGCCCACTTTCCCTGCAGCACTGCGACGTTTGAGGGGGCGGGGCGCCATGCCGGGCCCGCAAGGCCTTCAATGGGTTGAGCCGGGAGGCAAGGGCTGGGTCTCAGGGGAAGAGAGGCCGTGCGGAGAATTGGAGAAGGACTGGCGCAGTTAGGCTTTCAGAAATGAAGGCGCAGCACGCGAGATGGAGGTGTCAAAATCAATCCTGTCAGTCCAGTCGTTCAGTCGTGTCCGACTCTTTGCGACCCCATGGACTGCAGCACGCCAGGCCTCCTTGTCCATCACCAACCCCCTGAGCTTGCTAGTCGGTGATGCCATCCAACCATCTCATCCTCTCTCGTCCCCTTCCCCTCCGGCCTTCAATCTGTCCTAGCATCAGAGTCTTTTCCAGTGAGTCGGTTGTTCGCATCAGGTGGCCAAAGTACTGGAGTTTCAGCTTCAGCATCAGTCCTTCCAACGAATATTCAGGACTAATGTCCTTTAAGATGGACTGGTTGGATCTCCTTGCAGTCCAAGGGACTCTCAAGAGTCTTCTCCAACACCACAGTTTCCAAAATCAATCCTAATTTGACTGTAGACCTAACAAGAAAGGTCTCCCGGGGTCATGGGTAGGCCGAGAGAAGATAGCAGAAGGAGGAAGGGCAGCTCTCCCTCTTTTGCCCACCTTCTCCCCTCCCACCCCACAGTCCCGCAGACAGTCCTCTGTCCCCTCATTTCTGATTCTGTTGGGGTAGGGGCGGGTCATATGGAGGTGCTTGCATTTCCTCTGTATAGCCACAGCCTGACCAGAGGCTTCCAGTTTGCACCTTGGGGCTGATGAGTTGTCAAGCTGGTAAGTATCAGCTCCCATCACTTGCAACCAAAATAAATACAACAGCTGTAGTCCTTGGACACCTTAATTAATTTAAACATGGGTAACAGTTTAGTCAGTTGTGTCAGTGATGCTGAATTGTTTCTTCGTCCTGCACGTGTCCTCTTTTCATGCCGAACCTGTCTGCTTCTGTGATTACAGTCCCGCTCTCCTCCCATCTTACTGCAAGCCTCTTCACCCCCACCACACATATGCCCAATGCCAAGGATACATTTATCTTATCACCTGCGCGAAGAGTTAAGAGCCCCACTTTTTGTGCTGTCCCTGGCAACTGCAAAATCTCCTGCCAGTGAACCCAGACTAATTTTTTTTGCTGTTGATGAAAACAAAATTATCCCAACTTTAGTATAAAAGTTGGACTATGAGAATTGGCTAGGCAGTTTGTGGAACAAAACTCTCAGCCCACTGATGTAGTACATTTCTTACCAAGAAACCATTTCCTGCTTCACACCTGTTGCTCTTTCTCCATCCAAGTCTCTTCCTCTTTGAAGGAGAACTGATACTTTAGTCACATTTCCCTTGTCTCCTTTTAGGATGTTGTATACTGATCCAGTTGGATACACAAACCTGTTTGTTGGGGCAGGGTTTTCCGAATTTTAATCTCTTTCATATGATATCTGTGTATACATTCACAGTAGTATTTATTTTCTTTAAATAAATGTGTTTTTCCTTCAGTTTCTTTAAGAGGAAGACTTTGTAAATTACTATAAATTGAAAGCCTGTATCACCTCTCCCAAGTTGAAAGTGACTGAAGGAGAAGTGAACATAAAGCAAAGTTTTTAAATTCTGGGAATTAAAGAGCATTTTTTTCTACTAAAGTCTCTAAGCCTAAAGCCTATTGCCTGTAAAAAATGGAAGGTTACCAAGCACTAGAGACATATTTTAAAAGCAAGCAGGGAAATGGCATTTTTATCATGATATAATCAAAGGAGAGAAAAATTGAACCAAAATAGGAATCACACTCTCACTATGTGAGTCTTTTTTTTTTTTTAATCCTGCATGCATGTCCCAAGGCATCAGAATTGATCTATGTTACTCTTTGAGAAACACTCCATGTATTCTAGAATCAAGAGGCTACACTCTCACTATACACTGGCTCCTGTGGAACTGTCATGGTGCCTCTGGGTTTGTCATTTAGCTTGTTGATGTGTTACAGTGAGCATATATTGAGGATTAAGGTCTAGTCAAAATTGACTTATCTGACATCTTGGACCCATTTTATTATAATCTGTTTATGTTGTGTCCTTGGGCTACGTTTTTCTCTTTTTCCCTTGGGGGGAAAGTTCCCCACTACCACAAATTGTGCAGTCAAGTTTCCCACATATAGGGAAATTGCAGGGGCCAGCACATCTGGAGTACAATGGATGAGCCTCACTTTGAAAAAACTACCTTTGTGATCATTGTATCTCCCCTGTCAGGTAAATATGGGCTATGTCACTTTTTCAAAAGTTGTGCCGTGTCCCCTTCCCCATTTCAATACCTAGCATGTAGTAAGTACTGAACACTTAGGTAGTGTATTTTATATAGATAGATAGATAGATAAATATAGGTATATCAGTTCAGTTCAGTAGCCTAGTTGTGTATGACTCTTCGTGACCCCATGGACTGCAGCACGCCAGGCCTCCCTGTCCATCACCAACTCCCGGAGTTTACTCAAATTCATGTCCATTGAGTCAGTGATGCCATCCAACCATCTCATCCTCTGTCATCCCCTTCTCCTGCCTTCAATCTTTCCCAGCATCAGGGTCTTTTCCAATGAGTCAGTTCTTTGCATCAGGTGGCCAAAGTATTGGAGTTTCAGCTTCAGCATCAGTCCTTCCAGTGAATATTCAGGAGCTTCAGCGTCAGTCCTTCCAGTGAATATTCAGGACTGATTTCCTTTAGGATGGACTGGTTGGATCTCCTTGCCATCCAAGGGACTCTTCTTGAACACCACAGTTTAGATATGTAAAAATCATATGATTTTTATGTATTATTGTTGATTTCAGAGGGGGGAAGCACTCCCTACGGCAATGAAATGAAGGCACCACTTTTCATTTCTACAGGATGTAATGCAGTAGTTATTGAGGTGTGATCCCCATACCAACAGAATCAGCATTAATGTCTCTAATATGCAAATTCTCAGGTAGGTCCAACTTCAGACCTGAATTGGAAACTCTAGGTGTGGAGTCCAGCAACTGTATTTTAGCAAGCCTTTGCGGTGATTCTGATGCATGTAAAGTTTGAGAACCACAGATGTAATAGGTAGAGGATTGGTCAGCGAGGGAGAGGGCCTGAGTTTGAATTATATCCTTAGAGTGACATCACAAAAATGGAGATGCAAGCACCTCTGAAAATTATTTTCTCCATAAAAGCGACGAGAAAGCTGGCAACATTGTCAGAGCCAGCTTTTTCAGAACTCTGGAAATCAACCAAGGGCTTGCAGCAACCCAGGGAGCATTTCTTCAAGAAAACAGCTTACTCTAATCCAGTCTCAACTCTAGTTCCACTATCACGCTGAAAAATAATAGCTGACAACCATGGTGAAAAGGAGAATCGTGGCAGATGCCAGACAAGGCAGAATGAGGCTGGGATGCTTTCAGAGCCTATTTCCAAGGGGAGAGTCATCATTTGAACTATCTGCTGGTTCCCCAGAAAATCTCACTTGCAAGCCTGGGAAAGCTTTTTCCCCAGAAGCATTTGTCAAAAAACAAGCAAACAAACACTGAGAGGGAATTGATTAACTCTGCACACCTTAGGCAGTGGAAGCAGTTTGGAACAGCAAAACTGGTTAAACATAAAGCTTCAAAGGAAAAGCTAGAGAATGTCTGTAGAGCTTCGTAAGCTCCAACACATTCATAAGCATCCAGAAACCAACACACATGCCGAGGATTGTGCTAAACAGTGCATAAACTTGGCAGAGACTTCAGAAGGCCCTAAACATTCGCTCTTGAGAGTCCTTGGGACTGCAGGGAGATCAAACCAGTCAATCCTAAAGGAAATCAACCCTGAATACTCATTGGAAGGACTGATGCTGAAGCCGAAGTTCCAATACTTTGGTCACCTGATGTGAAGAGCTGACTCATTGGAAAAGACCCTGATGCTGGGAAAGGCTGAAGACAGGACGAGAAGGGGACGACAGAGAATGAGATGGTTGGATGGCATCACCGACTCAGTGAACATGAGTTTGCACAAGCTCCAGGAGATGGTGAAGGACAGGGAAGCATGTTATGCTGCAGTCCACGGGGTCGCAAGGAGTCAGACACGACTGAGGGACTGAACAACAACAAAGGCTGATCTTGAGGCTTTGCATAAGTAAGGAATGGAGACTAAGGGGAAACTGTCGACAGCCTGGCCTGGTGTTGAGCCGTGATCCAAACACATACACCAGGTACCCAACAAACCCTGGGAGACATACTGTTGACAGTGTACTTAATCCAATTATCTAAGCATCATCATGGTCCCTTACAAGTCTAGAAGCAATGTTATCTTTTAAGGAGCTGTCTTACCGATGCCAGGAAAATGTTGCTGTTTATGGTTGAGCAGGTATTTCTGCTGATGGGGGAGGTTTGGTCAATGTGTAATGTGCTGTAGAGGGGAGAAAGAGACGAAACCAAATGGTAAAGAAAAAAATTTTTATATTTAAATGTTTCTTGTCTTGTCATAAAATATGAATTTTATTTCACAATTTCCCCCTTTTGATCATTGATCATTTGGTAGAAAGCAGTAGGTGAGCAAATATTTTCTAGGGTAGTTGCTTTCCTGCCCTTGGTCTGTCATATCCCTTGATACCAAGTCCTAATAGGTTAGTTCGCTGTTTTTGTGGGGGTAATACTAGCAGAATGTTTGGCAAGGACTGACAGTCAATTCTAGGTTGTCCAATAAGACTTAAACCAATTTTTCTCACATGTGCATTGTGTATGCTTATTATTTTATAGAGAACTATTGGCATAATCTATATTTTCATTTGATTGAAAATATAAATGTACTATCTTAGTATAAGCAAGTGACACATAGCATAAAAGAAACTACTATTACCTTATAAGTTGCACAAAATGTAACTAAAATTGCCTGTAGGATCAACAACATCATTAGCAAAAACTTAAGCGAAGAGCTCCTAAACCAAAGCATTTTCCTAGTGCTTCCTCTAAACTGGGAAAAGAATTGTTCAGAGCAGAAATGTGACATTTCCCTTGGGTTATAAGATCAGTTACATCTGAAGACTCATTAGGTGTAAAGATACAGCATTCAGTACATGCTACAGCACCAATTCCCCATTCAGTTCAGTTCAGTTGCTCAGTTATGTCTGACTGTTTGCAGCCCCATGGACAGCAGCATGCCAAATTCCCCCTTGGGAAACAGCTAAAATATTGAGGGCCATGAAATTCTGTGAGACTGCTTTTCTCATCATGGAAATTTCCAAACTGAGAACCTAATGGGTTGATTACTATCATTCAAAGCTTGCTGAGTGAATTTTGTTAAAGCCTCTACATGAATAATATCTTCTGTTCCAAGTGAAGGAACAAATACTGCGATCAAATGATCATACTTTTGGAAAACAGATTGAGCCCAGTGTGCCTGTATTAAACGCAGATTGGCAGATTGGCTGGGGCTGTTTCCAAGATTACCTGTAGGTGACCTTCAGCCCAAGGGAAACCAATTACATATCTTCCTAAACAACCTGGGGAGACTCAATGTCATAAACTTGTTGCAAAAATCCACTGGGGCCTGTTAGGAGCTACCCAAAATATAACACCTAATGAAATGGAGTTATTTATGGCCAGGTTGAGAATAGGTATTATTAATTGGCTGGATCAGAAAGTCTCAGTTATGCTGGTGATAACATTAGCTTGTGTGGAGCTAGAGTTTCTTTTCTTTAAAATAAAAATTTCCAAGAGCCATCCAGTTAGGGCCCTGGAGAGGAAAAATCCACCAAGGCAATTGAGGAGTAAAGAACATAGGTATTTGGCCATAAACAGCAATTTGATTTATTTTTGAAACTTGCCTAAGACTGAGCACAAAGACAAAATACATTTGGTTCATAAGCACAAGTGTGAGCAACTGTCAAAGTTGTCAGCATACAGGTCTAGTCCCGCATCTTGAGTTATCTGTCTGTTTCAGATGTCACCATCAGCTCATCGTGGTGTGGTTGCGCCTGTCTGAGTTGTAATTAGGTGTCAGAAACAGGAGTTGCAGTTCATCCAGGAGAGGCCTGGCATGGTTGCCAAGGTGGTTACAAAGAGTCTTTTACCTGATTTCTTTTCCAGGATGCATTATCTCCCAGTTGCAGGTCATGGTGAATCAGATCTTCATCCAAAGTTAGATTACTTTGCTAAACTTCAGAAACAAACTTAGGGTGTCCGTTTAAAAACTAAACTTCACAAGCAGCTGTCTAGAAAGTGAGTTTTAGCCAGTAAATACAAACCTCCATGGATAAAACTAAAATTTAATATTCACTAAAACATCTTTTTTCTCTTGAAAATTACCCTTACTTCTACTAAATATAGCCAAATTAAGACTAATCTGTTTGTGAAGTAAGTCTGTGGTTAATTGATCATGCAGGCTTTTTAATTGGTTGTGTTGAAACTTTTCAGAAGCGATCAGATTGAACTTAAAAAAAAAAAAAATCTTTCAGGACCAGGAAAGTGACAACAGGGATGTGTTACAGGTTCCACCTGTGATATCTATAAATTTGAATGATAGATTCGAGTGAATTCTTCTCATCTGGAGGTCCTCAAATACCTTGAGATTCTGGCACCTGTTAGAAGCTGACCTTCCTTATACCAGAGAAGGGGCTTCCCAGGTGGCGCTACTGGTAAAGAACCTGCCTGCCAATGCAGGAGATGTAAGAGACACGGGTTTGATCCCTGGGTCAGGAAGATCCCCTGGAGAAGGCGCGCATGGCAACCCTCTCCAGTATTCTTGCCTGGAGAATCCCATGGACAGAGGAGGCTGGTGGGCTACAGTCCATAGGGTCACAAAGAGTTGGACATGGCTAAAGAGACTTAGCACACACATGCATATCTGAGAAAGCTTCTGGGAGCCTAAGAGTTTCCAAATTCTGGAGAGTTCAGGTAGAGAGAAAAAATAATTTCATTTCTACTTGTAGAGGTGTAATTTAAAGCCTTCCTCATATCTGGAAAACACAGGTTAAAAAACAGTACTATTTCAGACAAAACCGAAAAATTATAACCATACTTATAGGTTCACTCAATCCTATTTAACTAATCCCTGATCTTAATCTTCTGTTAATAGTTTAATGAAGTCATCAGATTTTCCATTAGGATTCTTTAATTTCTTACCCAATTCAGTGGTATGATCTGAGAGTTATCAGAAACCTGCACTTGTCACAAAGTCCTTTCCATGAATCTTCTTGAAGATAAAGAAATTTGCAAAAGCATCAGAGCACAACAATAAATGGTAAAAGACTTTTAAAAAGTCAACTTTAAGGATCTAGTTACAGTGCCATTGAAACCTGGTTACCGCTATGACATACAGTGTGTGTGCATGCTCAGTCACTTGTGTCCAACTCTTTGCGACCCTGTGGACTGTAGTTCGCCAAGCTCCTCTGTCTATGGGGATTCTCCATGCAAGAATACTGGAGTGGGTTGCCATGGCCTCCTTCAATAGATCTTCTGGATGGAACCTGTGTATCTTATGTCTCCTGCATTGGCAGGTGGGTTACAATTTAAGATAATTACTAGAAATATGACTAACAACATTCTACCAACATAACAGAGTTTTAGGAGCTCTATATAATTTCTATATTAATAATATTTTTATTTAAAGGATTATACTTTCTAAAAATAGGAAGGCTAAAAAGTTTGAAATTTTTACCAAAATTTAATACAATACTTGGTTCTTTACAACAGTCACAAGGTTTTTAGCTCTGGACACTCAGGTTATACAACAACCTTGTTGCATTGATTCAACCAGAACCTTCACACTTTCTCAGTAAGAACAGGGTCAATTTTTTTCAAGAGGCCTTGCATTCCAACTCCACAGTTGAGAAATTCCTGTAACAGGGCAGAATGAACCAAACTGAGATCAGGCTGCAATCAACCTGCTTTCCACCCTGATGCTCACAGGGCTCTGGGCCAATTCTCTCCCAATCCTGGGTCTATCATGGTCCGTTGAGTCTGCTTTTGCCAACAGTGAACTCCAGGATATTCTACTCAACAAGATTATGATTTAGAATTGAAGAAGTGACAATGAATTTCTCAGAATAAAAAGAGTTCATCAATACTAAACCTACCCTAAAAGATACAGAGAGTCTTCTCTAAGTGGAAAAAAAAAATAACTACAAGAAGAAGTAAGAATCTACAGGAATGAAAAATCCCACTAGTAAAGTAAATGTATGCTGAAGGCTACAAATCAACCACTTAAATAGATTAATACAAAGATTAAAAGACAAAAAAGATCAACAATAACTACAATAAACAGAGAAGGGATAAACATGAAGATGCAAAGTACGACATCAAAAAACACACAATGTAGGGGAGAGGAGTAAAAAATATAGATATAATAGATGTTTTCAATTCTTTTTGACACTAAATGACTACCAGTTTAAAACAAGCAGATATTGTTGTAGGTCAACATATTTGGATCCTTTGGTAACCACAAATAAAAAACTTATAATAGATACACAAAAACCATAGAAAAGGGACCAAGCATACCACTAAAGAAAAACCTCAAACCACAAGGAAAGAACCTAAAGCAATGAACAGGGGACTGTAAACATAAGCAGAAAACAAGTGAAGAATGGCGTATTTACCTTTCAGTAACCATGTAGTTTTTTTGGTACTTGTTTGGCTGTGTCAAGTCTTCTAGTCTGTGGGATGTCTTTCTTTGGGGTGGCATGATCTAGGTTCTCTCGTGGCGGGTGGGATCTTAGTTCCCCAGCCAGCCATCAAACCTATGTCCCCTGCATTGGAAGGTGGATTCTTTTTTGTTTTTCAATTCAAATTTAATTTTATTTATTTATTTAAAAAGTGAAACAAAGATGAATATTTTTAATAAAGGCTACAATTCACAAAGAAGACAGACAGCATAAACCATTAGACACCTTAAAAAAAACAAAGATACATAAAGCAAAAATCAGAAGAAATATAAGGGAAAAGAAAAAATATATAATCATAGTGAGACATATTAACATTTCTCTGAGAATATTTTATCAAGTGCAGAAAAAATAAGAATAGGAGCATCTTGAATGATGTCATTAATAATTTAAATATAATAGATTTATATTTAATTAATTTATATTAATCATATCCTACACAAATATATTTAAAATTTTGTATCTCATATGTTATTATCCATAGGACATTTTAAAAAACTGGCAAAAGGATAAACAGTACTAAATTTCAAAAAGTTACTTTTTGTGTGTGTGATTCAGTCATGCATAAACATATATAATATTTTCAAAATTATTTTTCATTATAAGTTATTACAAGATATTGACTACAGTTCCCTGTGCTACACATTGTTGCTTGTTACATTTCTATTCTTTATAATTAGAAATCTAGCATTCTATTCATACTAAGTCAAACAAGTGGAATCAAAATGTCATAATTTTTTTAGTTAGGCAAAAATTCATAAGTTTTCTAAAATATATATATTATACATATTATTTATATATATGTATACAAAAGCTTTTCTACTATGCTTGATAAAGGCTTGAGAAAGAACATTAAAAAAAAAAAGAAGAGATGGAGAAATTGGAAAACAAAAGTGAAATGGGAGCACTGAATATGAAATAGAAAAAGTGAAACAAACTAGAAAAAAGTAAAAGATCCTCATATAGCCCAGTTGTTTCTAAACATGGCTGCTCATTAGAAATATATCTGGAG
Source organism: Odocoileus virginianus (assembly GCF_023699985.2). NCBI lineage: Eukaryota > Metazoa > Chordata > Mammalia > Artiodactyla > Cervidae > Odocoileus > Odocoileus virginianus. The sequence goes on from NW_027224270.1 coordinate 658,397, forward strand.
CTCTAGCAAAAAAGAAAAAAGCACTGGGCATTTGTATTTTTCAAAAAATTCCAAAATAATTCTGATATGCATCTGGATTTAAAAAAGATTGATGATACAGGTTTTTCTATTAAATGGTAGTTTTGGTGATATAGAGTTCTATAATTTTTCTGTTGACCAAAAAATGATACAATGGTACTAATTAATAGTTACATAATCACAATAGTAAAAGATGTTTAACAGTTTTCACAAGCAACAGCCAGACAAAAATAAAAGATAATTACAGCTGCACTCCATAATGGGAACATGATTAACTTAACAATATAAAATAGTTATATACAATACGGGGGGTCAAGCAGAATTTGTGGTAAGTGCAAATGCCTACATGCACGTGTTTTCTGCTCAGTCTATGTCTTTTGGTGGTGTACTTAATCCATTTACATTTAAGGTAATTATCGATATGTATGATCCTTACTGTTTTCTTAATTTTTGGGTTTATTTTCTGTAGGTCTTTTCCTTCTCTTGTGTTTCCTGCCTAGAGAAGTTCCTTTAGCATTTGTTGTAAAGCTGGTTTGGTGGTGCTGAATTCTCTTAACTTTTGCTTGTCTGGAAAGCTTTTGATTTCTCCATCAAATCTGAAGGAGAGTCTTGCTGGGTAGAGTATTCTTGGTTGTAGGTTCTTCCCTTAGTCAGTTCAGTTCACTCAGTCGTGTTCAACTCTTTGTGACCCCATGGACTGCAGCACGCCAGGCCTCCCTGTCTATCACCATCTCCCAGAGTTTACTCAAACTCATGTCCATTGAGTCGGTGATGCCATTCAGCCATCTCATCCCCTGTCATCCCCTTCTCCTCCTGCCCCCAATCCTTTCCAGCATCAGGGTCTTTTCAAATGAGTCAATTCTTCACATCAGGTGGTCAAAGTATTGGAGTTTCAGCTTCAGCATCAGTCCTTCCAATGAATATTCAGGGATGATTTCCTTTAGGATGGACTGGTTGGATCTCCTTGCAGTCCAAGGGACTCTCAAGAGTCTTCTCCAACAATTCAAAAGCATCAATTCTTCAGTGCTCAGCTTTCTTTATAGTCCAACTCTCACATCCATACTTGACTACTGGAAAAACCATAGCCTTGACTAGATGGACCTTTGTTGGCAAAGTAATATCTCTGCTTTTTAATATGCTGTCTAGGTTGGTCATAACTTTTCTTCTAAGGAGCAAATTGTCTTTTAATTTCAAGGCTGCAGTCACCATCTGCAGTGATTTTGGAGCCCAAGAAAATAAAGTTTGTCACCATTTCCACTGTTTCCCCATCTATTTGCCATGAAGTGATGGGACCAGATGCCATGATCTTTGTTTTCTGAATGTTGACTTTTTAAGCCAACATTTTCACTCTCCTCTTTCACTTTCATCAAGAAGCTCTTTAGTTCCTCTTCACTTTCTGCCATAAGGGTGGTGTCATCTGCATATCTGAGGTTATTGATATTTCTCCCAGCAATCTTGATTCCAGCTTGTGCTTCATCCAGCCCAGTGTTTCTCATGATGTACTCTGCATATAAGTTAAATAAGCAGAGTGACAGTATACAGCCTTGACGTACTCCTTTTCCTATTTGCAGACAGTCTGTTTTTCCATGTCCAGTTCTAATTGTTGCTTTCTGACCTGCATAAAGAGTTCTCGGGAGGCAGGTCTGGTGGTCTGGTATTCCCATCTCTTTCAGAATTTTGACAGTTTGTGGTGATCCACACAGTCAAAGGCTTTGGCATAGTCAATAAAGCAGAAATAGATGTTTTTCTGGAACTCTCTTGCTTTTTCAATGATCCAACGGATGTTGGCAATTTGATCTCTGGTTTCTCTGCCTTTTCTAAATCCAGCTTGAACATCTGGAAGTTCACGGTTCACGTATTGTTGAAGCCTGGCTTGGAGAATTTTGAGCATTACTTTACTAGTGTGTGAGATGAGTGCAGTTGTGCAGTAGTTTGAGCATTCTTTGGGATTGGAATGAAAACTGACCTTTTCCAGTCCTGTGGCCACTGCTGAGTTTTCCAAATTTGCTGGCATATTGAGTGCAGCACTTTCACAGCATCATCTTTTAGGATTTTAACTAGCTCAACTGAAACTTCATCACCTCCACTAGCTTTGTTCGTAGTGATGCTTCCTGAGGCCCACTTTTGTTCTCATTCCAGGATGTCTAGCTCTAGGTGAGTGAGCATATCATCGTGATTATCTGGGTCATGAAGATCTTTTTTGTACAGTTCTTCTGTGTATTCTTGCCACCTCTTCTTAATATCGTCTGCTTCTGTTAGGTCCGTTCCATTTCTGTCCTTTATTGAGCCCATTTTTGCATGAAATGTTCCCTTGGTATCTCTAATTTTCTTGAAGAGATCTCTTGTCTTTCCCATTTATTGTTTTCCTCTATTTCTTTGCACTGATCTCTGAGGAAGGCTTTCTTATCTCTCCTTGCTATTCTTTGGAACTCTGCATTCAAATGGGAATATCTTCCTTACATCACTATATCGTGCCATTCCCTTCTGGCTTGTAGAGTTTCTGTTGAGAAATCAGCTGAGATCCTGATGGGAGTTCCCTTGTAAGTTATTTGTCCTTTTCCCCTTGTTACTTTTAATAGTTTATCTCTGTCTTTAATTTCTGTCAGTTTCATCACTCTGCGTTTTGATGTGTTCCTCCTCAAGTTTATCCTGCCTGGGACTCTCTGTGCTTCCTGGATTTGGTTGATTATTTCCTTTCCCGTGTTAGGGAAGTTTTCAGCTATTATCTCTTCAAATATTTTCTCAGGTCCTTCCTCTCTCTCTTCTCCTTCTGCTACCACTTTAATGAGAATGCTGGTGTGTTTAATGCTGTCCGAGAGGTGTCTTAGGCTGTCTTCATTTCTTTTCATTCTTTTTTTCTCATTCTGTTTTGTGCATTGATCTCCACCATTCTGTCCAGCAGGTCATTCTCCCATGCTTCTGCCTCAGTTGTTCTGCTCTGGCTTCCTTATAGTGTATTATCCATCTCTGTTTATTTGTTCTTTAGTCTCATAAGTCTTTGGTAAATATTTCTTGTATCTTCTCAATCCATGCCTCCATTCTTTTCCCAAGATCCTGAATCACATTCTCTATCATTATTTTGAATTCTTTTTCTGGACAGTTGCCTAAGTTCACTTCATTTAGTTGTTTTTCTGGGGTTTTATCTTGTTCCTTCATCTGGGATGTATCTGCTTTTTCATGGTGATGAAATGTAATGTGGTTTTGTTTCAGTCACTGTGGGATTGTGGTTCTTCTTGCTTCTTCTGCCTGCCGTCTGATGGAGGAGGCTAAGAGGCTTGTGTGAGCTTCCTGATAGGAGGGACTGATGGTGGTGTGAAAAACTGGTTCTTACTCTGGTGGGCAGGTCTTTGCTCAGAAAAGCTTTAATCCATTTATCTGCTGGCGGGTGGGGTTGACAAGGATGGTAGTTTTTTGGCCTGAGGCAAGGGGACCTTCCCAGACAGCTGCTGCTAGCCCTCTTGTCCTTGGGGCGAGCCCCTGGTTACCCACACCTCTGCAGGAGACCCTCCAACACTAGCAGGTAAGTCTGGTTCACTTTCCTGTGGAGTCACTGCTCCTTTCCTCTGGGTCTTGGTGCATGCAAGGTTTTGTTTGTACCACTCCAAGACTGGAGTTTCTGTTTCCCCCAGTCCTGAGGGAAGTCTTGTAATCAAATCCCACTGGCCTTCAAGGTCAGATTCCCTGGGGATTTCCAGTCCCTTTGTTAGGTCCCCAGGCTGGGAAGCCTGACATGAGGTTCGAAACCTTCACAACAGTTCAGTTCATTTCAGTTCAGTTCGGTCACTCAGTTGTGTCTGACTCTTTGCAGCCCCATAGACTGCAGCACACCAGGCCTCCCTGTCCATCACCAACTCCTGGAGTTTACTCAAACTCATGTCCATTGAGTCGGTGATGCCATCCAACCATCTCATCCTCTGTCGTCCTCTTCTCCTCCTGCCTTCAATCTTTCCCAGCATCAGGATCTTTTCAAATGAGTCAATTCTTCACAGCAGGTGGCCAAAGTATTGGAGTTTCAGCTTCAACATCAGTTCTTCCAATGAATATTCAGGCTGATTTCCTTTAGGATGGACTGGTTGGATCTCCTTGCAGTCCAAGGGACTCTTAAGAGTCTTCTCCAGCACCACAGTTCAAAAGCATCAATTCTTTGGCACTCAGCTTTCTTTATAGTTCAACTCTCACATCCATACATGACCACTGGGAAAACCATAGCCTTGGGAGAACTTTTTTCATGTTATTGCCCTCCCATTTGTGGGTCACCCACCCAGCAGTTGTGGGATTTGATTTTATCGTGATGCTTCCTTCCTGCCATCTCGCTGTGGCTTCTTCTTTGTCTTTGGACGTGAGGTATCTTTTTTGGTAGGTTCCAGCATCCTCCTGTAGATGGTTGTTCAACAGCTAGGTATGATTTTGGTGCTCTCATTGTAGTAGATGAGCGCATGGCCACCTACTTCACCATCTTGAACCAGAAGCCTGGAATGTGGATTCTTAATCATGGACCACAGAGAAGTCCCCAATAATCACTTTAAATGTCAAAGGAGTACATGCTCCAAACAAAGGACATATGGTGAGTAACTGAATAAAATAAAATGAAACAAAACCTCACCTATATGTTGCTTTTAAGATATTTAATTTTGAACTAAAAGCATACAGAGACTGAAAATGAGGAGATGGAAAAACATATTTCATGCAAACATATGACAGGATGGTGGGTTTAACAATACTCATATAAGATAAAATAGAATCTAAAACAAAGTCTAGTAAAAAAAAAGACAAAGAAGGGTATTATATCATGGTAAATAGATCAGTATAAGAAGAGAATTTTTTATTTATTAACACATATGTAACAGATACAGGAACAATTAAGTACATAAAGCAAATATTAATGGACATAAAGGGGAAAATCACCAGTAATATGATAATAATACTACTAGATGTGTGGTTAATCATGTCTAACTCTACAACCCCGTGGACTGTAGCCCACCAGGCTCCTCTGTCCATGGGATTCTCCAGGCAAGAATACTGGAGTGGGTTCCCATTTCTTTCTCCAGGGAATCTTCCCAAACCAAGGATCAAACCCACATCTCTTATGTCTCCTGCATTGGCAGGTGGGTTCTTTACCACTGGTGCCACCTGGGAAGCCTAGTATGATAATAGAGGTTACTTCAGCACCCCAGTAACATCAAAGGAGAAGTCATTCAGACATAAATCATTAGGGCAACAGTGGTCTTGATACGAAAGATCGGTTGGACTTGATATCTATAGGACATCCCATCCCCACACAGCAGAATACACATTTCTTTTTTTCAACTACAAGGGAAATGTTCTCAGAGATAGATCACATACTAGGGCACAAAATAAGTCTCAATGAATTTAAGAGGTTAAAAATTATATCAAGCATGATCTCTGACCACAACATTATGAAACTCGAATTCAATTACTGGGGAAAAAATGGGAAAACACAAACGTGGAGATTAAACAGCATGTTGCTAAGAAACAAATGGGTCAATGAAGAAACCAATGAGGAAATCGATATACTTTGAGAAAAATGAAAATGAAATCATAGCGTTCCGAAGTCTAAGGGCTATAGCAAAAGCAATTTTAAGAGGGAAATTTATAGTGATATAAGTGCACCTAAGGATGTAAGACAAGTCTCAAATAAACAAGTTAACCTATCATCTGAAAGATTTAGGAAAAGAACAAACATGGCTCAAAATCAGTTGTAGAAAGGAAATAATAAAAATCAGAGAGGAAATAAATAAAACAGATCCCAAAAGCAATAGAAGTACCAATGAAAACAACTGCTGTTTTTTTAAATAGATTAACAAAATGATAAATCTTTATCCAAGCTCATCAAGAAGAAAAGAGGACCTAAACAGAAGATAAATAACAAATATCATAGAGATCCAAAAATAATAATATGAGAATACTATGAACGGTTATATGCTAACAATTGGACAAAATAGAAGACATATATTTCTAGAAACATACAATATTCCAAGGCTGAATCAGCAAGAAATAGACAATCTGAATAAAACAATCTCCGGTAGTAAAACTGAGTTTGTGATTTAAAAAACTCCAGGGAAACACAGGTCCAAGACTGAACATCTTCACAGAGGAATTGTACCAAACACATAAATAAGAGTTAATGCTATCTTTCGCAAATGATTCCAAAAACTTGAAGAGGATGATACACTTCCAATTCATACTATGTGGCCACCCACATTTACTGTGATACTGTAAACAAAGACATCACAGAAAATTATAGGTTAATATCGCTGATGAATATACATGCAGAAACCCTCAACAAAGTACTAATGAACTGAATTCAACAATATATGGAAAGGATCATACACTGTGATCAAGTGAGGTATAGTCCAGGGAAGCATGGATGCTTCAATATCTGCAAATCAATCAGTGTGATACACATTAACAAACTGAAGAATAAAAACTATATGATCATCTCAATAAGTGGAAAACTTTTTTGACAAAACTCAACGTCCATTTATGATAAAAATGCATCAAAGTTGGTATAGAGGGAACATATCTGAACACAATAAAAGCCATATATGAAAAACCCATAGTTCAGTTCAGTTCAGCTGCTCAGTCATGTCTGACTCTTTGCAACCCCATGGACTGCAGCACACCAGGCCTCCCTGTCCATCACCAACTCCCGGAGTTTACTCAAACTCATGTCCTTTGAGTCAGTGATGCCATCCAACCATCTCATCCTCTGTCGTCCCCTTCTCCTCCCTCCTTCAATCTTTCCCAGCATCAGGGTCTTTTCTAGTGAGTCAGTTCTTCACATCAGGTGGTCAAAGTATTGGAGTTTCAGCTTCAGCATCAGTCCTTCCAATGAATATTCAGGACTGATTTCCTTTAGGATGGACTGGTTGGATCTCCTTGCAGTCCAAGGGACTCTCAAGAGTCTTCTCCAGCACCACAGTTCAAAAGCATCAATTCTTTGGCACTCAGCTTCCTTTATAGTCCAACTCTCACAGCCATACATGACCACTGGGAAAAACCATAGCCTTGACTGTATGGACCTTTGTCAGCAAAGTGATGTCTTTGCTTTTTAATATGCTGTCTAGGTTGGTCATGACTTTTCTTCCAAGGAGCAAATGTCTTTTAATTTCATGGCTGCAGTCAACATCTGCAGTGATTTTGGAGCCCCCCAAAATAAAGTCTGTCACTATTTCCATTGTTTCCCCATCTATTTGCCATGAAATGATGGGACCGGATGCCATGATCTTAGTTTTCTGAATGTTGAGCTTTAAGCCAACTTTTTCACTCTCCTCTTTCACTTTCATCAAGAGGCTCTTTAGCTCCTCTTCACTTTCTGCCATATGGGTGGTGTCATCTGCATATCTGAGGTTATTGATATTTCTCCCAGGCAATCTTGATTCCAGCTTGTGCTTCATCCACCCAGTGTTTCTCATGATGTACTCTGCATATAAGTTAAATAAGCAGGGTGACAATATACAGCCTTGACGTACTCCTTTTCCTATTTGGAACAGTCTGTTTTTCCATGTCCAGTTCTAACTGTTGCTTTCTGACCTGCATATAGATTTCTCAAGAGGCAGGTCAGGTGGTCTGGTATTCCCATCTCTTTCAGAATTTTCCACAGTTTGTGGTGATCCACACAGTCAAAGGCTTTGGCATAGTCAATAAAGCAGAAATAGATGTTTTTCTGGAACTCTCTTGCTTTTTCAATGATCCAGCGGCTTTTGGCAATTTGATCTCTGGTTTCTCTGCCTTATCTAGAGCTAGCTTGAACATCTGGAAGTTCACAGTTCACGTATTGTTGAAGCCTGACTTGGAGAATTTTGAGCATTACTTTACTAGCGTGTGAGATGAGTGCAGTTGTGCAGTAGTTTGAGCATTCTTTGGGATTGTCTTTCTTTGGGATTGGAATGAAAACAGACCTTTTCCAGTCCTGTGGCCACTGCTGAGTTTTCCAGAGTTGCTGGCATATTGAGTGCAGCACTTTCACAGTGTTGTCTTTTAGGATTTGAACTAGCTCAACTGGAATTCCATCACACCCACTAACTTTGTTCATAGTGATGCTTCCTACCTAAGGTCCACTTGCCCTCACATTCCAGATGTCTGGCTCTAGGTGAGTCATCATACCATCGGGATTATCTGGGTTGTGAAGATCTTTTTTATATGGTTCTTACAGCTAACATCATAATGGTGAAAACTGGAAGGTCTTTTTCCCTTAAAATCAGATGCAAGACAAGAATGACCTCTCTTGTCACATCTATTTAACATAGGATAGTAAGTTCACTACATCCGAATGAATTCTATTCTAAGGGTGTGTTTGTAAGTCCAATTCGTTCATAAGTTAAACAAAATCAGCCTAGGTACCAAAGTAACACAATTGGCTATACAGTATTATAATGTAATAGGTTTGTAATACTTTTCATGAAATTCTATTGATACATAAAAACAAACACACAGAAATAAAGGCCTTTAATCTTATAGTATAATACTTTGAAAAGTACAGTAGTACCGTCCAACAGCTGGCATATAGGGGCTGGCGTCAAGGGACAGGAAAGAAGAGCTGCGGATTGCCGGAGGGAGAGGAGGTAAGAGGTGGCAGAGCTGAAGTGTTGTCAGCAATAGGAGATGAAGGGCAAGTGCGATTTCATCATGACTGACGTTGATGGCACAGGTTCTTGTTCCTTGCTGGATTCAACTCTATCTCCACTCTTGAAGAAAATGATGTGATGTCTGGGTAGTAGCTCTCTTTTGCTCATCATAGACGACATGGGAGCTCTGAATTGCATTCTGCATGACTGCCGCAGCCTTTGTGTACCCTCTTGTGTTCGGGCCCTGTGCCTCAACAGCACAGAGTGCCTCCTCAAATAAAGAAACTCTCCTTGCCGTTTCTTGTGTCATGAATCTCTCCACTTACTTTCTTTTCCCTCCTGTCTCTCTTCATCCTTTCTCTGGGACTCCAATTCCAGAAGGGCTTCATTAGTAAACTCCATGCATGGTGCAGCAAGCAGTTCAATGAATTCATCCTCTTGCATATCTAGCTCCATCTTCTCACTGAGTGTCCCTGAGTTGCTGAATAACTTTTGGACTCCTCATCTACCTTTTCAAATCCACGAAAATTGTGAACAAACTGTGGGCAAAGGTTCTCTCAGTCATGGTGACAGTCATGACCTCACACAAAGCAAATTCAATGTTTTTTTTTTTTTTATGGCCTTAATTATGTTATAATCCTTTCAGAGTTGTTGCAGAGTTGTTTCTGATTCATCACTCACCTTTACTGCCAGACAGAAAGTGTGATGTGAATGATAGCTCTTGAAAGATGCTATAGCTCCCTGTTCCAAAGGTTGGATGAGAGACACAGTATTTGGGGGTAGATGCACTACTTTGATGTTGGATGAAGGTCACCCATGGATGGAGGGTGGACCAGAGGGTCATCAAGCAGCAAAATATTGAATGTCCTTCTCTAAGCAATAGTTGTCTTCCTCTGGAATAAAGTGGTGGAAAAACCAGTCCTGGAAAATGGCCTGTGTAACCCAGGCTTTGGGGTTACTCTTCCACACAACAGGAAGAAAGCCCTTGGCTATGTTTTTAAGGGCTCTTGGGTTCTCTGAATGATAAACTAAGAGAGGCTTCAGCTTCATATTGCCAGAAGCATTGCCACCAAACAAGAGGACTAACCTGTCCTTTATAGCCTGCCTGCTTTATAACCTGTCCTGCTTTATAGCCTGGCATCAACTTTTCCTCGTTAACTTTGGTCTGGCATCCTCTTCCAGGACGGTCCTGTCTCATCCACATTAAAAACCTGCTTGCATAAATATGTGCCTTTGTGAGTAATTTCTTGAAGTGTTTCAAGAAATTCCTGGGCAGCTACCATATCAACACTCACTGCCTCACCACTTTCCTTTATGTTGCAAATGTTGGCTTCAGCCTTGAACTGATGAAACTAGCCATGACTAGCATTAAAATATGTGCCCTCTGATTCTTTGCTGTGTTTCTTTTTCAAATCTTTATAAAGGCTTTTAGCTTTCTCTTGAATCTGCATTAACCTGAGAGGAACTTGATTCTATGCTGATCCCGTATCCACACACGGAGAGGTTTCTCCATCTCTTCCATCACTTTTCCATGCCTCTTTGATACTATTGTAAACATCATCTGCACAATAGACTTTACATCTTGTCCTTTTTCATTAGAATCGTGCTGATGGTTGAATGATTCATGTTATGAATGAGCGACTTCTACATCTTTTTGCCTCACTCCACTCTAAATTATTTTCACTTTTGTTTCCATCATTATTGCCTGGTACCTCTTAGCAGTACACCTATATCACTGCTGCTTTTACACTTGCTTCTAGACATCCTGGGCTTGAAATAAAGGTACTGTACTGCCATAGTCTCTATAGAACAGTAAAGGACACCAAACCACAGCTATTGTAGAGGATGCACATACCGTGGCAACGTGCGCCAGATATGTGAACTAACTTATGTGACTGGATACACAGATACATGCTCATATCTTTGAAAGTTCACAACTTGATGGTTCATATGTAGGGGACTTATTATACTGGAAGTCATAGCCATAGCAATCAGAAAAGAAAAAGAAATATGGGGCACACAAATTTGAAAGGTAGAAATAAAACTGTCACTCTTTGCTGATGACATGGTAATATATATGTCTCGGCATTGGCAGATGGGTTCCTTACCACTGGGGCCACCTAGGAAGCCCCAAAATACCATGTGCTGTGTGCATAGTCACTCAGTCATGTCTGACTCTTTGCAAGCCCATGGTCTGCAGCCCACCAGGCTCCTCTGTCCATGGGATTCTCCAGGCAAGAATCCTAGAGTGGGTTGCCATTCCCTTCTCCAGGGATATTCCTGACCCAGGAATTAAACCCAGGTCTCCTGTACTCCTGGCAGAGTCACCAGAGATTTTTCTCAAAATACCATACGATTCAGAAAATCCACTGCTGGGTATATATCCAAAGAGAGTGAAAACACAAATTCCAAAAAATACATGCAACCCAATGTTCAGAGATGCATTATTCACAATAGCCAAGATGTGGAAGCAACTTAAGTGTCCATCAACAAATGAATGGATAAAGGAGATGTGTTATGTGTATATGCCATCCCACTGAGCACTGGATGATACAGCCTGCACTAGTGCTGAATTTTGCTCTTGGCAGCTCTGCATTGAAAAACTGATGGCCCTTGTTGCCAAAAGAATTCTTCTTTGGCTATGCTGCTTTACATCACCAGCTCCTGAGTCAAAGTCCCTGAAGGGGGGGTCTGATTACCAGAGCCTAAGTCATGTGCCACTAGAGTAGGAAAGCAGGTATCTGGCATTTTCTGCTACTGTAATGGAAAGTTTTGCCTCCGCTTAGGATTTGTATGGTAGGAAATTCCTCAAACAGCAGAGAGGTTTGCATTCTAGGTAGTCAAAAGACAGAATACATGGCCACCTCCAACCACATAGCTGATATTCAGAACCACCATTCAGCATGACTTTTAGAAATGCGAATGCTTAAATGTGTTTAGAAAATAGATTCTTTTTTGGCAACCTGATGCGGAGAGCTGGCTCATTTGAAAAGACCCTGATGCTGGGAAAGAATGAGGGCAGGAGGAGAAGGGGACGACAGAGGATGAGATGGTTGGATGGCATCACCGACTCAATGGACATGGGTTTGGGTGAACTCCGGGAGTTGGTGATGGACAGGGAGGCCTGGCGTGCTGCAGTTCATGGGGTCACAAAGAGTTGGACACGACTGAGCGACTGAACTGAACTGAACTACAGTTAACAGCAAAATGAAGAGATAAATAGGCTGTGAGATCTATACTACTATATCAAATGATTTCTGAAAGATAAAAAAATCAAGGATTTAGAAGAAAGAGTTGATACCAATGGTTCAGCTTCTTAGTCAATGCCGAAATCTTTCCCCACGATCCATTTCAATACTTGTAGTATTTGAGGAGCTCTTTGAAATAGGGTTTCAGTCCAACTCTGACATGTTAGTAGTGTAATGTTAGAAGTTTCCTCTTTATATAGGATGAACTTTCTCTCTTATAACATCCACTCACGAATCCTAGATCTGATGACTCTAGTTATTCAGAGTGGAGTGAAGTACAAGTTTTATTTTAACTAGTGGAGTCAGACCAATATTTGATTCTGGACTTTGTTTCTTTTTCACTGGGTGACCACTCTAATTCTTGTTTTCTACAACTGAAAAATGAGGATATAGCAGTATCTACCCTAGAGAGTTACTGTGAGATATAAGGCAATAATTTAGTGTGTAGATCAGTAACCAACAGAATGAATGTTCAACAAATATTAGTGATGACAACGATTGCCTGACTGATCATGATGATGATGATGGAGACAGCATTTCTGAAGTTAAAAGTCAGCTGCATGCAAATACAGAATGAAACCAAGAAAGAACATTGAACTGTTGTGAGATTCCAGTCATAAACCTTATTTTATCACTGGCCAATTCCATAGTCTAAAAGAAGTTACTGTATCATTTTTTTTCTGCAAAATGAAATATTTGGATTAAATTATCCTAATAAAAGGGCTTCCTTGGTAGCTCAGTCAGTAAAGAATCCACCTGCAATGCAGGAGACCAGGGTTCCATCCCTGGGTCGGGAAGATCCCCTGGAGAAGGAAATGGCAACCCACTCCAGTATTCTTGCCTGGGAAACCCCGTGGACAGAGGAGCCTGGCAGGCTACAGTCCATGGGGTCGCAAGAGTTGGACATGACTTAGCAACTAAACCACCACCACCATCCTAATAAAATCCCTTTCAGCTCTAAATTTCTGAGATTCTGTTTACACATGCCAACTGTTTTTTATACTGAACATTGCCAGTTCCCTCAACTGTACCTTGTATAAGTTAACAGACTCATCACAGTCTTGGTTCCCTTTCCTCAGCAATGCTTGCCGGTACTCAGACTATTATTTTAATAGTAGACTTGTTTTTCAGATAACTGAAATTCTTAGTCATATTTTAGAAACTGAAAAGAGAGCATAAGGAGATAAATAAATAAAGATATATATATATATATATATATATACACACACACACACATATATATAGCATGTCTGACTCTTTGCGACCCCATGGACTGTAGTCTGCCAGGCTCTTCTGTCCATGGGATTTTTCAGACAAGAACACTGGAGTGGGTTGCCATTTCCTACTCCAGGGGACCTTCCTGACCCAGGGATTGAACCTGCATCTCTTGCGTCTCCTGCACTGGCAGGCAGGTTCTTCCCAGTTGAGCCACAGGGAAAGTCATATGTTGTTGATCAATTGCCCAGTCATGTCTGACTCTTTGCGACCCCATGGACTGTAGTCTGCCAGGCTCTTCTGTCCATGGGATTTTTCAGACAAGAACACTGGAGTGGATTGCCATTTCCTACTCCAGGGAACCTTCCTGACCCAGGGATCGAACCTGCATCTCTTGCGTCTCCTGCACTGGCAGGCAGGTTCTTACCAGCTGAGCCACAGGGAAAGTCATATGTTGTTGTTCAGTTGCCCAGTCATGTCTGACTCTTTGCGACCCCGTGGACTGTAGCATGATGGGCCTCCCTGTCCCTCACCATCTCCCAGAGTTTGCCCTAGTTCATGTCCATTGCATCGGTGATGCCGCCCAGCCATCTCATCCTCTGACGCCCTCTTCTCCTTCTGCCCTCGATCTTTCCCAGCATCAGGGACTTTTCCAGTGAGTCATCTGTTTGCATCAGATGACCAAAATACTGGAGCTTCAGCTTCAGCATCAGTCCTTCCAGTGAATATTCAGGGTTGATCTCCCTTAAGATTGACTGGTTTGATCTCCTTGCTGTCCAAGGGACTCTCAGGAGTCTTCTCCAGCACCACAGTTCGAAGGCATCAATTCTTTGGCATTCTGCCTTCTTTACAGTCCAGCTCTCACAACTGTACATGACCACTGGGAAGACCATAGCCTTGACTATACAGACCTTTGTTGGCAGAGTAATGTCTCTGCTTTTCAACACACTGTCTAGTTTGTCATATAGCTTTCCTGCCAAGAAGCAATCGTCTTCTGATTTCATGGCTGCAGTCACCATCTGCAGTGATTTTGGAGCTTATGTATGCATATATATATATATATATATATATACACATATTTATATATATAAACAGTATATAACTATGAACCGTATGGCTTGCATTAACTCTTTATGAAAAGAAAGTAATCTGACATAAACAGAATTTGATTACTTGTGTTTTAAACAGATCTTATATGCTTAGAAATACATCTGTATTCTACAGATAGTCTGTATGTTTGATCACACTCATCTGTAAACTCTATGAAGGCAAGATATATGTCTTTTTTTCCTCCACTGTATCCTGGCATTTAGCAAAGAATATATAAACGTACACACACACAGAGATAGGCAAACATGATAAACTGAAAACTTGCAACATGTGCGCAACCCTAAATCTTATCTCAAAGCAAAGACAGACATTTATCTCTTCAAGTGCTGACTTTGCTTTTGAGGAATGGTGTTATGAAGAGTTTTGAATGGCACCTCAAAAAAATATGGCACTAAAATATTTTGCTAGATTAATTTAATCTAAGCTTTTCGGTCATTACCAAGCCTTTGAAAAGTCAGTGCTGCCTGGAGTCTATACTGCCAAAAGTTTGGAAATGTTGACTTAGAGGTGGGAAGAAGTAGCCAGAAATTGCTTTTGTAGAATACCCCCTAATTTTGTTTTGAAGAAAGACTCAGTGTAGATGAGGACACTGAGAAAGAGAGATATTTTGGACTGCAGGGCCATCATTATGCAGATAATATTCAGCTTTATTCAGCCATACATCTCTCTTTCCTTCAGCCAGATGGTGAATGACTCATCTATTCCACTGGCCAGCAAAACAAGGGAGACAGAAGAGGAGCTGTTATAATCCAGATAAAAATGGATGATGTTTCAGAAGCAAGGGGAAAATATTTCTAGGCAATGATGATGGTACATTGATAGTACTTGTTAATACTTTACATTCCTTTTCAGATTCACAGCTTGAGTCTCATATTGCTTTCAGGACTCCTAAGGAGTAGTAGTTCTGACCAGGAATCCTTTTTATCTTTGTCATAGATGTAAGTTGCAAGTATTTTTGAGCATCATTTTACTTTAGTGATTTCTCTTTGTGAAGCCTAAACAGCAACCTTCAAATGTGTGACTTTTAAAATTAGCTTCTTTGAAAATCATCTGGCAATTTTCTGTGGAGCACAGTCTTGTCAAGGATTTGGCTAGGATGAATGTATAAATTTCTTTACTGAATAACTGTGAAAGAATGGCTGCTGGGTACAAAGAACAATGAGGCAGATAATTGCGGGGTTTGAAAGACGAAACCAAACGGAGTAGGATAAAGAAGGTCTGTGTGTTCTTGCTTCTGTGGCTGTCATTATGAGAGGTTCTGCTGAGTCACTCTGTAGGAGTTCTTAGATACGCCGTTCCTGGGCCGGGAAGGTCCCCTGGAGAAGGGCTAGGTTGCCCACTCCAGTATTCTTGGGCTGCCCAGCGGCTCAGCCAGTAAAGAGTTCACCTGCAGTGCGGGAGCCCCGGATTCAATATCTGGGCTGGGAAGATCCTCTGGAGGAGGACATAGCAACTCACTCCAGTGTTCTTGCCTGGAGAATCTCCACGGATGGAGGAGCCTGGTGGGCTACAGTCCATGGGGTCACCAAGAGTTGAACATGACCGAGCGACGAAGCGCAGTACAGAAAATCATGTGTCTTGCCTCCTTCCCCCAAAGACCTGAAGAAATAATGGATCTCTAGGAAATCGGACTTGTCTTTCACTAAAGAGAGAATGGAAATAAGTAGGTAAGATTTGTTCTTACCTGCTAGTGGCATAACTACATTGTGAATCTAACTTCCTATTCTCTTTGCTCCCAGAGCCATTGACCTGAGTTTCCTTGGCTACAGACTCTATTAGTATTCTTCAACATTAAAACATTTGGTAGCTGCCTACGCCTACGACATTGGGTAAAATCTCGCATGTGCACACTCTGGGACGCGCCTGCCGGCTGAGTCCACTTTCCTGTTATCTGGGGAGGGCTATTTACACGCCCCATGCTAGCCAGATGAAACTTGTTCCTACCATATACACTTTATTATGATGCCACTACGATCTAGCTGACTCTGCTATTATTGCTCAGAATACCGTCCCATACTACAGCAGGCATCTCTTATTTTGCCTGCCTAGCATACACTTCTTCTTCTTTTGGTAATAATGTCTGGAATTGGCATTGGGGAAGAACCTCCTCTCGTTGCATACAATCTTTGTGGGTTCATTAATCAAGGTGTTCATCCCAATTTTGGCTTAGGAATGGATACATTACTTATGAAAAGCCAGTCAGAGTCTATTTCTCCCTGGAATTTCAATCTTGAGCAGCATAAGAATAAAGCATAGTTAGAGCTATTCATCAAGATAGTAGTGTCTATTAAAAAGATTGTCAATCATCCCCTACTTTCTAGATATCCAGAGCTGCTCTGTTTCACATCCATTCCAACACAAAGTTATTCAGCTTCTCTGTAATTCTATGAGCTAAACCTTTATTCGCCTAATAAATTCTCTATCTGCTTAAGTTAGAGACAATTTCTATTGCTTGTAAACAAGGAATACTGATGGTCTTTGTAGAGAGAAAAATGGCTCCTCAAAGATGTTCATAACCTAATCACCAGAACCCATGAATATATTCTGCTACATGGCAAGGAGGAATTTGGTTTGCGGAAAAAATTAAGATTGCTAATCAGCTGATTTTAGGATGAAGAGACTATTTCAATTGACCCAATGTAATCACACAGCATTAAATGGGGAAGAGGGAAGCAGAAGAATTGGAAAGAGAAGACATCCTGAGAAACACCTGATCTGCCCTTGCTGGCTTCACAGATCGAAAGGGGCTATGAGCCAGCGAATGTGTGCAGCCTCTGGAAGCCAGTAGTGGGACATCATGTGGAATACTGGCTAGTACTACAGCTGCTCTAAAACAAAGTCTGTATTAAAAATGAAATAAGATGAAAAAAACAGAGGGAGAGAGATGCAAAAAGCATTAGGATAATGAGGGAAGGACAGAAACAGGTAATTCCCCAGAAAAGTATAAAAATTGCCCAGAAAGATGAGAAAAGTTGTTCAATTTCACTTATATTATATTGTTGCTGTTGTGCCGTCCCTCAGTCATGTCTGGCTCTTTCGACCCCATGAATCGCAGCACACCAGGCCTCCCTGTCCATCACCAACTCCCGGAGTTACTCAAACTCATGTCCATTGAGTCAGTGATGCCATCCAGCCATCTCATCCTCTGTCGTCCCCTTCTCCTTCTGCCCTCAATCTTTCCCAGCATCAGGGTCTTTTCCAATGAGTCAGTTCTTTGCATCAGGTGGTCAAAGTATTGGAGTTTCAGCTTCAGCATCAGTCCTTTCAATGAATATTCAGAACTGATTTCCTTTAGGATGGACTGGTTTGATCTCCTTGCAGTCCAAGGGACTGAGAAACTCAACTTAAAACATTTCTAGTGAAAGTGAAAAGTGAAAGTGAAGTCGCTCAGTCGTGTCCGACTCTTAGCGACCCCGTGGACTGCAGCCCACCAGGCTCCTCCGTCCATGGGATTTTCCAGGCAAGAGTACTGGAGTGGGTAAATTGTTATTTGACTTTTAGCAAAATCCATATTTGAGAAAATTTCCATTCATGGACAGCTTGAAATTGAAACACAGTTCCTTCCTAGGTCTTGGGAGCCTGGAAGGAGGGTAATAGTGACCACAGTGGGCATTGTGGAGGCAGCAATCCATACGTCAGGATCCTCTCCTAGGTCAGGCCCCGGATACATCGCTACATGAAGAGGCACTCTGAGTCTGCTCCTCCTTCCTCACTCAGATGGTCGATGTCTGCCATACTGGCCACCACAGTGACGACTGTGACTAGATGTCAGTTTGACTTGTAGGCCAGACATCAGGAAAGTCTATGTAGCCTCTCATACGCTTGCACATGGACACACACACACATTGTTCACCATGAAATTAGGAGTGATGAAGGCACTATGGAATCTAGAAAGATGGTACTGATGAACTTATTTTCAGAATAGCAACGGAGATGCTTCCCCGGTGGCTCCCAGAGTTAAGAATCTGCCCACAACGCAGGAGACCTGGGTTCAATCCCTGCGTCAGGGAGATCCCCTGGAGAAGGAAATGGCAACCCCACTTCAGGCAGTATTCTTGCCTGAAGAATCCCATGGACAGAGAAGCCTGGCGGGCTAGAGTCCCTGGGGTCTCAAAGAACTGAACATGACTCGGCGACTGACGACGATGGAGATGGAGACAGAGAGCAGGCTTACGGACGTGGTGGGGAAGGTGAGAGGGGGCGAGCTGAGAGAGTAGAATGGAAGCAGGCGTCACCCTGAGTGAAACAGATAGCCAGTGGGAGGTTGCTGGCTGATGCAGCGAGCTCAGCCCAGCGCTGTGACACAGGGCGGCGGGCTGAGGTGTGGGCTGGGAGGGAGACTCAGGAGGGAGGCGGCGTATGTGCAGCCGTGGCTGGTTCGTGCTGATGTGTGGCAGAAACCAGCGCAATGTTGTCAAGCAAATTATCCTTCAATCAAAAGTCAATGAATTTAAAAAAGAGTTGTGCAAGGAGGAACGTCTCACTTCAAGGCCGTCTTGTCCCACATTCGCCTATCCTGGGCTCTGAAAAGATGCTCATCGCAGCATCATCTTTCAGTTGATTGGCCCACCTGCACGGTGGTGGCTTTTGAAATCCAGCTTGAGATATCACTTCTTGCCAATTCTTTTTTCTTAGAAAACTGTGGTTTCTTGGTTTAAAGACCTTGGTTTGGTTTCTAGTATTGCAGCTATAGCTTAGTTTAGGATCAAGTATAAAATCCCCGGATAGATCAGTGCTTGCAAGTGGGTTTAGGGAGAGGCCACTGATGATGGTCAATTTCTACAAGTCCTGAGACACTGATGAGAGGTAAGCTGCCCAGGAGATCTGGGAGTCATCAGAATGTAAATTTATTAGCTTAAAATGAAAGATAACTGTCATGAGAACTAGAAGGCCCACAGTCAGAAGGAAGAGTTTTCCCTTCTTACAATCAAGATCATGTGACTGAAAGTTCACCTACACATAAAGATTTTAATAAAAAGAATTACATAAATTAAAGGTCCGTTACTAACAGGGTTGATGTGTCCAAAATTCCATGGGTATAGTTTTGTCCTAGGGACGGTATTTAAAACGTGATGCCTAAGACCCTCTCTCATTAAGAATCTGCTGAGATGGACATGGCCAGTGTTACCCTTGATAACGCTCCTTTGTGTGTGGGGGGAAGGACCCCAAACCACCCTCCATGGCCCTCTTTTTCTGGGTTTCTTGGCTGGCCTGACAGGTAAGGTTATAAACATCATCTACACTTTATCGTTCTGAAGACCTAGAAAGTTATCGCTTCTGCAGGAGAATCTGTCCATCAAAATATGGTGATTATACTCATTTTACAGTTTGTCTCATAAAGCAATCCATTTCCTTCATTTCTAAGTTCTTGAGGGGCCAACTCTATATATAGTTCTCTGTTCACATTACATCTAGCTTCTGACAGGCACAGTATTTTCAATTTGTTGCCATATGGAGAAAAACATGCAAGAAACTGACAGATAATAGCTTAGAAATTTATCTTTATATTATGAAATGCAATAGACAGGTGCGAAAATGTTGAGTTACCAAGTTAAATTAGTTATAAAAGATGTATCCTTAAAATAATCACAGCAGAAGATTTTTCTTAGTCTAAATGGCATTCAGTCCTTTCTGATCATTCATCACGTTTTCTGTAACATAATTGATTTTTAATATTTGATGTGTTCATATCTTATTAACTGTATAATAGCGATCAGCATCAGATGAGGGTAAATTTGTTTCTAGAATGAGTGATTAATGTTAAAACCTTTTTGTGAAGACCATAGCACATATTTGAATGAGAGATTGAAACATGTTCACAATACCAAAGGAATTATGTTATCAGCTATAAACTGCTCAGATGCTGCCATCTGCACATTATTCTTCTTTCCTTAAACTATTCATGTATGAGGTAGTGATACATCTCAATTATTTTTCAAATAGGCAAAGTTTAAAAATTACAAAATATCATTAACTCATTTGCAATTTTATGTTTTGACTATTTGCCGAGTTAGCTTCCTTTCTCATGTGGCCCTTATTTTGGAGCATTTTTAAAGGCTCACAATGTGGTAGTTGTATGGAACAGCTTGTCTGCTGGAAGGATTCTGGGAAGGAGCGTCCTGTTCCAGCTTGGTTTTGGTTCTTACAGGCTAATATTCTGACTCTGGATAGGAGGCAGGCGACGCTGAAGTCAAACTAAGCTCTGCATGTGGATAGCAGAGCAACTGGGTATGTATTTAACCAGTAACTTCTGCACAGTCACTCTCTCCTGGAGCTGTTGTTCGGGATATTTGTCATGGTTTTGGCCCAGCATATTTGAACAAAAGCCCCAAGTTTCACAGAATTTCTGCTTTATGAGGTCTGCATCACCAAGGTAGAAGACAGAAAATCCAGTCTCTTTAGCAGTGAAGAAATCGGCATATGACCTATGTGCCTTCATCAATCAGTCTGTCCTGTGAAGCTTTGATTGCGAAGTCAACAACTCAAGGAAGGACGCTCTGGGGGTCCTACTGGGCTGGTGAGGATGATGAGCAAGATGAAGGCTTTGAGGGTGGCGGTGGCTGCAGGGACGAGTTTCTGGACTGGGGCTGGCTTTCCCCCCATCAGTGTCTGAGCTTCTGGCACCAGTGTGAAGAGAGCGTTCAGTGCTGGTAGAGCCGGGGCAGCTTTGTGGCGGTTTCTTTAGACCATTCTTGTTGGAAGCTTGGCCGCAGGTGTGGTTCTTGCCTTCACAGTTCTGTAGCTTACAAACTAGTCTTTTAATAAACTCATTTTCTGTTTAACCCTCAGAGTCAGAGTGTATAGCTGTAAGGAAGAACTCTGATCATAATGTAAAACTTCCAGATATAAATCTGAAAATTTTAGGGCCCCTGATGTGAAGGTAATTTGAAAATAAAGTTAGCATGAAAGAAAGGATGGCCGAGTGGTCAAGAGTTAAGAACAGATTTGATGAGTACCTGGATCCCGCCTTGCCTGAAGCTAATATGAATATCTATAAGTGAAAATTGTGAAAATCGTTCAGTCGTGTCCGACTCTTTGTGACCCCATGGTTTGTAGCTGGCCAGGCTCCACTGTCCATGGAATTCTCCAGGCAAGAATACTGGAGTGGGTTGCCATTTCCTTCTCCAGTGAATACCTATGGAAAGAGATAAATCCTTTTTTTTTTTTTTCTTTTTGCAAAAATCATTTTGGGTTGGATACTTTGTCACTGAAGCTGAATGAATTCTGATTAATACAGGTTCTTGATTAATATGTATATTTGTGGCAGGAGTGTCAAAGAATTTATGGGTGTTTTAAGACAACCACAGTGATACAGCTCATCAGTGAGAGAATTGGGATTCAAATCTATAAGTGTGACTCTTACCTACTACGTCAAAGGCATCTATTAATCGGAATATGATACATATGCTGTTGTTATTTAGTCACTAAGTCATGTCCAGCTCTTTGTGACCCCATGTGCTGTAGCCTCCCGGACTCAACTGTCCATGGAATTCTCCAGACAAGAAGACTGGGATGGGTTGCCATGTCCTCCTCCAGGGGACCCAGGGATTGAACTCACATCTCCTGCATTGCAGGCAGATTCGTTACCATCCAAGCTACCAGGGAAACCCCATGATACACATATATGTGCTCAAAATCATAGTCATTAAAACTTATAGAGGGCTTCCCTGGTGGTCCAGTGGCTAAGAATCTGCCTGCCAGTGCAGGGGACGTGGGTTCCATCCCTGGTCAGGGAAGATCCCACATGCCGTGGGGCAACTAAGCCCACGTTCCACACCTACGGAGCCCTGTGATCTTCAACAAGAGAAGCCACAAGAAGCCCATGCGCTTCTGCAAAGAGCGACTCCTGCTCCCACAGCTAGAGAAACCCCGCGTGGCGCAGTGAAGCCCCGGTGCAGCCACAAATAAACAAAACCGAAAACAGACAGACGGCAGTGGTTTAAAAGTTTCTTTTCAGCAGCAGAATCTTTTGAACGGAAAGGTTTTTTATTTTTATTTTTTTAAAGTAAAGCATCTTTTTGAAAGTCTGCTATGGATGAAGGTTGGATTTGGGATGGGGTCAGGGTGCAGAGGCCCTCTGTCCATTCGGCTTCAGTCCAAACCCTGAAAACCCCTCAGAATCTCAGGAAAAGTGCTGGGTCTCCTCAGAGCACCAGTGTGAAACTGGCTGTTCATACTTGTGAAATTCAGGGACTGTGAGGATATTCAACATGCAGTGTTGGTGAGAAAAGCAAATTAAAACGCAGTTTATTTTTGTTAAAAAACAAGCAACCCCACATACATATGAAAAAAATACATAGGAAAACACATGAAAATATTCATGGACTGATGGGTTTGAAAGTGGTTTTACTTTTTAAATTTTTATTTATCTGAATTTATTAAGATTATCTTTGTATGGAGAAAATCAAAGCTTATTTTTTGTTAAGTTCAACCTTCCTAAGCTGACTTTCCCCTAAAAATCCCTGACCTCACTACTTTAAAATAATGTGTTGACAATGTCTGATGCCGAATCAAATTAATTTTTCAAAGTTAATGGAAAACCGAGAGACATAGTCAGTTTTGTCTATGTCTTTGATAACTGAGAAAATTACGCATTTAGCATATATTTAGCAGTCTGCTGACACTCAGGAGTATTTCAGTACTGAACTGAACTTAGAATTCTCAGTTCTTCCCTTTCAGTCTATTGAAGAGAAACCCCAAAATGGCTTCATAGCTTTTGAGCTAGCTAAGAAATATTTGTCCTTTTCAAAAACATGGCATTTGAATAGACACCATGGCTTTTAGATGCAAATCGATAATTTATTTGATATAGAGGCCTCATCCCCTCTCACCTCCTCTCCTATCAATGCCCGTTGCAATCTCGCTGAGATGGACGTTCAGGCCTAGTCATTGGATCGGTTCTGGTTCAGTGGTACACAAAATTAGCCTCAATGTGGCTAGCATCCTTCTAAATACATCTGCATGAAGAAGAGAAATTGTTATCGGTCCTTCATTAGCACCACTAAAGATTTTGCCTTTTTGATTAAAAACTGTAATTTTAAAAATCATTGAAACAGATAGACTGAGAAATTAAAATTCTATTTTGTTATCCCCTCCAATATATGACATCAACATTTGTACATTTAAAGACAGCTGTCACGAGAAAAATCATGGTTTGTTTTGAAATTGTAAGGGGTCTTGGAGATCATATGGACTTATTTTGCTGGTAAAGAAACACGTCCTACAAAGGTTGTGACTTGTCAATGTTACACAGTGCAAGGAGGCCGATCAGACTAGAATTCAGCTCTTCTTACCTTGGCAATCATGTCATACTACTTGTTACGAGAGAGCTTCCTAAAACTTCCAAATGGGCTTGAGATCTCTGGCATTTCCATCTGATGATTTTCTTTTTCTTATGGAAACCTGGAATTCTTAGCTCATGACCATTGTTTTTCAGCAAAGTATGCCAGGGTCACAGAGCCTTTTTCTGGGGGAAAAAAAAAGACTGTAGGTCTGGAGTATGGATATGTGAGTAATATCTGTACATCCCCTGAAATGAATTTATAATTGAATTTTTCATTGAGGTCACAGTTTTACCTCATGGAAAATAATAAAAAGGGTCAGAATATATCCTTCTTTATGAGGGGGACCCCCATAGAGGCTTGGATTTAGAACTATGAAAAGGCATTTTCTGTCAAAATGCTCCCCAGTTGCCAACTAAGAGACCTCAGCTCTGGGGCTCAGGACAACTCAGGCAAGATTCTTACCATTAGACAAAGAACTAGGAGCAATTATTAATTGTTTATTCCTAATTGGGAATTCACAGGGAATGAAGGCAGTATGAAATGCTCTATTATTATCTTGTTAATTCTTTCTCATTGCAATAAGAAGAAATCTAACCCAAACCAGAGGTATGTCCAAGTTTAGGAGACTTCTACAGCAACTCTATGACTGCATTCTATGATTTAAAGAAGCAATTTTTCTATGATTCTCCTACCAGTTCTCTGATGAGGATGACAGATGAGGATGACAGGGTCCAGAGAAATGAAGCAATAGGACTCGGTCATAGTGCTGACTCTGCACGGGGACCTGCTCCTCAGGCCCTTAATCATTGCTGATGCAGCTAGAGGGATCTTACAGACATGGAGACAATCAGTTAAAAAAAATGAAGATTAAACAACAGAGAAGGTGAGGGTGGGATGATCTGAGAGAACAGCACTGAGACATGTACATTACTTATGTAAAATAGATGGCCCGTGCACGTTTAATGCATGAAGCAGGGTGCTCTGGGACAACCCAGAGGGGTCGGGTGGGGAGGGAGGTGGGAGTGGGGTTCAGGATGGGGAACACATACATACCCGTGGCTGATTCGTGTTGATGTGTGGCTAAAACCATCACAATATTGTAATTATCCCCCAATTAAAATAAATAAATAAAGTTTTTTTAAAAAAGATTAAACAACTGGAAGTATTCAGTTAAAGACAAAATTCCTGTGACTGGTTCAATCCCTGGGTCGGGAAGATCCCCTGGAGAAAGGACAGGCTGCCCGCTCCAGTGTTCTGGCCTGGAGAATCCCTTGGACTGTATAGACCACGGGGCTGCACAGACTCAGACGCGACTGAGCGCCTTGCACCCTCACTTCGCCTTCATGCAGTCAAATGCTGTCCGCAAGAGGCAGAGATGTTGAGTGGCTTCTTATCGTTTTGGCTTTTGGCCATGAATTTGTGACTTTGGGAGACTGTTCTATTCTCTCAGCTGGAAGAAAGCAGCCGGCCTTTGACATGCCCTTATGGTTGATAGACTTAAACAGTGGTACAATTAAAAATGAACAGCTTCCGCTCTCTGGTGAAGTACACTCTAAGGGTCTGCTGTAAAATCTTCTATAGCATCTGGAGAGAGGCTCACAGACTCTGCAAAGCTGTAGACGAGCTCCCCACACATCGAGGTAACCTAAAGCAGGGTGCTATGTTGACAGTGACCAGCAGATTGAGACACTAGTTTACCAGTTAGAACATTCAAATGGTTTCACTTTTATTCGTTCAATTTACTCACAGATCCAGTTCTTATGGGTTCCATTTAATTTCATTCAGATTGTATAATTTGCATGGATGATTTAGCAAAATAATTCCTTATTTTCTGTTAAAAATGCCTTTTATAATATTCATCCTTTCAATCAATATTCACAACAAATATTTACTGTTAGACATTGAGCTGATCACTACTTGCAAATTTTGTCCCTCTTTTATCTGTATTTCTTTCTACTTCCCTCCATCTAGAAATATCCTTGCACACGCGTGTTCAGTCGTGTCCGGCTCTTTGCAACCCCATGGACTGTAGCCTGCCAGGCTCCTCTGTCTAGCAAGAGGGGATTCTCCAGGCAAGAACACTGGAAGTGGGTTGCCATTTCCTCCTCCAGGGGATCTTCCCGACCCAGGGATTCTTTTTCTTTTCTAGCTAAATCCTCCTTATCCTGCAGACTCATCTCTTCTGAAAAGGCTTACTTAGTCCACAAATTACTTTGATGCCAATACTTTATTTACACCCAAATGGGTATAGATAATCTTCACTGGGGAAGAATATGTCATGTGAAAACAGAAGTGGTTTGTAATAGACACGCAAAGGAAGGCATGTCTGCAGGTGAGAATTTAAAAGAGTGGCCAGAGAGACAGGAAAACCAGGAAAGACGCCAAAGGACCAGTGTTTCCAGACACAGAGCCTAGTGAGGCTTGTTCACTGCTGCAGAGAAGACAGGTAATCTAAGAAGTGAAAGCTTTCACTGGTTTACATTTGTATCCGCTTCAGTGCCCATAGTGGCACAGTGGTAAAGAACCCGCCGGCCAAAGCAGGAGAGCCGGAGACGCGAGTTGGATCCCTGGGTTGGGAAGATCTTCCGTAGAAGGAAATGGTAGCCCGCTCCAATATTCTTGCCTGGAGAATCCCATGGACAGAGGAAGCTGGCAGACTACAGTCCATGGGGTTGCGAAATAGACCGACTTTAGCGACTGAATAAAACAGCAACAATGCATATATAATATACTGGAATGATTCATAAAAGTCTAAGAACAGTAGTTACCTACAGAGGAGAGCAGGCTCTTGGCGCATGAGGACTACGGACAGAAGGTTGGCTTTCACATTTTGCAAACCTTCTGAAGTTATTGAGTTTTAAATTATGTTAATGTAATACTTATTCAATATATTAAATTAGCAGTAATTAGACTAATTGTAACTCATTAATGTTCATAACAAATTAGCAAAATATACAAACTTCTAAAATTTTTATGTGAAATTAAAATTGAGTTTAATGGGTCAAATGATCTAATCAACATTTGCATGAAATTTATATAATACATCCTTTTGCATTTGCCAGTTATACTGCTTTGGAAAACAGAGGATGTTTTCCAATCCATTTGAGTTGAGAATCAAAATATACTGAAATTGTATAAGGCATTTTCTTGATTTCACAAAACTTCTGGAATCCTTTAAAGGAAGTGAAGTGCACCAGAAAAACAAGATTTATGTATAACTAGTGAAGGATAAAATCTGTGTGTTCATCATGAAGTTTATCTAAGAATGAAGAATGTTTAAAAAAAGAACTTTCCCTTGGGGAAAGGAAATAATGAAAATGACAGAATTATTCCACTTGCCAAAGAATGTTTGTCAAAGTATTAGCATCAAAAATATGTCATCAGATAGGCTAGAACATTTTTATAAAACATGAAACACATATAAACAAGGACTCTATCATTATGGGTTTTTAGTGCTGTCTGTAGAGATACTTGTTTAATGTATTGGTTATATATTATAATTTCTGTGTATTAAAGCTTTCATAATGTCTCTATGCCATTTGCTGTAACTGCTTTCTTTTTCTGTATCATACTCCCTGGGATGAAATCTAACCTGTCAGACCCTCTGTTCTGGACTTATTTGTAGCTAAACAAGAGATTGCTTTTCACTGTTTTTAGCTGAGCAGCCTGAAATAAATTCCAATTTATTTGTAATTCACTTAAAATTAATTGGAATTAGGAAATATCCTGAAGTTAAATAAAAATGATAATACCTATTCTTTTTAAAAAGTATGTAAAATATTTGTTTATATACCAAGTTTTCTAAAACGTCCAAAAGAATTTTCCAAGAACTTAATTTAAATATTTGCTAACTTTGAAAAAATAAAACGTTCCTCCAATGGTTAAATTTCACATTTTACCTAAGAGAAATCCTTAGGATGTGTATTACATATCAATTTAGTAAGCCTAAAAGATTATAAAGGGACATAACTCTATCCTTAGAGTAGATTTTGAAGACTAGTAGCCATGTATGCGTTCTTTAAGGGAAAGATGGCAATAATCCAACATTTGATTCATTCTCTGTTTTAAGCACAATTATTAATATAACATTGTGTGTGTGAAACTCGCTCAGTCGTGTCCGACTCTTTGCAGCCCCATGGACTGTAGCCCGCCAGGCTCCTCTGTCCATGAGGATTCTCCAGGCAAGAATACTAGAGTGGGTAGCCATTCCCTTCTCCAGGGGATCTTCCCAACCCAGGGATCAAACCCAGGTCTCCCTCACTGCAGGCGGATTCTTTACCAGCTAAGCCACCAGGGAAGCCCAATATAACATTATAATTTATACTGTATTAACCATTAGGAGAAAATAAACTGATTTCCATAATTTTTCTTTTTAAGATTAGTCCCAATCAAATAATTTTTTCCACTATTTATACTGAAAATTTGTTTTTCTGATTAGGACACTTAGAACAGGCTAGGTTATCTTGCAGTGGCAAATTAATCCTGAAATCCCCATGACTCAACATGACAAAAGTTTATTTCCTGTTCCTAATGCAAGAATAATACTGTCTACTGTGTTGTGACTCAGGCAGCTCCCATCCTGTGGCTTTGTCATCTCAGTAGGTGGCCTTAAGTGCTGTGCGAGAGGCACCTTCCACCCCAGCTACGGGCTCGTGGCCAGAATTGCCTGCATGGCCACAACTGACCACAAGGAGCATTGTAAGATGCTGTTTTCTGTCACGTTCAGGAAGAGAAAACGAAATAGAGTAGGTGAACACAAGCATTGCCTTTGCCACAGTTTTAAGTATAAACCCTTTGAAAGTACTTTTGCTAGTACCGAATATTCTTGGAAAAGGAGAAGCTGTGTGATTGAAACCAAATTAGAGCTGTTACTCATCTCTGATTCCTTGTGTTTATGATGGAAATGTTTCAACCAAACATGTACTCACATATAACTGACTATCCAATCATGGGATTTGTGAGCACCCCTGGTGTCTTATTGCCTTCAAGATTTAATGTCAAAATTTGTTTTAATTGGATATTGCAAATGAGGAGGGACTGCAGATGTAAGAGTGTATCAGTTTTTAGTATTGTCAGGCAGAGAGCATCTCTCATCATGACTTTAGTGAAGCTTTTAAAAATATTACCATCAAAAATGGTTTGCATACCTCTGACAATAAATATGGCCTTAAAAGTTTTATTGCATTAAGCATTTGATGGAGTTGAGAACCTACATTAACAGAAATGAAATTATATCTAATAAAAATACTCTATAAATGTCACAGAGATAAATGAGGTGTTTTTATAACCCCAGATTCTCTTTCATCTGGGAGCATTTTTAACCTAAAATAAGAGCCAAAATTTCCCCAAATTTTATGGTTTCAGGCTATTTTGAGTTTCACCAGAATGAGTATTTTTTTTAAACAAAAGTTTCCCTTCCAAACTTTGAAGTGCAGTCAAAGAATGTTGAAATATTTGCTGTTGGTTTGCTTTATTAATGTGAAGACATCCTGAGTACAGAAGAGAATCAATGGCCATATATCTAGCATACCTAGACTTTTCCTTGCCACACAGGGCACTTGGAACGGACCATATAGCTGTCAGTTGAGGTCTGTGGGTTGGCCTACTGGGTATAGCATGAGGGTTATATATGGTAGCTGGCCTGGCAGGTGTGAGCATTGGCATAATATTTATGAGTTTCAGCGTGGTTCCTGGACCCTTTATAGTCTCAAATAAGTAACGGGTGAAACTCTGAAAAGTAACTTCATTGTTGGAAGTGAGGCAAACTTACTTTAGTCAAAATAATAAATAAATAGGAAAACACAGAAGCAAGAATATAAAGCTTTAAAAATTTCCATATAAGAGATTTCTTATCTCACATTGCCATTAACAACACTGATAGAAAAATCTAACTGTGAACGAGAAACATGGGAAAAAGCACATTTTGAATTTTTAGCTCCCGTTGACTCAGAAATAGCCAAAAGATAAAGATTTCTGTTTGTTAATTCGTGCTGGAAGCCTTAGTTGCTAAGTCATAACTTACAGAGAAGAGGGAAAAAACTCAGAGAAACTAGCTTTCTTCTATAAGAAAGTAGTTTTCTTCTTCCTAGTCTCAATTTTTGCACTGTACTAAAATATAAGGGCTTCCATGGTGGCTCAGATGGTGAAGAATCTGCGTGCAAAGCGGGAGAGCCGGGTTCGATCCCTGGGTCTGTAAGGGAGTCTCTAAGAGTCCTTAAATTTAAGGCTTAAAGATCGAATTATGGACCTTCTAGATGGTGGTCCACTCTTGTGGTCTCTTTGAAGATCAGGCACCTGTAGGAGAAGTTTCAGTCATTTACCTTCTAATATTTATATATGTATATGCTATTATATGTATTTCACTCCCAGGTAAAGTGAGATTAATGGTTATAAGACCATACCTATATTAGACATGTTCATTATTTTCATAAATAAATCCTAGGAAACATTTGAGTTATATATACATAAACAAGGGACTTCCCAGGTGGTACTAGTGGTAAAGAATACGCCTGCCAATGTATAAGATGCAAGAGACGTGGGTTTGAGCCCTGTGTCGGAAAGATCCCCTGGAGTAGGAACTGGCACCCACTCCAGTATTCTTGCTGGGAAATCCACGGGCAGAGGAGCCTGGTGGGCCATGGCCCCTGGGGCCACAAAGAGCTGAACATGACTGCGCACACACACGCACGCATGCATAACCATACACCCAAACTGGCAGTTTAGTAAGCGTTTTTATTATTTAGCTGTATTCCAAAACTGTGAATTAAATAACTCCTTGAGACATTATAAAAACGAAAATACCTTTTACCCAGATAAAGCCATTTCATCTGCTAATTTAGGGTCCTGATAATATGCCGTAGTCAGAATTGTTCCATAGACACCCTTGTGGGGAGACAGGCCCCTCAGTTGCTTGAGCGGAGCTCAGGGCCGGCTTTGAGGTCTGCGAGCATTCCACCTGCAGAGAGTGACTCTGGCTGATCACCAACGTGGTGAGTAGGATGAGGGCCACCAGACCAGACACTTTGGAAGGAGTGAACTCGTCCGTTCTCTCCTTCGTCCACTCAAGGATATCTGCTGAACGCCCACTTTGCCCACGCTCGGGTATAAGTGAGATCTAATGCTTGCCTTTCAGATCGTTACAGCTTAGAAGGACGGAGAGTGCCCAATGCAAAGCAAATGGGGCAAGTGATTTGAAGAAATGAGCGAAGTGAGGATTCCTGGTGAGAAAACTGGTAAGTTCAAGAATTCAAGCAAGGATGGTGAGGTGGAGAGGGTTTTGTAGCCAAGGAGCCCTGTCAGGGAAGGGTTCTGAGAACTGATCTGTCATGACTCCTTGAGTGAATTTTTCACTCCAGCAGAACTGGCCACTTCCAGCTTTATCCTCCGTTGTACCAGGGACAACTTTCAGTGTAGACAACTTTACTTTTGTTGCTTTATTTTTCCCCTCAAAGCTCTGTCTTATTCATCTTTGCGTCAGCATCACCCAGTGCAGTATGCCAATTGCAGTTATTTGTAATTATTTCATCTGCAATCTAAATTGACATTGAACTAGAGGTTGTTTGGACTTTGAGGGTGTGTCAGCTGTGAAAGTGGCTGAAATAATTAGGTTGCCTCCACATAGATTAATGATAACTAGGATACATTTTTCTCTACCCGCTAGTACTTTGCACAACACTCTGCAAGGGTATAACTTTTGTTAAATGCACACACAGTTACTTGCTATTTAGCCCTGCTAAGCCCAGTACCCGTGCTTACTTGACTTGGCAGTTGATGGTTGCTCTTCAAAGTAGATGCAGAGGATGTGAAAAAAGGGTAACAGGAAACATACCATTGGCTCTTAAGGAAAAATGCTCAATCTTTTTCACAGTAAAAATGTAAATGAAAACCATGTTGAGATGTCATTTTTCCTCTAATCATTGGCAAACACTGGGAAAGTTATTAACACTATTTTTAAGAACATGCAAGTATAAGCCTAGGACAAACTAGAGCAACAGTTTCTGGAAGGCAATTTGACAAAATCAGATTTATAAACATATGTACCTTTTAACTCAGCAATTCTATTTCTAAGGATATGAGTATCAGTGTTCTCATATGTGGAAAATAAAGAGTCAGCAAACGATGAGTCAATTATTCGATACATTAGTGTCTGTAAGAAGAAAACATTGGAAACAATCTAAACATGTAGTCAGCGGGTGTCTGGTTCAGTAAATAATGGCACAAGATACGGTGAAATATTCTTTTTTTTAATTGGTGGAATAATTACCAAGATATGCTAAGGGGAGATAAGAAAGGTCTAGAACAATGCTGTAATTACACTATTCTGTATGTAAAATAAGGGGAAAATAATATGTCTTTATACTTGTATATGCAGAGGACATCTCTGGATGATGACAGGAGAAAGCAGTAACGCTGATTGCCCTCGAGGGGAGCTGGGTGGCTGAGAGGCAGGAACGGGAACCACAGTTTTCACTGTGCGTTCTTTCACAGTTTTTAAATGCTGAATCTCATGACTACATGGCCTACACAAAATAAGTAACAGTGAATGGGAGGCTACAGCTGCTGGCCGGGCGACGCCATGGTGGCCACCTGCGGGGACAGTGGCTGGTCCTGTCCGCAGCTCCTTCAGGTCAGTGTTTTAAAACTGTTAGTTAGAGAGCGGGCTACAAAATCAGTTCAGTGGGCTCAACTAGCATTCAAAAATAGAAAAAGAAATAGAATGTAGAATGACAGAATAAAAAATTTCAGAGTTCATAAGCAGCAGTGAAGATAAGTCCTGTTTTGTGAACTTTGGGTTTTTTTATCTGTATGTGTGTGGGTGTGTGTGTTCTGTATATGCGTTCTGATACAACATACCTTTCTTCCTCTGTTCAAAATGTTACAAAGCCACCGTCCTCAGAGGTGACCTTTTCGTAGGCAGTCTAGATTGCCACGGTTCTTCCTGGGCAACCATGATGCTCGCAGGGAAGTCTCGCGGTTCCCCCCTGGGGGGGCAGGATTTTTCAGACCAGGGTGTGGGCTCACCGCCCCCCAGGCTGGTCCCTCTGTCTGTGTCTCCATCACTGCTATACACAGGCTCCGTCCACACAGGCGCCCGGCTGTGTCCGCTCACGTGGAGGCACATCCGTTTTTTTTAGCAGAGTACATCCCACCTCATGAAACGCTGAGCCATCAGCGGGGCTGTCTGGAGTCTACACAGGGTAACTGGGGCCGAGACCCAGCCTGGAGTCCTTCATGGATGCTGAGACGGTGACCCTGAAACAACTTCCCATGTCAGAGTGACCCCGAGGCTGCTGCGCTCAGCAAGGCTCCTCTCTCCACCTCTGCTCACTCCAGTCCAGTTTCCCTCAAGTTCGTGCCCGATGCTACTTCTTCCAAGGGACGCCCCGAATTCCCTCAGTCTGAAGCAGTTTCTCAGGTAGCTGCCATGCTCTCTCGACAGCAAATGAATGAAACAGTGCAAACTGGTGTTAAAGAGGGGGCATTAGCTTAACTAACTGAGAAGTTTAAGAGCAGGTTAGATGCGCAGGCTGAAAAGGTACCATCAGGACCCAGTCTCTACCAGTCTCTCCCCGCCTCCACCCCTTGCTTTCTTCTGTTTTGGCTTAATTCTTAAATAGACCTTGCTTTCATGGTGGTAGAATGTCTTTTATGAGACCAACGATTATATCCAAGTTGAATTACAATAGGAAAAGAAGTCCTTTTTTTTTTTCCATGACCCTACCATGTGTGGCAGAGGTGTGGGTTCGATCCCTGGGTCAGGTAGGTCCCCTGAGGAGGAAATGACAACCCACTCCAGGATCCTTGCCTGGAGAATCCCATGAGGAGCCTGGCAGGCTACGGTCCATGGGGTGGCAAGGAGTCGGACACGCCTGAGCGACTGAGCACACGTGCGCGCGCACGAACACACACACACACCCCGAGTTCCGAGAGTGTGTCTCACTGGCCTAACTTGAGCCATGTGCCCAACACTAAGTTAGCTGTTGCAGCTATGAGATCAGAACCTGCTGATTGGCCAGTCAAAGATCACTACCCACCGCGGGAGACCGGCCAGCCCAGTTGTGGAGAACAGCTACATAGAGTTTGGAAAAAGGATGGCTCCTCAAATACGTGTTACGCCTGCTGTCACCTGAAGCAGAAGAATGAGAAGACAGGCAGAAACCATCAATGTCCTCGTCAAGCTGCGATCTGTACAGTGAGAACGCCAACTTCCTAAGCATGCTTTTCTGTGTTAACACCTCTCCTATGTGAGGATGAATCATTTAAGATAAAAACATCAGAGGGGTGAGATTAACATCTCAGTTATTACTGAACTGAGTAAATTATCTAATCCCATTGTTTTTCATATTTCAGGCTTCTCCAAGAAGTGTTTTCCCTTAAGATTCTATTTAGATTCCCCCACTGACCAATCTATATGAAGAACTGAATAATTCATCAGTTTATAAAATCTACACCAATTATAAAAACATTGAATTTATTGTTTTTTTCCCCTGTTAATTTTGTTCAAATATTTTAATCACAAGTGAAATTTCAAATTTATAAAAGAAGACCAGAGCTCACTTTGAGGAGCCTATATCTCACTTCTGCTTTTGCTCATTCCTTCTCAGGAAACAGAAAATGTTTCTAAAGAGAAACATCTTAACACATCTGGTGTGATTTTCTAGATATCCAGTTTAAGCCAAAAACAAGTGGTATCATCTGTTTTTTCTTTTATACATTTTGAAACATGAGTCTCTGAAAGCTATTTCCTAACATATGTCAATTTAACATCTGCCAGTTCCTAATTGATCGCCAGAAACAGCCGCATTGGCAGCCCCCTGCAATAGTGCCAAGATATTCCCATTAGAACTGTCTTCACTTTGGAGTTGTCAGCAATATCTTTCCTCCAGGGGAAGCCCATTTCCTTAACTTGAAGGAGACATGTGAGTTGGAAGCAGAGAGCAGGAAGAATAAATAGTATGATGCATCATAGTTATGTGGGGGTATAGCCGAGAAAGGTTTCAAAAAGAAGTATTAGACAAGAAAGTCCATGTCATAGGTTATGGATTAAACAGCTTCTGGCAAAGCATGCTGCACTATACCACATCTTAATTTATCCTTGTTATTCAATATCAGGAGGGTTTGCAAGCAAAATTAAGATGTGTTAACCATATCTAACAGTACCCAACCATGTCCAAAACTTCTCTTACATTTTTTCTCCTTTATAATCCTTTGATGGAATTTAAGGTGGATCAGTGAGCTTCCATTTCTGTCTGGGAATTCATAATAGAATGATATTTTGACATTTGTTTTGAAAGAGGGAGTTTAAGGGCCAGTCCTGGGAGAGATCAATGTTTTTACCTGCTCCAGGATAAGCTGGTGCTGAATTTAGCAGTTCAACAATTTCCAGACCTAGCTATTCAGGGGTCTCCAAATGATTAATGCAATTTGTTCTCTTTAATACGCTTTCCCCACCCTCATAACATTATTGCATTTTGTTTCATTGGATTTGAAAGGAGAGGTACCACTGTGGGCTCATCAAGTTCAAGGCTGTCTATGTTTCATCGCTGCTATATTCTAAAGGTCAAAGTCAGTGCTTACATAGTCTGTATAGAATGAATGATTCAATCCCCTCCTGAAATTCTGAGATCCAGCACTTTCTCCTAGAGTCTTCAATTTCAGGCATCTTGAAGACTGTTACATAAATCTTAATACCATAAAGTTGACTTTGATAAAGAAGAAATAAGTCCTAAGGCTTGGACTTCCACAGGAAAACTTTGATGAGATGTTCTCTCTAAATAAATTTGGGAACTCACATGTAATCCCCACCAAATACCACTTACAGTAGTGGCCACTCAAAAACATTTCAGTAAACATAGTGGTTTTGAATATAAGTGTGGGGGTTGCGGAAAGAGAAGGAGCTTTGGTGACTGATGGAGTTGAAATACTGGATTCACTCTTTACAAAGTTATTTAACCTCTACTTCCCTATCTTCAAAATGTGCAGAACAATACTACCATGCAAGGCTGTTGTAATAAATTGATCACAATAATAAAAAAATGCTTAGTCAAGTGCATGGTCTTTGTGGTCACTCGCAGACAGCTTATTAAAAATCAAAGTCATCATTTTGTTGACAAAGGTCCGTATAGTCAAAGCTATGATTTTTTCCAGTAGTCATGTACTGATGTGAGAGTTGGACTATAAAGAAAGCTGAGGCCGAAAAATTGATGCTTTTGAACTGTGGTGTTGGAGAAGACTCTTGAGAGTCCCTTGGACTGCAAGGAGATCCACCAGTCCATCCTAAAGGAGATCAGTCCTGGGTGTTCCTTGGAAGGACTGATGCTGAAGCTGAAACTCCAATACTTCGGTCAACGATGAGAAGAACTGTCTCAATGGAAAAGACCCTGATGCTAGGATTGAAGGAAGGAGAAGGGGACGACAGAGAATGAGGCAGTTGGATGGCACCACCGACTCAATGGACGTGAGTTTGAGCAAACTCAGGGAGATAGTGAAGAAGAGTGAAGACTGGTGTGCTGCCGTCCATGGGGTCCCAAAGAGTTGGACACGACTGAGCGACTGAATAACAACAAAACTAAGTGATCATCACTACGGTCCTTAATATGACCACTCCTGATATCAGCTGTTCTGTCTTATAAAGCTCAGAATATACAAATGTTATATATAAGCCCAAACTTTATAACTTGGTGAGTTAAAGACAAACTCTGCCCAGCGCTATGCTCATCAGTGTTGCAGAATGGCAAATGGTGTTCCTTTTTCTGTCATAGCTTCCGCAGTAGGACCTAGCTAGTGGGAGATGGCGAGTAAAAGACATGCCATGAGACTGGTGTGGTGGACCCGAGGCAGCATTAATGGTAGTGAGAGAAGAGCCGTGCTTGTAGTTCAAGCTATGTTTTCCCTGCTGGAACGACATCTCCCCAGTCTGGGACATATTTACTACACATACAAGTTTGTATTTGCATGTTGTAACTCACAGTCAGAGACTGAGCGGAACAGCGTCAGTTGTTCCCTAATGTGATGCAGAAGCAGGTTTCCAAGGGAGCCCTCCCTGCCTCTCCCCCTTCCTGAAGACCCGCCAGGCACTGTGCATATAAGGAACACTTACAGTTGGCTGGATAGCAGACAAAAGGGGTTCCAGTATTTTTTCTATTTTGAGCTACTCAGGAAAAGACGAAAGCCATCACATGAAAAGTTAAGTGCTGTAAGAATACACACTCTTGAGTCACTAAAGAAATGCCATGAGTTATGTCTTCAAAACTTTTTGATGCATGAAAAGATTAAGCATAAATAATTCCAGTTTCAACTTCAGAGTCTATTTACTGAAATCTTTTTTAAATAGTTGCCATAATCCTCCCCAACAAAATGGATGGAGTGCAAAAGGAATGAATTAATAAAAGTTATGTATTCAAAATTATTTAACAGTGTAAATAATTACCTAAAAGTAAGTGTAAAAGTTGTACTTCTACCCAGCTATTAGGCTCATGCTTTTCCAGCAATAGTTTATCTCCAAAGTTATTGATTAAAGTGACAATTTGCTTAGGAGTTTACCTACTTTTAGACAAAAAAGAGGTCTTCATATGCTACATTGTAAGACCAAATAAAGTGTTTAAATGCAATCTACATACAGCATAATTCTAGCCAACACTTTAAATAGATATATCACCTGTTTATAGATAATATATATTGATTTCCCTGAAATAAAAGATTCTCCCTTAAGACTTATTTTTGGGTTACACATTCTCATAAAAATGACCTCTTCAGAACACTGATTAGACTTATAGTATAGCACAGGGAGTTATATTCAACTAACCTTTAATGAAAAAGAACAAGAAATATGTAACTAAATCATTTTTCTGTTTACCTGAAACTAACACAATATTGGAAATCAACTATACCTCAAAAAATAATCTAATAAAACAACAGTAATTTATCATTACTTTATTAATTGCTGTCAGATCTGCAACACGGGTAAGACCTAACTGTCAGCTTTTCTCTGCTCCACCTGGTGTCAACTGGCGTAGCTCAAGATAGCTCAGTCACACTGAACGTTCAATCACACCGATAGTGCCGTGTGGCTGAAAGCTTAGCTGGGTTGTTGGTTGGGGGGGGCCTTTGTTCCTCTCCATGTGGATCTCTTTGCAGGGTTTCTTGGGTTTCATCACAGCCAAGACACTGAGTAATAAAAATAATTGTTCCAAGAGGCCCAGGAGGAAACTGCAAGACTTTTTTATGAGCTGGCCTCACGAATCTCAGTAAGACACCTTTGCCACATTGATCAAGCAAGGCACTAAGACTTTTGAGATTCAAGGAGAGGACAGAATCTCTTAATGGAAGGAGTAACAAAGATTTTGAAGATATTTTTTATCTACTGTGTCCTGTCTTTATCCAAGTTCTGCTGAATCTGTTCTCAAGTGTGTTAGTCACTCAGTCATGTCTTACTCTTTGCAACCCCATAGACTAGCCCACCAGGCTCCTGTCCATGGGATTCTCCAGGCAGGAATACTGGAGCGGGTTGCATGCCCTCCTCCAGGGGATCTTCCCAACCCAGAGATCAACCCTGAGTCTCTTACATCTCCTGCATTGGCAGGCAGGTTCTTTACCTCGTGCACCACCTGGGAAGACCTTTAGGACTATCACCCTCAGTAACGATGCCAATCTTATGAGGGAAAGGGATCTGTGTCACCACAGATCCTTATATGGAAAGGTTTCCAGGAAAGCACTGTGGACAGGAACAAGGACAGTCTGTACTGTTCCAGGAAGTGAAAACAATGTAACTACGCATTTGAGGGAACATAAAATGCACCCTGCAACCAAACACTGCAGAAGGGCACCGGACCAGGGAAGATTAAACAGAACTTGGGGGAGAGCGCTACATGGAATTTGACACATTGCTCCCTAACTTCCCTTTCTTTATGTCTCTAGAGGGGGCTAATTGTTTTCCTCAGTCCTGTGACAGAAAGAATTGGAGAGGACAGGAAGAGCAAGAACAATTTGAGTCTTAATTTTCAATAAATGATTACTGCACTTCATCAAGACCTGCTGAAGGAGACTGATCAAGAGGGCAGAGTAGGGGGACATGGAACTCACCTCGAAATAGCTCTACTTGTGGAACAATTCTCACTGAAATCTGGCCTGGAAACTGGCCGAAAGGCTCCTGTACAAATACAGCTGTAAGAAAGAGCCAGGAGGAGAAGGGTGGGAAGGGGAGAGAGGTGGTCCCGGCAGGACCTCTGAAGGAAAGGGGGTCACATAGCGGGAGATCCAGCCCAGGGAGGGAGCAGGTTGAGTCGAACAGTGGGCACACGATTCCTGGGGTCTCCCTGGGGGAAGATGAGTGTTTGGAACCCTCCCCTCGGTGCTCGGGAGGCTTCTGGGACTAACAGGAGGCCGGGGAGGCCTGGCCTCTGCCCTGACTTGTCCTTGAGGCAGGGCACACAGGGCAGACGCGGACTGCTGCAGGGGCTGCCGGGTGTCCCAGGCCGGCCCGGCGTGCGCCCCTCCCAAGCCCCGCAAGTGCTCCAGCCCTTCCTACTTCACATCACAGCTCCCCACGGGGCTGAGGGCTGCAGCTTCTCGGGGGGCACTTGGCCAGGGGGCGCAGCGGTGGCTGAGACCCGGGGGGGCTTGGAGGGGGGCGGGGGCGGCCACCGCTGGTGCAGATGCAGGGAGGGCGGACGGCCGCCCTCTCCGCAGGCAGGCCATCAGGTACACCCGGGGGCGGCAGAGACCTGAGGAAGTGAATGTTCATGAGCGGCAAAGGAGACCCGGCCTCAAGCCGTGTGTGCGAAGGGCGGGGCCAGCCACTGCTGACACCGCATGGGTGAAACACTGGAGCCCGTCCGGACCGCTGTCTGCTGCTGGCCCATGACCGCCCTCACCCCTTAACCAGCCAGGGGCTGTACACACGCTTCTCGCTCCAATAATGCTTCTTCAGGGGCAAGGGCACTGCTGCTGGGGGAGGGGAGAACATGCGTTTGAAAGTGTCGGGGGAGTGTGTGATTTCCTCGGTTCTGTCTTATCACAACAAAAATCTGAAACGACGGACCAGTGCTACAGCCCTTGGACGGACCAGTGTTACAGCTCAGTTTTATTTAGAAAATAAAGGAAAATACATCCTCAAGGTGTGAGGGCATGCCGACCCAAAAGACGGAAGAGAAGAAAGAGTCCCTGGCCCTTTGGCGCCTCTTTTTATGTCCCACCCCCCTCCCCCTGGGCCTGCCCTATGTAAACTGGGCTAGCCAGGAGTGCTGTTTGTTTTACCTGAGGTCCTCACTCTGGTCCTTGGAACTTCCTTTGTTCTATTTTTGCAGGCTTTTCCCTTCCTTATCTTTTAGCCGAGGTCCTCACTCTGGTCCTTGGACCTTCCTTTGTTCTATTTTTGCAGGCTTTCCCCTTCCTTGTCTTTTAGCCACTGCCATTCTGGACTCCTTTTTCCTATTCTAACTACCTAACAAAAGGAACAGAGCTGGATCAAACCTGACCCTCAGAGATTCTGTTCCAACAAGTTGGGATCAGACCCCACCCCCGATGTAGCAGTCATGGCCCCGAGCAGTGGACAAACCCTGATCCACGCTTGGCTTCAGCCCTAGCCCATCGCCAGCCTCACCCCTACAAAGAGGATAGATGCCGGTAAACCCTGACCAAAGATTGACTTATTTTCAAGTCAAATCCAGCTCTCCCACCGAAGGCTCTGGGTAATGAGAAAGGTACAAGGATACTCCCACATAAAGAAAGCCCCTCAAGGCCAGGACAGGCAACTGTTTCACCTAAATTCAGAAAGACAGAGACAGCTAAGCAAAATGAGAAGGTGCAGGAACTGATCTCAAATGAAAGCTCAACAGAAAACTCCTGAAAAAAAATGAATAACGAAACAGAAATACACAGTTTACTACATAAAGAATCAAAGCATTAGTAATAAGGATGCTAAATAAATTACAGGAAAGCTAGATGAACACAGTGAGAATTTTAATAGGGAACGAGAGAATATAAAGAACTAGTTTCAGAACTAAAGACAAAAGAAGCAGTCAGAGCTAAAGAATACAATAAATAAATTAAAAACACAAGCTGAAATAGAAACAAACTAGAAGGTATCAATAGCTGACTAAGGTTCCCTGATGGTTCAGCAGGTAAAGAATCTGCCTGCAATGCAGGAGACACAGGAGATATGGGTTCGATCCCTGGGTTGGAAAGATCCCCTGGAGAAGGAAATGGCAACCCACTCCAGTATTCTTGCCTGAAAAATCCCATGGACAGAGGAGCCTGGCGGGCTATAGTCCAAAGTCTTGTGAAAAGTCAGATATGACTAAGCATGCAGGCAGGGCAAGTGATACAGAAGAATGTGTGTGATCTGGAAGATAGAATAATGAAAATCACTGAATCAGAATAGCAAAAGAAAAACAAATTAAAAAATAAATGCATTCAAAGCAATCTATGGGATAATAGCAAACACATAAATATTTGCATTATAGAAGTCCCAGAGAGGGAGAAGGTTATTAAACATGTATTTTGTTGAACTATGGCTAAAACTCCCCAAATCTGAAGAATCACACACACGCATGTATATACATATATATAAAAAAACCTGCCTGGCTCCTCTATCCTTGGAACTCTCCAGTCAAGAATACCAAGTTGGTAGCCATTCCCTTCTCCAGAGGATCTTCCTGACCCAGGGATCAAACCTGGGTCTCCTGCACTGCCAGCAAATGCTTTACCATCTGAACCACCAAGGAAGCCTATAAAGATTATACACCTATATATAGATAAATATGTATCTCCAGGTACAAAAAGCACATAGGATCCCAAATAAGGTGAACACAAGCAGACCCACAGCAAGATATGTTACAATTAAAATGACAAGAGTTAAAGAGAGAATTCTAAAGGCAGCAAGAGAAAAACAAAAAGTCATTTACGGCTAATTTTTCTGCGGAAACTTTGCAAGAATAAAGGGACTGTCATGACATTCAAAGTGCTAAAGGGAAGAGCATACAATTCAGGACACTCTACCCAGCAGGATTATCACTGAGAACTGAAAGATGGTATAGAACTTCTCAAGCAAGCAAAAGCTAAAAGAGGTCATCAATACTCAGTTCAGTTCAGTTCAGTTCAGTTCAGTCGCTCAGTCATGTCCGACTCTTTGTGACCCCATGAACCACAGCACGCCAGGCCTCCCTGTCCATCACCAACTCCCAGAGTTTACTCAAACTCATGTCCATTGAGTTGGTGATGCCATCCAACCATCTCATCCTCTGTCGTCCCCTTCTCCTCCTGCCCTCAATCTTTCCCAGCATCAGGGTCTTTTCAAATGAGTCAGCTCTTCACATCAGGTGGCCAAAGTACTGGAGTTTCAGCTTCAGCATCAGACCTTCCAGTG
Source organism: Odocoileus virginianus (assembly GCF_023699985.2). NCBI lineage: Eukaryota > Metazoa > Chordata > Mammalia > Artiodactyla > Cervidae > Odocoileus > Odocoileus virginianus. The sequence goes on from NW_027224270.1 coordinate 700,224, forward strand.
AACATCCAGGACTGATCTCCTCTAGGATGGACCAGTTGGATCTCCTTGCATCAATACTAAACCTACCCTAAAGGAAATGTTAAAGGGTCTTCTATAAGTGGAAAAGAAAAGGCTACAACAAGAAAGAATCTATAAGAATGTGAAAATTCCACCAGGAAAAGCAAACAAATAGTAAAGGCTAGGCTCATCACTGAAATGAGCCAGTATGAAAATTAAAATGCAAAAATTGTAGCAGCAACTATAACTATAATAAACGGTGAGGGGATAAACATGAAGATGTAAACTGTCACATCAAAAATACGAAATGTGGGGTATGGGAGTAAAAAATGTAGATCTTTCAGAACGTGCTTGAGCTTAAATGAAAAAGAAAGGGTATGAGAAAATATTTGAGGAGATTACAGCTGAAAACTTCTCTAACCTGGGAAAGGAAACAGCCACCCAAGTCCAGGAAGCCCAGAGGGTCCCATAGAGGATAAGTGCAAAAAGAAAAACGCCGAGACACATATTAACCAAACTAACAAATATTAAACACAAGGAAAAAATATTAAAAGCCACAAAGGAAAAGAAACAACACACAAAGGACTCCCCATTAGGTTAACCGCTGATCTTTCAGCAGAAACTCTGCAGGCCAGAGGCAGGAGCAGGATATACTGAAAGTGATGAAAGGAAAAAACTTATAGTCAAGATTACTCTACCCAGCAAGGATCTCATTCAGATTTGACAGAGAAATCAAAAGCTTTACAGATAAGCAAAAGTTAAGAGAATTCAGCACCACCAAACCAGCTTACAACAAATGCTAAAGGAACTTCTCTAGACAGGAAACACAAGAGAAAGAAAAGACCTACAAAAAACCACAAAATCAAAAAACAAATGGCAGTAAGATCATGTTGTCATTGTTCGGTCACTTTAAGTCATGTCTGACTCCTTTACAACACTGTGAACTGCAGCACACCAGGCTTTCCTGTCCTTCACCATCTCCCGAAGTTTGCTCAAACTCATGCCATCCAACCATCTCATCTTCTGCTGCCCCCTTCTCTGCCTACCCACAATCTTCCCCAGCATCAGGGTCTTTTCCAATGAGTTGGCTCTTTGCATCAGGTGGCCAAAGTATTGGAGTTTCAGCTTCAGCATCAGTCCTTCCAATGAATATTCAGGACTGATTTCCTTTAGGATGGACTGGTTGGATCTCCTTGCAGTCCAAGGGGCTCTCAAGAGTCTTCTCCAACACCACAGTTCAAAAGCATCAATTCTTTGGTGCTTAGCCTTCTTTATAGTCCAACTCTCACATCCATACATGACCACTGGAAAAACCATAGCTTTGACTAGATGGACTTTGTCAGCAAAGTAATGTCTCTGCTTTTTAATATGCTGTCTAGGTTTGTCATATCTTTTCTTCCAAGGAGCAAGCATCTTTTAATTTCATCGGGCTGCAGTCACCATCTGCAGTGATTTTGGAGCCCAAGAAAAGAAAGTCTATCACTGTTTCCATTGTTTCCCCATCTATTTGATATGAAGTGATGGGACCAGATGCCATGATCTTAGTTTTCTGAATATTGAGTTTTAAACCAGATTTTTCACTCTCCTCTTTCACCTTCATCAAGAGGCTCTTTAGTTCCTCTTCACTTTCTGCCATTAGAGTGGTATCATCTGCATATCTGAGGTTGTTGATATTTACTATCAATAATTATCTTTAAATGTAAATTATTAAGTGCCCCAACCAAAAAATACAGACTGGCTGAATGTATACAAAAACAAGACCTCTATATATGCTGTCTACCAGAGACCCATTTCAGACCTAGGGACACATCCTGACCGAAAGTGAGGAGCTGGAAGAAGTCATTCCATGCAAATGGAAATCAGGAAGCCGGAGCAGCAACTTTCATATCGGATGAGACAGACTTAAAGACCGTCGTAAAAGACGAGGAAAAACACTACCTAACGATCAAGGGCTCAATCCAAGAAGAAGGTACAATTATAATATATGTGAACCCAACATAGAAGGACCTCAGTACATAAGGCAAATGCCAACAACTGTAAAAGGGGAAATTGACAGTAGCACAATAATAGGGGAAGACTTTAATACTCCCACGGACACCACTGAACAGATCATCCAGACAGAAAATTAAAAAGGAAACACAAGCTTTAAATGGCACACTGGAGGAAATAGACCTAATTGATATCTCTAGGACAGTACATCCAGAGATACTTTATTTTCTTAAGTGCACAGGAACATTCTCAGGATAGATCACATCTTGGGTCACAAATCAAGCCTTGGTAAATTTAAGAAAATTGAAATTGTACCAAGCATTTTTTCAGACTATAAAGCTGTAAGATCAGATACCAATTACGGGGGGGGGGGGGGGGGGAACTATAAAAAACACAAACACGTGGAGGGTGACAATACATTTCTAAATAGCCAAGGGGCCACTGAGAAAATCAGAGGAATTCAAAAAGTACCTAGAAATCAATGACAATGAAAAGACATAAACTCAAAGCCTATGCGATGCATAGGATTGTGACTGATTTGCATTGCTGTATGGCAAAAATCCACACAACATTGCAAAGCAATTTTCCACCAATTAAAAAATTGTAAAAAGTGCTTCTTAGACATTAACTAATTTTGTTTGGTGAAAACTGATGACAATGTGAGAGAAGTAGCTCTTTCCATCTGATCCAAGTTCATGATGAACTGTGGTTAAATTTTTTTCCTACTTATTCAGTGTATAATTTCATATGATTATTTACATTAAAATGGCAGGTAGTGGTATGAGAGAGAATGAAGCGTGAGATGGAGGAAGCTGGCCAGCAGAACTGTATGTTTTTTGTACAAAGGGTACAATTATAATTTCTTTGTCTTGGCTCTTTTTTGATTGGGCTAGAATAGGTCCCAGGGACGGGGGAGCCTGGTGGGCTGCCGTCTACGGGGTCACACAGAGTCGGACACGACTGGAGCGACTTAGCGGCGGCGGCAGAGTAGGTGTAAGATGAGTGGCTCTATAACCAAGCAGATGACAGAAAATATGATGGGGAAGAAACTTCCAATGATATTACAGGGCTCTGGAAGCAAACTTGTAATAGGTTGCATGCCTCTAGAAATATAAAGATATGTTACTGCCTCTCAGAAAGGAAAACCAAAATGAAAGAAAATTCTAGTTCTTGTGAGAAAGTGCTAGAAGTAATCATTAAAAAACAAAAAACAAACAAGGACTTTCCTGGAGGCCCAGTGATTAAGAATGTGGACTTCCACTGCAGGGGCAGGGTTTGACCCCTCCCCCAAACCGACCCCCATCAGGGGACCTGGATTCCTCACACTGCATCACCATCACCACAAAAAATAAGCTGGCACCGAAAAACAGCTCTGACTGTAAGGTAGCTGGACCGACATGTCAGAATCCTTGTCTTATTTCCTTAAAAATGAAACTTGAATGTTGAAGGAAAATGCTTTCTTTATATTATGATATATTTTAAATATATAAATGAACAATACCCATGTATTTGTTACCCATCTTATCAAATCTCAACATTTTCCCTATTTGTTTTAATTTTTTCTCATAAATGGAATGAAACAGTCGATGTTCCTCATGTTTCCCTTTCCACCCTCCCCAGAAATAACATGATCATGAACTTAATGCTTATTGCTCTGAATTTCTTTATAGTTTTAGAAATAAATAACTATCCATAAATGACTTGTTTGTCACATTGCTAAACTTTATGTAAGCTGTTAAATAATGTAACACAATAAAAACCACACTTATTTATCCATTCACCTACCAATAGTATGTTTAGTTTTTTCCAAATTTTTGTTTTTATGAAATATGTTGCTTTTATAATATTTATTTTGAAGTGAAATTGCTGGGTAGTAGAAGATGAGAATCTTGACATTTACTTGATATTCACAAGTTGTCCTAGAAAATAATGACCAACTTACATCCTACCAGGATGTAAATGGGATGCATAGGAGGTACGGTTTCTACACATCATCACAAAACTTAGGGCTATCAGATCTTTAAACTCTCACCAGTCTGACAAATGACCTTCTGTCGTTTTAATTTCATTTCCTTAACGACAGCGGCCCGAGTTTGATCCCTGGGTTGGAAAGATTCCCTGGAGGAGGTAATGACGACCCACTCCAGTGTTTTGTCTGAGAAATCCCATGGACAGAGGAGGCTGGTGGGCTACAGTCCATGGAGTTGCAAAGAGTTGGACACGACTGAGCAACAAAACCACAATAACAGAGAATTTCAACATCGTTTCCTAAGTTAACTGGCCCCTCAGATTTCCTACTCCGTAAGTTGTCATACTTACATAGGATTGCTTATTTTTTTAAAATTTATCTGTAAGAAGAATATATGCATTTGTGTATGCATTGCAAATATCTCAGTTCAGGGCTTTCTCTCCTCTTTCTTCGTGCTATCTTTCAATGCACAGAAGTTAATGTGGGAAAAATTACCACATTTTGTCTTGTGCTTTTTATATATTGTTTAAAAAAGAATCTTCCTTATCCTAGGTTCTTAGTTGCCCTGGAATTTATCTCACTGATGTAAAATAAAATTTTTGTTTTATTTAGATTTAATATTTTCCAATATGAATTTTCTCTTCTTTGATTTCTGGATGCCGCCATGGATTTTTTAAAAATTGGACTTCTATTTTGTTCCATTAGTCATGTAAGGCAAGTTCCTCTCATATGGTTCTTCAAATTGAACAGACTATGTATCAAGTCATGTGTTATAATATGCAGGTTTTGTATCAGTTTGTTAACTTACACAAGCAATTGTGTTAGTATTTTGATTGGAACTGTATATATTGAAAATATGTAGCGCAATCTGCAGAAACTGACATCTTTATCATATTTAGCTTCTCCATCCATGAACATTGTATATCTCATCATTTTTAAGGGCTTTTTAATGCTGTTTAATAATGCTTGATGATTTTCTGTGTAAAGGCCTTGCGCATCTGTTCTTAGCAATATTCATGAGTACTTTGCACTCTTCATACCTACTGCGAATGGGATTATCTCATGTATTAAGTTTTTCAGTTGGTTATTGTGAATATATATATACCCATGTTAGTGGTTTTTGTATGTTCATCTTGGGAAGAAAGATTTTAAAGCCAACTTGTAACATTTACTAGCATAACTTTTTATAAAAGAAATAAGTTTTGCATTCATTCCAGTTCAGCTAAAATCATGGTTGTCTGGAGATGAGTTAGTAATTACCTGCATTGGAGTGCTAAAACATTACACATCTTTTGCTTCAAGATCATTACATTATATTGGACCCAGTTTGGTAAGACTTAATGACCCCATCTAGTGGCAGTTTGAAATTCTAAGTGAACTAGAAAAAGCACTTAAAGATTTTATTAGATAGCTATTTTTGTTTAAAGAATTATAATAGCAACAATATCTTTGCTGTAAATGTCAAGAAATAACAAAGATTAATTTGACACTCAAACTAACTATGCTTGTAGTCTTGTGTCGCTGATTTTAAGATTAGAATGAGGTAGGCTTGCAGAGAAAATTATGCACAACCTCCCATGCTGGAGCCAAATTGTATATGAGGGGATTTAATTTTCAGGATTGCTATTCAGGGAATTATCATAGGTCATATTCACATAAAGTTTTAAAAATGACATTACCAACAGCTGGCTAGTGTCAATCCATATGACCTTCATAATAACTTGATCCTCAGAGTCTAACCCATAAAAGGACTATTTTATAGTGAATGACCCTTTAAAGTGAGGCCTAGTTTTATATATCACTAATTAAAATTTTTCCTTTCTGTAGGACATAACAAAATTTTATGCATAATTGTACTCAATTTCAGAAAACACTGGGACAACATGATAATCATTCAAAAAAGTATTTTAAACTCAAATGAATTCAAGATGTATTTAAAATGGAAATGTACACACAATAAGATTTTTAAAGTGTAACATTAAAATACTTGTGAAAACTAAGTTTGAAGTGGGGAAGACCTTTCTAATGATAGACAGAACCTCTAAGAGAAAAGGTTGATTAAGACCTTTTATAAAAAAATAAAAAATGAAAACAACACTGTCATATCTCTGGCAAAATCTTTAAAATGATGATTTTCTGTGTTAATACCGGTTAAAGATGAAAACATCAAAAACAGGCTTTCCTTATATTGTTAGTGGAGAATATATTTGGAATAAACTTTCTCAAGTGAAATTTGGCAAAGTTATTAAAAACCTTTGCCCCAGAAATTATACTACCCAGAATAATTATAGGCATACAACAGAGAAATGATAAGAATATTCTTTATAGCAGTATTTAAAATACTTTCACATTATAAAAAATAAATATCAGTAGGTGAATTGAGAAACTAATTACAATATATACATAAAGTAGAATTTTATGTTACTATTAACCTTAATGCTACAAAATAACATTTGAAGATATTTGAAATATTTTTATATATTTAATTATATAATTACACAAAAGGGGAGATATTCTCAGAATAGTATTAAATGACAAGCAGAGACTTACAAATCATTTTCATTATCTACAAAATTTTTTGTTCTTATGGAAACAACCCCAGAATTTAAATATTCAACAGTAATTATATCCTGAACTGTGATGTGTCCCCCCACCTTATATGCTGAAAGCTTGACCTCAGTGTGATACCTGGAGATGAGAACCTCGGGAGGTCAAGTAGGATGAGGTCCCAGGCCTAGCCTCTGGGACGGCGAGAGGAGGCATCGGAGAGCTCGCCAGCTCTCTCTGCTCACCACGTGAGGACTCGGCACCCGAAAGTCAGGAAGAGCCATCTCGCCGGGAACTGCACTGGCCAGCACCTTGATCTGGGACTTTCAGCTTCTAGAGCTACGAGAAAATGTCTGTTGTGTAAGTCACCCACTCTTTGCTATTTTGTGTTGATAGCTTAAGCAGATACCAACAACCTCAGATATGCAGATGACGCCACTCTAATGGCAGAAAGTGAAAAAGAACTAAAGAGCCTCTTGATGAAGGTGAAAGAGGAGAGTGAAAAAGTTGGCTTAAAACTCAGCATTCAGAAAACAAAGATCATGGCATCCAGTCCAATTTCTTCATGGGAAATAGATGGGGAAACAGTGGAAACTGTGATAGAATTTTTCACAGGGGAAACAGTGATAGAATTTCTTTTCTTGGGCTCCAAAATCTCTGTGGATGGTCTCTGTAGCCATGAAATTCAAAGATGCTTGTTCCTTGGAAAAAAAGCTATGACACCTAGACAGCATATTAAAAAGCAGAGACATCACTTTGCTCACAAAGGTTGGTCTAGTCAAGGCTATGGTTTTTCCAGTGGTCGTGTATGGATGTGAGAGTTGGACTATAAAGAAAGCTGAGCACCGAAGAATTGATGCTTTTGAACTGTGGTGTTGGAGAAGACTCTTGAGAGTCCCTTGGACTGCAAGGAGATCCAACCAGTTCCATCCTAAAGGAAATCGGTCCTGAATATTCATTGGAAGGACTGATGCTGAAAGCTGAAACTCCAATACTTTGGCCATCTGATACAAAGAGCTGACTCAGTGGAAAAGACTGATGCTGGGAAAGATTGAAGGTAGGAGGAGAAGGGGACGACAGAGGATGAGATGGCTGGATGGCATCACCGACTCGATGGACAGGGTTTGGGTAAACTCCGGGAGCTGGTGATGGACAGGGAGGCCTGGCGTGCTGAGGTCCATGGGGCCACAGAGAGTCAGACACGACTTAGTGACTCAACAACAACAAAGCAAATAAAATCACAAGATGAGAAGTTTTCTGGATTCTCCCCCGCCCCGTTTTTTTGCTTATCTATATTTCTAAATTTTATCTAATAAACATACTATATTTATAATTTTAAAAGACATTATAAAATATACCAAACAGTATTAGAGCATTTTCAGGGCATACAGATGGTTCAGTGAGAAACTCATCATTAGTAAAATCAGTTATTCATGTCTTGTTGTTCATATCATATTGACATATCTTCATTAATTCTCTACATACACTAATTATTTGGCCTACAATTAAACTTAACAAAACAGATTGAATCCTTCTTAGCTACAAATGTTAAAGATTGATAAAGTTTCTAAATATATCAGTGAAGGACAGATTTGTTTTCCTCCCATATAACTACTCTGTAGTTATTATTTGGAAACACTGACCATGTCAGTCACTATTTATCCAATTAGAGTGACTAATTAGCATTCTGCCTGAGGATCACTTGCCTAATAAAGGTGGGATTATACATTTTCTTATATTGTAAGGCAGTTTTTAGTTGTCTTACTCATCCGCCCCGTGTCCCTCTTATGTCATCACATTTCTAAGAAACAATTTACTCCTTTTTCTTTTGCTACAATTACATATAACTGGAAAGATATTATATTGTCCAACCATGGGCTTCCCTGCTGGCTCAGCTGGTAAAGAATCTGCTTGCAATGCGGGAGACCTGGTTCAATCCCTGGGTTGGGAAGATCATCTGGAGAATGGAAAGGCTACCCACTTCCAGTATTCTGGCCTGGAGAATTCCATGGACTGTAGAGTCCACGGGGTCACAAAGAGTCGGACACAACTGAGCAACTTTCACTATCCACCCACAGTTACCCAACCACTGGATACACCATAAACCAGAGGTGAGGTCATAAGTCACTACATGGCAACATGTGATGTCCATTACATCTACACACACACACTTTTTAAAATCAGTTTTATCTTCCTCACCACGGTGTCCTACATGGGCACTGAGCATGCCGGTGAGGGGAGGAAGCAGGGTGCGTGTTTCACGAATGGCAAGTTTTGTCTGTGGCAGTAAAGGTCTGAACCATCCTGGGATCTGAGGGATGTGGAGTCCATCTCCAGAGAGCTGAAAACTGCTTGGCAGCAGGGAATTTCTCCCCAGGGACAGAAATCTGCAGTCAGTACATATAGAACACAGAAATGACTGGGCCTGTGATGTATACTCCTCACTTGAGCTCCCTGTCATGTTTAAGCACTTCCTTCATATTATGATAATTTCCTGCATTATATGTCTCACCTTCCCCAGAGGAAAGCGGCAAACCTGCACTCCCAGACTCCCTGCATTAGGGGGCAGGCATGATCTAGCTTCCTCTAGCCAGAGCTGGCGGGAGCAGGCGAGGAGGCAGGTGCACCTAGGTATATCTGTCTTTTGGCAAGCCAGCAGGTGGGAGGACCCAGTTCTGGGGGCTGGGGAGTGGCAGTGTCTCTGGAATCCGTTCTGAGCATCTCTGGTATTTCTGCTCAGAAAAGAGCGATTGACTACTGTTCATGGATGCTCAGATTTCTAGTTGGATCCCGTGGCCCCACCAGACATCCTATGAACCGTCTAATATCCTCTCATCAGCTCCTTTCCACTCAAATTTGCAAAAGTGGATTCTGGAGATGACACTTAAGCTCTTTGCCCAGTGTATCACCCCAGCCATAACACTCTGCTCTGCAAAACAAAACAAAACAAAGCCTAACCTGGTAAAGTTCCACTGCTCGTTGTTTAATTACCACAAAGACCAACCATATTTATAGATCTTAGTATGAAAAATTTACATATAAATCAGGGCTCTTTATTTATTTACAGAGCGTTAGTAATTAAAAAGAAATAACTTTCCGGCCAAAGCCCCCCTCTCTACAGTGATCAGCCAAATTCACTCTTCCTGTTTCCCTCATTTCCCAAATAACAGGAGGATTCAAACAGAACCTGTGAAGTTTGACAATTTCCTCATTAACACATGTTTGATCTCTGAAAAACCCTCTCTATTCATCTACTGGGTGCTTAGCCGCTTATTTCTCTGTTATGCAAACATTCTGAAACTACTGCATATCACATGCAATGGTGACTATCACATGAGTGCTATATCATATATCACATGAGTGATGAGTGATATCACTAGTGATATAGTCAACGGTGACTATCACCTAGGGATCAGCCCATGAATATTCTCAATGTGAAACATAAATGCCAGCAGGCGAATATGTCTGTTAGGAGCAGTGTGAACCCAGCATGAAGGAGGGGAGGGGTGCAGAGGGATGCACTGAAATGAACACGTTCCCACGTGGAAGCTGTTGCGAGAGAGGCCAGTGCACTCGGACAAGGGGTGAGCGTCACACTCAAGTGGCTGAAACGGGAATTACTTTTCGAGCTTCATTGACCTATATTTGACACAAAATTTTGTGCAAGTTTAAGATGTACAACACGATGATTTGATATCCATTTATGTTACCTAACGTGAAATTGGAATTTAAAGAGACTATGGGCACACAATAAGGATTTGATCATGTGTTAAAGTGGTTATAGTTCAAAAACAACATTCATTTTCTATTTGATGGGATACTATAGCACTTAAACGTTTCTATTTTCTGAAGGTTATTTTTAGTCAAAATTTATTGGACATTTAATAGAGGTCTAGCTTTTAAGACTTTGCATCCCAGAACACATTTCTTTCTCCTGACAGTACAAGGCAGATACTGTCAACCCTATTTTAGGGCCAAAGTGATTCTCAGAGAGGTTAATCACCCAAGGTAATACGATTACTAAATGACAGAGGTAAGATATGCCCCCAGGTCTGTTTGACACCCAAACTCTCTACCCTGAATTACAAAGGCTATGCAGCAACACTGAATTAGTGCTTATGGTTTTAAGTAAATGTCAGAGAGAGAGTAGAAAACTGTACACAGTGATGCAACTCTGAAACTCTATACACTCATGGACAAAGGCTTGAAGGGAGGACATGTCCTGTCTGGCCATTTCCGTGTCCAGGAAACTAAGAGAATGAGGAACAGAGAGCTCTTAACAGAAAAAAGATTAAGAGCGTGCGTGTGTGTGTGTGTGTGTGTGTGTACATACAAACCGTGGTGTTAAGAGAAGTTAGGAAGCTTGAACTCCTTTAGTAAACACACAGAATACAGAGACAGAACCCACAGACTCTCCTCACTATGCAGTCCCGGACTGGGATTATTGTTTTTCCCATTTTTTTTTCAAACGTTCTTGAAAGATGTTACATTGTTTTTAAAATTAAAAAAGAGATAAGAACCAGCAATACGCAGAAGGAGAAAGGCGCAGCCTTCCAGCGCCTGGGAAGTGCCGAGCTTGCAAAGGCTGAGGAAGCCAAGGTCAGCCCCACCCCGCGCCCCCAGGGCCGCGGCCAGGCTCTGCCCCTCGCTGAAGCCAAGTCTGGATCAGAGTCCACAGGTCACTGAGCAAACAGCTTCGAAGGTCACACACTCTGACACTCAGAGACCTGCAGGAAGGTAAACATCCCTTCGTTCCAGGAAGAGAAACTTGTTATCCTAGGATCCTAGGGATGAGCCTTTCTATGACTGTTGAGAAACTGCTGGTTATTTTTTTACATCCGTGATTTGGCAATCTTTTAACCCGTGGGGTGACGGCCGTCAACAGACCCGGTTCTGGGCCTGCGTCTTTACAGAGATCTACCAGACGAGCAGCAGCTAGTGCCCTCTAACTCACTGAAGGGGAGACAGTGGGAAGAGAGAAATCAGGTGAAATGTCAGAGCAGCGTGGAAAAGACAGGGACGAAAGGCCAGAGGAGGCTTCCTGAAGGAGCTGTCCCTGGGGTTAGGCCATGGAAAACAAAATGAATCCTTGGGGAAAAGGTGAAAAGCTTTCCAAATGGACAAGAATGAGCAGAGGGCGAAGACCCAGAGGAAAGAAAGTTCAGGGCTGGCGTTCCTCTGAAGCTTCATCTGTTGATGATAAGCAGAATTCTTTTTAATTTCTCAAAAACTAGGATGACAAGCCAGACGCTATGCAATCAGGTACAGACATGTGATTTGAGTTGTGGTAGTTAATGTTTTCCAATAAACATATTGAGACTTATTTGGAAGAACAGATAAGAGCCTCGAAGCACTTAGACCCTGCTACAAACGCCTGGGAGAGGGTTTCCACCACCGTAGATTTGCCACTTATAGACAATCAGTCCATTTTGCGGGTTCTTTGATTCTTCACACAGAAGCCCTCCTTCTCTCTGGTTTATTGCCATAGTCAAGCTAAACATCCACAAATTCAGCTGTATCAAATCCACAGCTGAAAGCATTCCACAAAGAGAGAATGGTATTAGGAAAAAAGAACGGTGAGTATTAATACTTCATTTTAAAAATGCAAGTGGGGGAGAAAAGTGGCTTTCTTATCAATATTCATGTTTCTGACACTTCCTCTAAAATCACACACCTTGTGGTACCTCTTCACGCTCTGCCCCCCTGGTCTTGGCTTTATGATGGAATGCTTAAATTTGCTCCACATATAATATCCTCGCACCACTGTTTTCTGTAATTTATACCACATGCTGGCCACTTTCGTATACTATTTTATTTGGTAAAGCACTTTGGATACCAGTTTATATGAAAGATGTTATTTGAAATGAAATTGTATTGCAAGCTCCATTATTATAATTTCCTTCTTGCTTGGGTCCTCCCTCATCTTACACTGTTGCCTGATGTTTGATGCAGGGCTGCAATTTAAATGAAAAGAGCGTTTGGAACTGATGCACATGTATTACTTACTGACGGCTGTCAGAGCAATCCAGTACCCAGGGTTCAGTTTTCAGTATCTTCCAAGGTCTGCTGTGACGTCTCTCTTACTTGTTTCATGGAGAAAATATGCACCATGTACATTGTTGCAAGCTCAGTAGGAATGAGCAGATTGTTTTGGCTTTGAGGAAATGCTTCACAAGGTTCAACTTAGTAACACCACACAATTATGGGGAACAGAAAATTTTGTCAGAGCTCACTTCTTTAGGGACCAACAACCTTGATCTTTTGTTTCTGCTCTTTTTCCATTCTGCTATTTTGCCTTTTATTCATTCTAATGATTCACTTTAGTACTTTTAAAAGTTAAGAGGAAGAAAAATTTGAACGGGTCACTCGAATGACTTTTTGGCAGATCTTGATAAAGACTCAGCAAAACAGAAGAGATTACTTTGAAGACAAAGATGTCTTTTAACTCGCTTTTATTTTCTACCTTTCTGTTTTATGCTGGGGTGTAGCTTATTGACAATGCTGTGCTGGCTCCACGTGCCCAGCAGACGACTCGGCCGCTCACACACGTGTCAGCTCTCCCCCAGCTCCGCTCCCGTGCGGACTGTCGCTTAACTCTGAGCAGAGTCCCCTGTGACATGCAGGGGGCCCTGCTGGTCACCCTCTTTAAACACAGCAGTGCACACGTTGATCCCAAACTTCTAACTATCCCTTCCTCCCACCCTCACCCCCGGGAAGCGTAGCTAGTGCCCCAAGTCTACGTATTCTCTGTATTCGTGATCCTTTCTGGATTTGAATACATGCGCATCATATTTCAGGTACTGAATGAATTTTGCCTAAGTTAGTTTTGCTAGAAGGGCTATACTGACCCTGAATAATGAGAAAGACGACAATATTATTATTATCATTATCATTTATAAGAAGAGACATTCTAACACCTTCCTGGAGGAGAAAAGATGCTAATAGTGTAGACGGCACATGAGATCTTTTGGGGTCACGCTTCTTCTGTTTCACTGCTTTAGTCCCTGAGTGTGGAAGCCCATCCTGTGGCTTAAGATTAAAGGTCACCTGCCCAGCCTGACTCTCAGAGCACGCTGGTGCCTTTCTGGCAGTGGGTATTTATATATTATGCCCCAAACCAGAGCATGCACTCTGAGGGCAGAGAAAGGCTTTGCTTCATCTTTTACTCTTCCCAACACGTATAGGTAGGAGGTGTCAGGAAGTACTTTCACATCTAGATTTTTCTTTCTTTTTTATTCTAGACATTATACAACTTACTGGTAAAATACTGTTGATATGTAAACAACAGTAGATTCTCCCAGGCAGCCTTTGAACGGAGGGAAGACGGAAGTGGAAGAGGTCTCAGTGGGCAGCCACCCCCACCCCAGGTCTCGCAGCTGGAGGCCTTGAGTGGAGACCTCTCTCTAACATTTGTTGTCAGCATGCTGCAGGGCGGACCAATTACCAACTGCGAATTTAAATTTACTCTAGTTTAAAAACCTTGCAGCTATTGCAATCATGATAGAAGTAACCAGGGCTTCGCTGGTGGCTCAGAAGATAAAGAATCTGCCTGCAGTGTGGGAGACCTGGGTTCAATCCCTGGGTTGGGAAGGTCCCCTGGAGAAGGAAATGGCAACCCACTCCAGCATTCTTGCCTGGAAAATCCCATGGACCAAGGAGCCTGGTAGGTTATAGTCCATGAGGTCACAAAGAGTCAGACATGACTAAGTGACTAACACACCAGTTTAAAAAGGAGAAATATTTGCTTCACACAGTTGCTGTGACCACTGAGGGAGATAATGGATACAGAAGGGCTTTGTAAAACTTGAAGCGCCCTTCGCATGTCAGGTCAGGAGGCGCTGCTCAGAGAAGTCGAGGGACTTCTTCACAGCAGCGGCTTCAGGGGGCACAGACTCAGGTCTAGCTGGTGCCACGTCGGTAAGAACTGAACTTGGAGTGAGAAGGATGCTGCATTGCAAGCACACCGGAATACTACTTGGAACACACCCAGAATATCCCACTTTGGTTCGTGCTAATTAGAAATATAACAAAGTTGATGGTTTTGAAAAATAAAACTGACTTCAAGATACGGTCGCTCCTCAGGTGAGCCTGTTGGTGAAGCGTGAAAGGTGATGATAAGAGCGGTTCTTACCCGGCTTGTACAGAGCTTGGTGTCTGTCATAGGGGGGAATGTGTGGGAAAGTGTTTTGGTAAACAGCAAGGAGCTATGTAAACGTCATTATTATGGCTTTCTGCATCCTTTGTGTACCTTTTTATTGCATTTCTCACATCAGAAAGGAGAAAAATTATTCTCTTGCAAATTTCACCTTAAGTCACTGGAATAGGTTAGTATACCATTTTTGGGGCAATAACATTGATTGATTGTTTGTTTTTTTTTTCAGCAAAATAAGCCCATTAAATCTTCCTTTCATGATACCCATTCTATTTTTCAAAAATTCTTTATCTTATTTTCTTATTTTTCCCCCAAAGATTATTACTACATATATTTTTTTATCCTGCCCTGTGTCTCCTACCACTAATCATGTTGCATCTTTGTTTCTCGTCATTAATTTTTTACCATACACTGGTTTTTTTCCTAGTACCTTAAAAACTCTCTCCCTCCATCTACACTCACCAAACTTAAGGAGTCTTACAAATAAGGGCTCTGAATTAAGGCAAAGTTCTTTTAGTTTACCTTTTGGGAAATGGTTGAGATTCTCAGATTGTGTTTCTCTTTAAGAGAATTACTATAAAGGAAAATTGTCCTGTATCATAACTCTTACCACTCTCCAATTTGTGGAGCTTGCTCTGCATAAGAAAAGAATCCATACTGAAAGAATCACAAATAAACACCTAATAAAAGAAATTCAGCTCACACTAAAATACTGGAATACCAGATGGTGGAGTTTAAGTATTATTCAACCACTGTTTATCCTACCCAGCGCTCATTTTAAATTCAACATTTTTGAGAATTATTCATGGAGGTATGGTTGTATTTCATGCAGATAACAAGCTTAGTTTGGAGTTAACTACCAGAAGGCACCCATAATTTCCATACTTTCCTGGTTATTGTTAATTTGGATTGCAACTATTAGTTAAAGTTGAGAGGCTTTCGAAAGCAAATCTACATCAAACTATTGCGGACAATAATTTGTTCAGCAATCCACAGGGAGGGGAAATCATTAAATTTTACAGGGTGGAGGAACTCACCAAAGAATGTGATGTTCCATCTGCCAAAGCTGAAAACACCACTGTTTGATGAGTGTGTTTCCTCCTCTGTAGCAGCCTGCCCACTGAGCAAGCAATTATTCTATTCTTGCTTTTATCTAATAGCTGTGGCATAACTTTCAAGTGAATGTAAAATGCAATTTCATCTTCCAATACCTCTGCACGTGAATGGATAAAAGATCAACAGAGCTGTCTCTGGCACAGCCCAGCTCCCTATGTAGTCACGGGGCCTTGTGAGCTAATCAATAGGGCACACAGTATGGAAAATGTAGATTACTGAGCTCCGCCCAACTCTGACTCGGTATTTTATTCACATCAGTTTAGGGAAAATGACAAGCTTTCCTTCTCCGAGTCATTAAAGAAATATTAGGAGACCTTTTAAAAGAACAACATCCATTCTAATGCTGAAAGCTAATGCTTTGACAGCTTAAAGAGTTTTCACCCCAAGTTTAAAATTAATCTTTCAACAAAAAAAAGTTACATTCAATATGACACATCTCCAATGCCTGAAAAAGCTTTTATATGGAAAAACAGGACTTAAAAATCTTCTGATTTTTTTGTTTTTTTGACAGGAGGTAGGATGCCTTGGTGGGCATGACTAAGGAGGGTCAGCCCCGCGGCTCTCACGAGTGCAGGGCCGTCGTTTGTCCAGAGGCCGCGATCAGGGGGTGTTTGACCCCACAGCTGTCTGGGATGAGCCATGCTTTCAAGTTCATCCACATTAAACTTGGTAAATCCCCGGCTCTCGGAGATGGGGCTCTTTCGGCAGTCAGGGAACTTGAGGTTGGCCACGGGGAGGGCCGAGATCACGGGCTCCTGTCTTGCAGCGCGGTGCGGACAGACATGATGACTTAGCCAATGTGGACTCTGCCCACTGTGTGCCCGGGGCTTTCCAAGGGCACCACGCATGCCTGTCTGGCTGAGGCCAGCATGCCAGTCACGAATGTCCCCTGGAAAGCGGTGTCTCCAGGGCCCCTTAAGGCAGCCTGTGCAGGCAACAGGCTGCGTGCCCTACCGAGGAGGCTGCTGTTTGCATCTCCCGATTTGATTGCTGGATTCTCCCGATTTTGAGAGCAACAGAGGTGAAGAGGACTTTGCTTACAACCATCTCACAAGGCGTCGTTACCGCTGTCTGCTGTTGAACACTTAATGTGGCCAGGATTCGGTTCTGGGAACCTCACACCCAGGACTTCACTTAATTGCCACGATGAGTCTACAAGGCGTTCCTATTTCACACGGGAGAAAACAGCCTCAGAGGGGTTAGTGACCATTGAGCTAAAATTCCAGCTTGACACAACCTGACTTCAGGGCTCCAGGGGTTTTCTATTGTGACGTACTTCCTCTAGCAAAGTAGGTGTGAAATTGTATTTGGAAGTTAAGATTTACTTTTTAAGAGTGACATCACAGAGAGGAAGCACAAAATATTTTTTGAAACACCTCCAGAAAATTTACCTTGGGCGCATCTTTATACCTAATCCCACTTTTTGAATGGCTCCTTAAATTCATGCAGTTCTTTCTAAGCTTCAAGCTCTTCACATGTAAGCAGAATGACGAGAGCACCTACATCATCAGTTCGGCTCAGTTCAGTGGCTCAGGCGTGTCCGACTCTTTGTAACCCCATGGACTGCAGCACACCAGGCCTCCCTGTCCTGGGGTTTACTCAAACTCATATTCTCCACTGAGTCGGTGATGCCGTCCAACCATCTCATCCTCTGTCGACCCCTTCTCTTCCTGCCTTCAATTATTCCCAGCATCGGGGTCTTTTCCAATGAGTCAGTTCTTCGCATCAGGTGGCCAAAGGATTGGAGTTTCAGGTTCAGCATCAGTCCTTCCAATGAATATTCAGGACTGATTTCCTTTAGGATGGACTGGTTGGATCTCCTTGCAGTCCAAGGGACTCTCAAGAGTCTTCTCCAACACCACAGTTAAAAAGCATCAATTCTTCGGCACTCAGCTTTCTTTATAGTCCAACTCTCACATCCATACATGACCACTGGAAAAACCATAGCTTTGACTAGATGGACTCTTGTTGGCAAAGTAATGTCTCTGCTTTTTAATTTTTCATCATGCTGTGAGATAATTCCCCGTGAGTATCCTGTATTTCTACATGTCCCAGAAGTATAGGCCAGAATGCCTTTCTTTGTTCTAGACAAACTGTTCCAGGATGTCTGTACAGTAAATACCCTTTAAAGACAGTTGATAGACCCTCCCTCTGGAGCAAAGAGTAGCCTGCTGTCTATTTTAAAAGACTCAGATTTCCTAAATGCAGGGCTCCTCTTCCATAATGTAACCCACTGAGTATTTGTCATGTTGTCCTGTGGGAACTGGGGCTTGGAGAACTGGCCCAGGGAATGCTGTTACTCTGGTTTTTGCTATTTCTGGAAGTAATAAAGTCCTTTGTCTCTGACCCAAGAGTCTTATGTCTTCCACCAGCATCTATAAAACTATGGGAGGCTATTTTGTTCATTTCTGAATAGGGTAAATATCTCAAATCCTTCATAATTTTTGACATCTCATGAAGTGACAATTAAATGAGATAATCTATGTAACTGGATTAGTCACTGGCACATAAAAAATACTAAATGTATATTGGCCATTGGTGTTATTACTGAATCAGAAAAAAACAACACATAATTATTTCATTAATAATATAGGTGTTTTTGTATTTTACATCAATTAGCTTCAGGTTGCTTTTTCTTGGTGTGATAAACCATATAACAGTAATATTCCTTTGTATATGCTAGAGTTAATGCTGTTGGAACTATTGGAGGGTCAAATCAATTCTACAAAGACAGGATTCAAGAGTTTTTTTGCCTCTTACAGCTAGGAAAGTTGATATAGAAATAATTTGGAAGCCATATTTTACAATGTAACTTGAATATAGATTTTGAAATGTTTTAATTGAATGCTGAAGGAAAATTAATAAAATAATTCTACAACAAGTAGCATTTAATAGTCTTCCAAAGTTTAAGACTCAGAAACCCCAAAGTCCATGGCTCTTTATGAATTTAATCTAAGGAATACTGGAAATATGATTTTTATTTCATCTGTGAACCATATAACTTACTGAAATGAGTTAAGAAATTCAAATAAGACTGCACCTCTGAAAACCACGGGATCTGTCTGGAATTCCTTCTATTTCTCTTCACATTTTACCTCTTTATTTTAGCTCTGTCCTTGAATTATTGAAAAGAGAAGGGTTTTTTTTTTTTTTGTATTAATGGCAAATTGCTTTACTCCTTATGCGTTTTTTGGGGTGCTTTTGTTTCATATGCTCTGCCTTTAGCATTTCTAAGAGTCTCTAGGACAATCATAAGAGCCACCAGTCTAGTCTGGCCTTTGATGTCACTAGTAGAATTCTCCTGTGTATGGATTCCATGTGCCTTTTCTTCAGAAATGAGTTGCTTAGTGGGTAAAATTTAAGAATAAATGGGACATTTGAATAATTTCAAAATATATTTTATTATATAAAATACTTATTAATTACAAAGGGGAAATATTAGATTTGTGGTGCGGAAATTGGTCAGACATAACCTTAACCAAGATTAATCTCGGCAATAATAAGACATATCCAGATTAGCCACCCCTGATATGACACAGTGATGCCCACACCACTTCTGTGATATTCCTTCTAACAATGCATAAACTCAGTCAAAGTATGAGAAAACATTAAACAAACCCAAACCTTAGGGACGATCTACAAGGAAACTGACCAGTACCCTTCAAAAGCCCAAATTTAATGAAAGACAACAAAAGATGAAGGAATTGTCAAAGATTGGAGCAAAGGATGCATGACAAACCAAATGCAACCTTGAATTAGACCTTGGGACACACAATAAACAACACTAGTGGAAGAACTGACGCAATCTGAACAACACTTCTTGTTTCAGAGCATTGTACTGACGGTAATTTCTTAGCTTAGAGATCAGTACTCTCTCTCTTCATTTGCACTTCTTGGGTGACTCAGTGGGAAAGAACTTGCAGGAGACACAGGTTTGATCCCTGGGTCAGGAAGACCCCCGGGAAAAGGAAATGGCAACCCACTTCTGTATTTCTGCCTGGGAAATCCCATGGCCAGAGGAGCCTGGCAGGCTCCAGTCCATGGGGTGCATGGGGTCCATGGGGTGCATGGGGTCCGTGGGGTGCATGGGGTCCGTGGGGGTCCATGGGATGCAAAAGAGTCAGACACGGCTTAGCAACTAAGCCACCACCACCACCACCATCTCTGAGTAAGTGAGGTGTTAACATTAAGGGAAGTTGAATGAATAGTGGGAAATCTGTACTATTTTTCAACTCTTCTCTAAGCCTAAAATTACCTAAAATAAAAAGATTTTAAAAATTTACATAGTGAGTTATTTTTTAATCATTGTGGTAAACCCTAGTTTTATTTCCATGCTAGGAAAGAAAGTTAAAAGGTGAAAGAATATAACAGATTAATCTTCATAAGTGAGGATAATTATGTAACATCATGGAG
The DNA here is from genome assembly GCF_023699985.2 of Odocoileus virginianus. Classification (NCBI taxonomy): domain Eukaryota; kingdom Metazoa; phylum Chordata; class Mammalia; order Artiodactyla; family Cervidae; genus Odocoileus; species Odocoileus virginianus. The sequence continues at coordinate 720,407 of NW_027224270.1, forward strand.
ATGCAGGATAAAATGAGGTCATTTATGAAAGACATTCACTTTGCTTTGATCACTTTTAACGTGTAGGTGGGTGAATAGGCATAGTCTGCCACCCAAAATAGATTTTAAGATCTCCTACCTTTTATTTTTCCTCTGCCTAGATTATATTTTTATACATACTAGATGTTCAGTGGAGGTTTGTTTTGAATGTTGAGGATGATAACTGGTGCTCTCTGCTGGCTCAGATCTCAAGTGTTCTTTTTCATGGGTGCTGAATACCTGCCCTGTAGACTTTTCAATTGCCTATTCAACACAAGTTCTGAGCTACCAATTTTTCTATATAAACTCAGGGAAAAAAACAGGTTTTATTTTCCTTCTAACTCACAATTTCTCTGAGCATTATCAAAACATATACTCAAATAAGACTATATAACACATTTTCTTTAACTAGTGACAAGAAAAATGTCTTACTTCCATTACTCAATTATGCTGAGTGTTCATGTTAATGAGTTAAGGGTTGAAAGGGATAGATGTAGTTTTATGTTTATAGTGATAACCTTGAGAGGCTGGAAAATGACGCAAATTGTACTGTCATTTATACAAAAGAATTCTTATTCTGCTATCATCCCCTTCAGGTGTATTTTTCCCTTGAAACCCCAGCAGGTTTTCACCCTTCTCCTCGGAAGAAATTTCTCAAGCATGTTTTGTCCATGTCACTGTAACAGAGACGGACAAAGACACACAGTCCCTGACTTCAGGCTCTGACAGAACTGAGACTTTCAAGTGTCCCGCTGGAAACTTCAGCCTCTTTTCCCAAGACTATGACCTTAAAATACATCTGTATCAAACTGTCACTTACCTAACATTTCATCACTGAAATTTCATCCTATGGTTTCTTCCTACTCAAATGCCACCACAACTAAGAATTACATTATTACCTATATATTAAAATTATATTATTAAATCCCTTCTAACATGACAGCGGGTTGAAAATCAGTTTGAATATGAAGAGCTCAGAAAAGACGGAACACCAAGAAAGAAATAGAAATGGGGCAGGACCATTAAAAGAGGCTTAAGAATTAATGAGACAGAAGCTCACATTTTGGGTTTTCCATTTACTAGCTGGTTAACTTTGGATATGCTGCTTCCCATCTTTTAGGTCCTTCCCTTCATTTGTTAAAGTGGGAACAGGTAGCAAACCTCCCCGGAATACCGTCAGATTTAAATGAACTAAGAAATGGGAAAACGCCTAGTGTGGCGCCTGAACTGCAATAAATACTGAAGGATCTCTTGGGGTGTTTTTTATAACTGGGTGAAAACTTCGTCCTCTTCACAATTTTGATGGCAGTACCAAATTGTAGTTAATTCAGAGACCTCAACACTAGCCACAGAGGTTTAAAGATGGTATGGGAAATCCTTTAAGCCTATCTCTGCATGTTTGAACGTCGAAGAATTGATGCTTTCAAACTGTGGCACTGGAGAAGACTCTTGAGAGTCCCTTGGACTGCAAGGAGATCCAAGCAGTCCATCCTAAAGAAAGTCAGTCCTGAGTGTTCATTGGAAGGACTGATGCTGAAGCTGAATCTTCAATACTTTGGCCACCTGATGTGAAGAGCTGACTCATTGGAAAAGACCCTGAGGCTGGGAGGGATTGGGGGCAGGAAGAGAAGGGGATGGCAGAGGATGAGATGGTTGGATGGCATCACTGACTCAACAGACATGAGTTTGAGTAAACTCCGGGAGTTGGTGATGGACAGGGAGGCCTGGCGTGCTGCAGTCCATGGGGTCGCAAAGAGTCAGACACGACTGAACTGCATGTTTGTCTTGGAGATAGTTCAGGATGGACAGGCTGCATTACTCTGCCGGCGCAGAAGGCACGAAAACAGCCGCCCCCTCGTTTCCACCAAGATGCAATCCTGGGTTCTTCCAGTAGTCCCCTAGGCGGGCTTGACCCGGGAGGCAGTCATGTTGGATGAAAGACAGAAGTTACCAGCGATGGAAAAAAGTCTCTGTGCTCCCCCGTTGAGAGGGAGAGCCCCCGGTGAGTCACTAATGATGCCCTTAGTCGGAGAGGCTGCCACGGTGAAACTCCAGGGCATTTCAGAGGCTGCACAGGTTTCTAGGGAGCAGGGCCCTATTTCCAGTAAATCTGGGGAGGTAATCGGCCTTTTCCACGGAGACCTGCTGTAGGTCACCTGTGACAGCTGTGTCTGACTTCCGACCACCTCTTCCGCGGCCTGGAAAGGTGGCACTCAAGCTTTGCTTCCCCTGCCCTAGTGCCAGCGCTGTGAACACCCGTCTCTGCCTTGGGAACAATTTTTAAGTAGCACTTTTAGACAGCAGTTGAAGGAAGCTCTTCTTGCAAGCTACTTTTAGAATCCAACTGGGCTGTTTTTCAATAAAGGAGAATTTAAAACAACAGCAAAAGTAATCCTTATTTTTCCCTGAGGCTGTTCACTGAGGTTTACTTTATTCATCTATGTTTATATATTTACTTCAATTTTGTCTCATTAGTGTCTAAAACGACACTAACCAGCATGCACTTCTGTCATCATCTGTACGCTCTATTCTTTGGGGATTTCTCTTAATGAGTGTCACCTCTGGATAATCTGAAAAAACAACCATCAATTGGAAGAATCCATCAGAGAGAATAGATGAACCCGCGTATCTGCCATTTGTCTTCGTGACAGGAGTCCTCTGCGCTTGTGAATGAGGATGCCGCTGTGCTTCAAAGCCTGTTGGCGAGACACACAGTCCGCGTTACTGCTTCACAGTCACATTGCTTTGGCTCAAATAGCATCGCCCAGTTTAATGACTGACCTTATTCACTGGGTATTACATACAAAACTACTTTTTCTTGAAGTTTCAGAGAGTATAATACAAGATGAACTTTTAGGAAGTGGTCTCCAAGCTCAAAGAGTTTATAATCTATGGGAGGAAGCCTGATACTTAGTGAGGAGTTTACTTTTAAAGGTCAGATTTTGTCAATTTTGAGAGCATTCAAAAATATGAAATGTGGACTGCTGGTTCCAGTGTCAGTTGAAGAGAAACTTGGTAGTATTGAGTTTTTAAAAATATACATTCTCATTTTTTTTTTCCAGAAATTCCACCTCTGGAAATTAAAATAACTTCTAGGAATTAAAATTCTACCTCCACTGTAATAAAAGTGCACAAAACTCATGTACAAGGTTATTCATTACAGTATTACATAGAAAAACAAACTATGGAAAACGTTAGACAAACCTGGCAATAAATTGCTGTGCATCTGTTGAACACTATGAAGCCATTAAAATGATGACAATAATATTTTAATGGCAAGGGGAAATATTTATAAGATATTAATTGAAAAAAATCAGGTTACAAACCATAGAGAGTATTTCCAAATTTTTAAAACTTGCATAGGGATATACAGATTTTTAAAAATCTGGATTATATACCCAAACTTTTATGATTATTTTTAAGTGGCAAGATTAATATTGATTCTGTATATGTTTCTGCATTTTTCAGTTTTCAGTAAAAAGCATGGATGTTTATAATCCAAAAATTAGTAACACATTTAAAAAAAAAGTATTTTGGCTTTTGAAGGTGATTACAGAGAAATTTAAAAAGCGTTTTGGCTATATTTGGGTTATTATGTAAAAAACTTCATGAGATGATGATTACTTGGTACTATCTCCAAGTCTTATCAGTTTCCAAACAGATTATTCTAAAAAAAAATGTATTTTACGTATTTGTTTAAATATAGGGAATATTTCCCCAAAGAAAATAGCAGTCCGAAACAACCCATAAAGAAGCACCTGGGCGCTTGTTCTGTGGGAATCTCTCTGCTACATGCGGTGAAGAGCACGAAATGAATGAGCAACAGCGGGGCTTGCGGAGTTCAGCTGACCTGTCCAAGGTCGCCCCTCCGTGTAGAGGCAGAGGCTAGAGCTGATGAACGGGACGTGTCTGCGGCCAGGACTCCTCCTGCGTCGCGCGCCTCCGCTCTCCACGTGGTCGCTGAACCGCGCCCTTCCCAGTGCGCCCAGGCGGAGGCAGAGAGATGCGCTGAGCATCGCTCACCCGACCCCGTCCCCCTGTGCGCCCTGCTCCCGAGGCCCGGCCCCGCCTCCCCCCCTTTCCTTTTTGTTGTTCAGTCGCCAGGTCGCCTCTGACTCTCCGTGACCCCACGGACTGCCGCACCGCCAGACTTCCCGGTCCCTCACCCTCCCGGAGTTTGCCCGAGTTCACGTTCCCTGCATCGGCGACGCCCCCAACTCTCTCATCCTCTGTTGCCCTCTTCTCCTTCTGCCTTTGGTCTTTCCTTTTAGGCTTCAAGTTTATTAAGGCTGATCATATACGACATCTGAAGATTCCCGTAGTTGACAAGATTTGCTATGAAATACAGCGTTGCTCCCATCCTTGTCAACTTTCTGTCCTCCCAGAATTAATCACTTTCATCTCATTGTGTGGTCAGTGAGCTTCGTGCCTCTAGGTAGCATTCTTGCTACTTCTTGATTTTCCCATTCCTGACATTGTTCATGGACTTCTCACTATAAAGTTCAGACTCGCGTCTCTCCCTCTCTCTCTCCTTCCCTCTCCACATATGCATAGTCTTTTCATTTCCTTTTCTTCCAGTAGATTAATATATAGCTGCTGCTACTGCTAAGTCGCTTCAGTCGTGTCCGACTCTGCGACCGCATAGACGGCAGCCCACCAGGCTCCCCGTCCCTGGGATTCTCCAGGCAAGGACACTGGAGTGGGTTGCCATTTCCTTCTCCAATGCAGGAAAAAGAAAAGTGAAAGCGAAGTCGCTCAATTGTGTCCGACTCTTAGCGACCCCATGGACTGCGGCCCACCAGGCTCCTCCGTCCATGGGATTTTCCAGGCAAGAGTACTGGAGTGGGGTGCCGTTGCCTTCTCCAAGATTTATATAAAGTAATTTTGGTTAAATTAATATTGCATAGTCACACATTATTATGACTATGTAAATTCTATTTTTAGCTGAGACATGTAGTAAGCATTATTCCTTTCTTGAACAACTTTGTATTTTACCTAGAGTTACAATTGTTTTCATTTGCTTCATTTTTTTATCTGCTTAATCACCATTTGACTTCTCACTCTTCAACAATTATCTGAATTTTCTCTCGAGTCTTCCTGAAAACTCTGAGTTTTCATTTTTAGCTAGAATATTTTTCATTTGTAAATGTTCTTCTTTGCAATCTATTTCTTTAGTATCCTGTTCTTATTTTGGGTTGCATGATCGCTCATCTCTCTGTACATACTAATGCTGTTTTGTTCTTATTTTTCAGGTTTTCTCTTTCCTGCATAGTCTGTTGTCTCTAAGTTGCTTTAAATCTATTTGTTTTGGTCTCTGTCTTTCAACTTACATGCTGACTTCCAATATCTGATGACATTTTCCTTACCATACTTTATCGTATTGTTGTCTTCTCATCTGTTTTAATATTTTATAAATAATTATATGCATATATATTATGCTCATGTTTGACATATATGATCTTTTAATACTTTGTAGTATTTTAAACAGTTCACTGGCCACTTTGATTGCATTAACAGGCCTTATAGATCGTGAATTTCATTTAGGGTGATCTGGTTGGGCTATTTACTCAATAACTTTGATGTCAGCATCTTTGGAACTTCCTGTTGAGTTGGTATAGTTTTCCAGAGACCTTTAATCTCTTCCTTGGATGGTTAAGGCCTGGCTACCAGCATATGGCACACCAGTATATACCACCCTTATGGCAGAAAGCAAAGAAGAACTTAAGAGCCTCTTAATGAGAGTGAAAGAGGACAGTGGAAAAGTTGGCTTAAAGCTCAACATTCAGAAAACTAAGATCATGGCATCTGGTCCCATCACTTCATGGCAAATAGATGGGGAAACAATGGAAACAGTGACAGACTTTATCTTTTTGGGCTCCAAAATCACTGCAGATGGTGACTGCAGCCATGAAATTAAAAGACACTTACTCTTTGGGAGAAAAGTTATGACCAACCTAGACAGCATATTAAAAAGCAGAGATATCACTTTGCCAACAAAGTTCCATCTAGTCAAGGCTATGGTTTTTCCAGTGGTCACGTATGGATGTGAGAGTTGGACTGTGAAGAAAGCTGAGTGCCAAAGAATTGATGCTTTTGAACTGTGGTGTTGGAGAAGACTCTTGAGAGTCCCTTGGACTGCAAGGAGATCCAACCAGTCCATCCTAAATGAGATCAGTCCTGGGTGTTCATTGGAAGGACTGATGCTGAAGCTGAAACTCCAATACTTTGGCCACCTGATGTGAAGAACTGACTCATTTGAAAAGATCCTGATGCTGGGAAAGATTGAGGGCAGGAGGAGAAGGGGACAACAGAGGATGAGATGGCTGGATGGCATCACCGACTCAATGGACATGAGTTTGAGTAAACTCTGGGAGTTGGTGATGGACAGAGAGGCCTGGCGTGCTGCAGTCCATGGGGTCACAAAGAATCAGACACGACTGAGTGACTGAACTGAACTGAATCAGCATATGGAGAGTGGAGTGGAAGAATGGCTAAATTTACATAATTCTTCAGTTTTCAATATAGTACTCACACCTTCAATTTTGTCCTTCTGCTCTCAGATCGGAAAACAAAACTCCAATACTCAGTAAATATAACTGAGATTGATTCAGAAATGTTAAAAAAGATCAGAATTTGTCCAAGCATGTATGTCTACAAATCTTGTCACATTTTAGGGAAAACTGTGGCTTAGAATTCCTGAGGACCCAATAATGGTTTAATAAAAATAACATAAAAAAATACGGAGCGTCAAATAGACACATCAATTGTAATGGCTTGTATTGTAGACATATATGTGTGAGCAGCCAGCTTCACATTAGATGGAAATGATTATGGGTATTGAAGTTCTTGCTTTCTCAGTTCTTGACCCTGAGCATTCCATCCTTTCACAAGAAGGTGGCCCAGCAGGACACGTCACTCAAGGCAAGCATGTCAATGAGATCATATTAAACCATCTGCACGTGCAGTGTGCTCCTGCCTGTCACGCTAGGAAACTGAGAACGCCTTTTCTGACTGCATATCTGAGGTCAAGGTGAGCTTCAAGTGTGAGAGCACACGTTTGCTTCTGACTCTAAAATAACATTTAATCTCTGGCATTACTGTATAGTGGCCAAGTCCCTAAAGCATTCTGATCAACAGAACCTGCCTATCCTAGAGTCCTGTTTGGAAAGTAAAGACATCACAGAATTGAGGAAAAAAACATTTCTTTTCAACCACAGTAATGGGGACTTCCTTTATGTTTTAAAAGATCCTTACTTTCATTTGAATTTGAATATTGTTTCCTTTCTGATGATATCTGACATTCAAACAGGTCTTGTGAATAAAATTTAGGCCACCTTCCACTTGACTAATTAGGCATGATTAGTTCCATCAATCAGCCTTTCTAACACTTTTCCCCATAAATTAAGCTTTGGAGCTTTGAAAAATAGGAAACAATCAAATTACTGTTATTTGAAATAGATACAGTTTGTCACGCTGCAGTTTGGTTTATAATGGGAGCTCATTACCATCCTCATTACTGTGAATTATGGGAGTTTCCTGGCTGGCCTTCATTAACCATCTGGCTTTAAACATTGATTTGTGGTTATGTATGTTATTTTTAGAAAAGAGCACCTGAACATCTACGGAAAACATTTGTTTCATCTTGTTCTACATATTTTTAAAGGCCATGAATCTCGCTGTTGTGACAATCTCGTACATCCTGGTGTATCTTCATCTTTGAGTTATGTTCATGTATTATTTAGCCAATGGAAATGCTAGCCATGTCATCATGTCTTGATCCTATAAGCTACTCAAGAAATCTCCTAGCAAGTGTGATAGGGAAATATAGTAGGTAGAAGGCAAATCTAATCTTACAGATTTTCATTCCAACGTAGAGGAAAATTTTATATAGTTGAAAGTACATAAAGACTTTGATGTTGGAGTACTTTAAACAAGATAATACTAAAAAAATACATCATTCATTAGTTTAGTCATCAAATATCTAATGAGCACTTTTTAAGGAATAGAGACTAGTCCAGGTGCTGGAGATGCTGGGCTCCTACTACATGCAGTTCGAAAACAAAGGAAAGGACCAATAATCAAGATAGGAGTATGAAGGAGATAAATTGTACTTCATAACAGAGAAGAAGTAGGGAAGGAAAGACTTCAGAAAAAGTAGAATAAGTCTCCCTGAGGATGACATGAGGGTGACCATGTGAACAACACACAGAAGAAGCTTCCCAGGAGAAGATGCCATGAATCCAAAAGACATCGGTCCGTAAAGAGCTGGATGTGTCATGAGACATAAAATCTGAATCCAGAGCACAGGCAGGGCAACAGACTAAGGTGGGAGATGAGCTTGGAAGAGCTGGAAGGACCCAGGTCCTACAAGGCCTAAAGGAGTCTAAAGGTATAAAGGTCTACAAGGAGTCTAAATTTAATTGCATTATGACTTACGTTTAAAAGCATTATGGCCCTGATGTAGAAAAATGCCTCTAGGAAGGCAAGAGTTGAAAGATGGTGGCCTCGTAGAAGGCAACCCTGATAGCCAAAGTGACAGCTAATGATGACTGACGCTAGGGTAAGGACATTAGAGACGTGGGGGAACACACAGGCGTGTGGTTTTGGAGATGGAACCAACATTACATACCTATGGACTGAATGTGAATAACCCGGGGGTGAGGGCCAAGTCTTCAATAGCTTTTCATAAAATAGGCTTTGTGTTAGATGATTTTGTCCAACTGTAAGCTAATGTAAGTGTTCTGAGCACAGTTAAGAAGGTTAGGCTGAGCTGTGATGTTCACTATGTTAGGTGTATTAAATGCATTTTCAACCTACAGTATTTTCGGGTTATGATGGGTTTATTGGGAGAAAATCATATCGCAAAGGAAGATCCGTGGCACTGTACATATGGTCTTGCACATGAGCATGAATATATCTGCAAGAAGAGTCCTAGAGATGTGTGTGCCTTATGAATCTTCCTATGTTCATTTTACACTTTGGTAGATACTTCCAAATAGATTTCCAAAGAGTTTTATCAGTTTTGATCTCCACCAACAACAGCGCTTTCGCCCCCATTCACGCAGTAAACCACAGAACGTTTGCGTTCTGCTCGATCTGCCCTATGAACACGGTGTATCACTATAATTTTGCCTTTTCTTTATCAGAGAGATTGAGTTTATTTTCACGTGTTTAAAAGCCACTTGCTTCGAGTGTTTGTAAACTCTCAGCCCCTGTCCTTTGCCCACTTCCATTGGACTGCTGAGCTTATTTCTGTAACGAGTTCACTACTGCTTGTCCTCTCCAGCAAACCCACAGAACCAGTGATTCTACTCATGAGTGGGAAGGAGCACGGAAGATACTCATCCTCTCTCACCCTGCAGTGGACTTATATTAACAGCTTTGCGGCCAGTTTAGAGACGGTAGTGGTAATCTTGGTTTCTCCCTGGTACTCTGGACTAGGAAGCTGACACAAAATGTTTTTAGTTGGGGGGAAACCGAGAATCAGTCTCTATTCTCCCTCTGCCTCCAGATCCTAAATCCTTGGCACAGAGCTGAGAAACATCCCCTCTTTACGATACCTTTGATTTTCAGAGAAAATCCAAATGCGAGCACAGTGAGAGATTTCTTCTTAGTTTCATGTACTTTTTTGCTTGACACAAACTGCAGATGTTCTTGTGGAAATCTATTTCATGCTCGTACTTGTGGCCAGATGAACATGTGACAATGCGTCTATGAGACAGTCTATGGAGTTGTAGCTATGAGGACTAGAACACAGATACGTGTAATCAGGAGAATACAACACAGTGCCTCTCTCAAAGTCATCCTGCAGCCCTCCCCCCCCTTGGCGATATTTAGTCACCCATTCAAACACTTATATATATCAGTGTTTGCCATGATTTTAAAATAGGAATCAGAGAGCATTTTTCCTATGGCAAATGATTAAACAAAGAAGGAGTAAATGAAGATGAAATAGAAACTTTAGAGTACATGATCCTGGAGACCACACAATCACACGTACGGAATATTTTTTCATAGCCAAGTCCCTCCCCACCCCAGTTGCCGTCATTGTAAATAAGCAGACCAGCCCCAGGTTTACCTAAATCCATTCCTGTTTTCCTAAACTTACTGGCTCTATGTGCTCTATCAGATAAATTTGTGGAGAGACTCCAAATGGGGTTGGAAAGAATGTTTACAAAAAGGTAAAAGTGTCACCTCCAGGCATTTCAAAAGTTTTCTTCAGAAATACTGTAAATAACCAAGGGTATCTGCAATAAGACAGCCATCCTCTAAAATTTAGAGGATTACTAAGTGTTAATTATCTTATAAGCTCTCTGTTTTACTTCTTGCCCATGTCTTATTTTAATTAATGTTTCTCTTTGAGCTAGGAGAGCAATAATTTTCTTGGCTGTCTCTTCACTGAGAGATTTGCTATTTTACCCAAATCTTGATATGTGGCCTTATTTTCTACTAAGAGAAGCCCAGGAGAAAAACAACATACAGCATCAAACATAGGAATTCTAAGCTTCAAGATATTGTTAAAATATTGTTCAATCACAGAACTTTTCTGAGCCAGTGCTGAACAGCATTTTTCTATTTCTCGCTATCCCATGGCTATCATTCATTCATTGATTCCTCTATTTGATCATTTGTCTATAGATTTATCTGTTTATGCAACATTGGTTGAGTATCCTTCGACTTCCAGGCACAGTCAGGCACTGAAACTCACAAAGTTGAACAAGACTCAGCCTGTGGGTGTTTCATTTACAGAAGAGACATGGGGATAAATGATAAATAAGTGTAACATGAGTCCTTTATTCCATTTGAACCTCAAACTGGCCCTGTGAGGTAGTGCTACTGTCTGAAAGTTTGTGTCCCTCCAAAAGTCAAATGTGGAAATTCCTACCTGTTTTAGTAGGAAGTCTGGTGTGTGAGAGGTGATTAGGTTGTGAGGGTGGAGCCCTCACAAATGAGATCAGTCCTCTTATAAAAGAGGCTCCAGAGCTCCTGCGTTCCTTCCTCCGCGTGGGAATACAAGGAGAAGTCGGACGCAGAAGAGGGCCCTCTCCATCCATGCTGGCATCACGCTCTTGGACAGTCAGTCTCCGGAACCGTAAGAAATAAATCCCTATTGTTGTGAGCCACCTGTCCATGGCGTTTTGCTGTAGCACCCTGAATGAATTAAGACAGTTCAGTGGGATGGATGTTGATAGTCTCACATTATAGATGAAGAAATGGAGCCTTAAATGGCAGTTAAGTAAATTATCCAGGGCCTACAAATGTAGGACCAGGACTTCACTTCAGTTCTATAATTCCAAAGCCACATTCTTCTCCATGCTACATGGCGCGAAAGTCCTTCCCTGAGAAACTCCTGGAGACGGCACTCAGCACAGCTGAGAAAAAGAAGCTCCCTTTTCTCCCTGACGTGGCCACTGTACTGACCCTTGCCATCTGAGCCCTGAACCATGAAATATGCCCTCAAGCTGACAAGTTCACTAAATAAACTACGACTTTATTCCTTTTGTCTGTTGATAACAGAAAGACAAGCTTGTACTATGCCCTCAAGTTTACCACACCTGTCCTTTAGCAAGAGCAAACTTAAAATCCAATTAAGACCCAGGCACGGAGGAATCAGACTTGTCCCTCAGAGCAAGCTAACACATATCTTCCCAGTGATGTTATCGACACACACTTTCCTTTCCCGCAACAAGTCAAATTATCATGGTGTTCCCTGCAGAGCCAAATTTTAATATATAGCAAACCGTGTTGTGATAAGCGTAAGAAAGAGATAAGCTAGGTGTATGTCACTGGCATAAAACAAGCTCACTGCCTCCTTAGGAAAAATTTGTCCAAAAGCAGAATTGAAACATGAATGGTAGGGAGGTAGGCCTGGACTTAGAAGAAACACATATATTGCTACAGTCAGTTCAGTTCAGTCGCTCAGCCGTGTCCGACTCTTTGCAACCCTGTGAACCACAGCAGGCCAGGCCTCCCTGTCCATCACCAACTCCCTCAGTTTACCCAAACTCATGTCCATCGAGTCGGTGATGCCATCCAGCCATCTCATCCTCTGCCGTCCCCTTCTCCTCCTGCCCTCAATCCCTCCCAGCATCAGGGTCTTTTCCAATGAGTCAACTTTTGCATCAGGTGGTCAAAGTATTGGAGTTTCAGCTTCAGCATCAGTCCTTCCAATGAACACCCAGGACTGCTCTCCCATAGGATGGACTGGTTGGATCTCCTTGCAGTCCAAGGGACTCTCAAGAGTCTTCTCCAACACCACAGCTCAAAAGCATCAAATTTTAGCTGCTCAGCTTTCTTCACAGTCCAACTCTCACATCCATACATGACCACTGGAAAAACCATAGCCTTGACTAGACGGACCTTTGTTGGCAAAGTAATGTCTCTGCTTTTTAATATGCTATCTAGGTTGGTCATAACTTTCCTTCCAAGGAGTAAGCGTCTTTTAATTTCATGGCTGCAGTCACCATCTGCAGTGATTTTGGAGCCCCCCAAAATAAAGTCTGACACTGTTTCCACTGTCTCCCCATCTATTTCCCATGAAGTGATGGGACCAGATGCCATGATCTTAGTGTTCTGAATGTTAAGCTTTAAGTCAACTTTTTCACTCTCCTCTTTCACTTCCATCAAGAGGCTCCTTAGTTCCTCTTCACTCTCTGCCATAAGGGTGGTGTCATCTGCATATCTGAGATTATTGATATTTCTCCTGGCAATCTTGATTCCAGCTTGTGACTTCTTCCAGCCCAGTGTTTCTCATGATGTACTCTGCATATAAGTTAAATAAGCAGGGTGACAATATACAGCCTTGATGTACTCCTTTTCCTATTTGTAACCAGTCTGTTGTTCCATGTCCAGTTCTAACTGTTGCTTCCTGACCTGCATACAGGTTTCTCAAGAGGCAGGTCAGGTGGTCTGGTATTCCCATCTCTTTCAGAATTTTCCATAGTTTATTGTGATCCATGCAGTCAAAGGCTTTGGCATAGTTAATAAAGCAGAAATAGATGTTTTTCTGGAACTCTCTTGCTTTTTCGATGATCCAGCGGATGTTAGCAATTTGATCTCTGGTTCCTCTGCCTTTTCTAAAACCAGCTTGAACATCTGGAAGTTCATGGTTCACATATTGCTGAAGCCTGGCTTGGAGAATTTTGAGCATTACTTTACTAGCGTGTGAGATGAGTGCTGGTAAAGAATCTGCCTGCAGTGTGGGAGACCTGGGTTTGATCCCTGGGTTGTCGGAAGATCCCCTGGAGAAGGGAAAGGCTACCCACTCCAGTATTCTGGCCTGGAGAATTCCATAAACTGTATAGTCCATGGGGTCGCAAAGAGTCGGACACGACTGAGTGGCTTTCACTTTCACTATATATTGCTACGGTGGTTGTAAATAAATAACGTCAGGTTTGGTAAGACTTCACCGGCCCACACACCCCTCCTGGATGTTCAGATCATTCCTGGGGTGATGAATGATATGACCCAAAACTGGCCAAAAAGAGGCTCCCACATTCTGGCTGTCCCTGGTCACATGATCCTAGCTAGACCAGTAAGACTCCATTTGTGGATTTCTGTTGGGACAGCAAGGAAGCTCCTTTTTCTCCCTCCCTCCCTCCCTCCCTTCCTTCCTTTTTTTTTGGTTGATTGGAAGCTGGGAGGGTATGTCTCCACAGAGCTTATAAGGGGCCGGAGATGGAAAGAGCCTGTCTGAGAGTCAAGTCAACACAGAGAAACTTGATGAAAACATGAAGGAAAAGTGAATCCTAATAGTATCATCTCAACCAAGCGCCCCACTGAGCCGGAAGGGAGAGCTACCTCCGGGCTCCTCCGGCCCTTAAACCTACAGATTCCTGTGGATTTCCTCTCTCCCCTCCCCCGCTGTTTCTCGCTCCCCCGTTTCCCGTTTTCTTCTGACACCAGTTTGGTACGTATTTCTGTTACTGAGTTCTGACTGAGGAAAACAGCGAGCAACAATTCTTCCCAGCGATTCTGTATTTGCCTGAAAAGCTGTAGATTATTAGAGACAGCAGCCATTAGCCCCACAAATCCTTCGCGGCGCAGTCCATAAGATTCAGCCTTGTCCCTTTCCTTGATTTTTAGTGAGCAACCGAAATAGGTTTTGGAAAAAATATAGCCTAGAATGATTTAAAATTTTAGTTCTTTTTTTAAAAATTGAAGTATAGTTGATTTACGGGGCTTCCCTCGAGGCTCAGAGAGTAAAGAATCTGCTTGCCACGAGGGAGACCTGGGTTTGATCCGGTCGGGAAGATCTCCTGGAGAAGGGAATGGCAACCCACTCCAGTATTATTGCCGTGGACAGAGGAGCCTGGCAGGCTACAGTCCATGGGGCCACAAAGAGTCAGACGTGACTGAGCACTCATACACACACACGTTAATTCGCAGTACTGTGATAGCTTCAGGTGTGTGGCATAGTGATTTTCACAGATTACGCTCTACTATAGGTTATTAAAATATTGGATATAATCCCCTGTGCTATACATTAAGCTCTTCTTGCTTATCTATCGTGCGTGTAGCAATTTGTCTCTGTTAATCCCATGCTCCTGATTTGTCTCTTCCCCCCTCTCCCTCGATAGCCATGAGTTTGTTTTCTATGCCTGTGAATCTGCTGTATATAGATTCATTTTTAATATTTTTTAAGATTCCACATATAAGTGATATCATGCAGTGTTTATCTTTCCTTGTCTGACATAATATTTTATTTGTTAATGGAAAGCTAATTTTATTATGAGATCCTGAGACCAGAAGCAGTTAAATGCTTGCATGGTTAGTGACATTGTCTGCTGGTGTAATAAAATGCAATCTTTTGTTTTAAAGATAATAGCCATTTAAAATGATCCAATAAACATGGTACACTGAGTTCATCATAAGGCTTTTTCTCTAGTCTCTTCCTCATTATCTCTTTAATCCTGCCGGATCCCCCTGAAGAAAAACTCCTTGGTTTCCATGAGATTCCATAAGCACATAGTTTTGTACGGTTTCCTTAAGCTGAAAAAATAAGAATAGTTTCTAAAAGTAGAGATCCCTGGAGCCCTGCATCTGAAATCCCCCTGGTAGACATCATGTCTCTGGAGGTCTTCCTCTGTTTACTCCTCATTCAACGACAGCAGTGACAACACATGATTCTTGAGGAACCACAGACTGCACACACAGACTAGCAGACCATTCTCACTGTCTGGGGCAGAGAGGGAAGAGAACACTCGGAGAGTGCTTTGTGTTTCATTCTAAAAATCTCCTACTTCAATGCTTTTATTTGAAAAGTCTAGGCACCCAAAATTATAGATTGAATTTTTTAAAGGATAATTTAAAAATTTTTTAATTGAAGGATAATTGCTTTACAATGTTGTGTTGTCAGAAACCATAACAAGCAACACTTGTTAGGTTTCTGCCATACAGCAATGTGAATCAAAGATAAATATCACACGTCTTCTCCCCCTTGGCCCTCCCCCCACCCTGCACCCCGTCCCAGCCCTCCAGGCCGTCACAGAATACGGGTTGAGTTCCACGTGTCGTAAAGCGACTTCCCACTAGCTGTCTGCATCACTCACGGTAGTGGGTATGTTTCAACACTGCCCTCTCTAATCACCCCACCTTCTCCTCCCCCTGTTGTTTCCACAAGTCTGATTTCTGTGTCTGCATCTCTATTCCTGCCCTGCAAATAGGTCCATCAGTACCATTTGTCTGGATTCCATATATATGCATTAATATATGATATTTGTTTTTCTCTTTCTGACTTAATTCACTCTAAATAAGAGGCTCAGTTTTCCTCACCTCACTAGAACTGACTCAAATTTGTTCCTTTTAAAGGCTGAGGGATATTTCATTGTATATATGCACCACAACTTCTTTATCCATTCATATGGATTGAATTTTGAGTAAACAGTTAAAACTTGAAACTGGTTTATCAGGCAAATATGTTGACTTGTCTGGTTTTGGTACCATATATAAATCCAAATACATTATATGGGCCTGGGGGGGGGGGTGGACTAAGGTTTAAAATAAAACATGAAATAAAACCATAAAATAAAACATGAAAACAACTTTAATACTTCAAGTAAAAGTAAGCGTGTGTGCATGCTCCATCAAGTCCGACTCTTTGCTACCCCATGGACTGTAGCTGCCAGGCTCCTCTGTCCCTGGGATTTCCCAGGCAAGGTACTAGAGTGGGTTGCCATTTCCTTTTCCAGGGGATCTTCCCAACCGAGGGATCGAACCTGGGTCTCCTGCACTGGTAAGCAGTTCTTCACCACTGAGATCAGGGAACCCCAGAGTCAGTGTGTAGCGGATGGCAAATGCTAAACGAGGCTGTAAGGAAACGAACACTTGTTCCGCTCTAACGCGGTAAGTGCTTGTGTGATAAGTTTTTCTCGGTTAATTCTCAGGACCTCCTACGCGATGGCGCTATCATCCCTGCCCTGCCTCCTCCTGGCAGGTGCCATCCTCCAAGAAGCTTGGAGAGGCTGGGAGAGCCCTCCGGGGAGGCCTGGGTACACCACCCCTCTGCAAGCAGGTACCAGGATGATGTGCACGGGCCACTCCCCGGCCTGGGGCTCCGACTTCGGCAGTTTCCTTCCCAGCAGCAGTCTGGTTAGACGCAGCGGCACAGTGCGGCTGTTAGCTGTACCTGACTGGGTCTCACCTCTGACTCTCACCAGTCAGCTCTGAGAAGCAGCAGGCCCTCCACACCAGAGCTGTCCGTGCTCAGGCAGCGGCGGACCCTTTGCCACACAGTCATAGTCTCTGTTGTGACAAGAAGTTTGGGCTGTCACCCCATCCCCTTTCAAACTACATCCCGGATAATTCTTAAGGGAACATTCAGTCAATTAAAAGGAATGGTTTTCTTTGTAATGTCATCATGTTAAACCACGGATCCTATCGTCAGGGCAACCTCATGTAGGGCAGAAGTATCTAGTTTTGACTGAGACCTTTTTTCCTACCTGGCCAGAGAGTCCTTTGCGCCCTAGATCTCCCACCCTGTGGTTACAGGAACGAAAATCCTGTCATTGTCCTGCCTCTTTCTCACCTCATTGTGTCATTGTCTCTACCTATGCTCTGGTGGATCTGCACAGTTCTTGTCCTTTCTTAGATCAACTCCTGCTTTTTCTACTTGCTGTTCAGTCCCTCAGTCGTGACTGACTCTTTGCAGCCCCATGGATTGCAGGGCGCCCAGGCCTCCCTGTCCCTCACCATCTCCCAAAGCTTGCCCAAGTTCATGTCCATTGCATCAGTGATGCCATCCAACCGTCTCATCCTCTGTCATCCCCTTCTCCTCCTGCTTTCAATTTTTCCCAGCATCAGGATCTTTTCTAATGAGTCAGTTCTTTACATGAGGTGGCCAAACTATTGGAGTTTCAGCCTCAGCATCAGTCTTTCCAATGAACACCCAGGACTGATCTCCTTTAGGATGGACTGGTTGGATCTCCTTGCTGTCCAAGGGACTCTCAAGAGTCTTCTCTAACACCACAGTTCAAAAGCATCAATTCTTCAGTGCTCAGCTTTCTTTATAGTCCAACTCTCACATCCATACATGACCACTGGAAAAACCATAGCCTTGACTAGATGGACCTTTGTGGGCAAAGTGATGTCTCTGCTTTTTAATATGCTGTCTAGGTTGGTCATAGTTTTCTTTCAAGGAGCAAAGTCTTTTAGGTCCATGGCTGCAAGCACCATCTGCAGTGCTCTTGGAGCCCAAGGTAAATAAAGTCAGCCACTGTTTCCATCGTTTCCCCATCTATTTGCCATGAAGTGATGGGACTGGATGTCATGATCTTAGTCTTTTGAGTGCTGGGTTTTAAGCCAACTTTTTCACTCTCCTTTTTCACTTTCATCAAGAGGCTTTTTAGTTCATCTTAACTTTCTACCTTAAGGGTGGTGTCATCTGGATATCTGAGGTTATTGATATTTCTCCTGGCAATGTTGATTCCAGCTTGTGCTTCATCCAGCCCAGAGTTTCTCAGGATGTAGTCTGCATATAAGTTAAATAAGCAGGGTGACAATATACAGCCTTGCTGTATTCCTTTCCCAATTTGGAACTAGTCCGTTGTTCCACGTCCAGTTCTAACTGTTGCTCCTTGACTTGCATACAGGTTTCTTAGGAGATGGGTAAGGTGGTCTGGTATTCCCTTCAAGAATTTTCCACAGTTTGTAGTGATCCACACAGTCAAAGGCTTTGGCATAGTCAATGAAGCAGAAGTAGATGTCCTTCTGGAATTCTCTTGCTTTTTCTATGATACAACGGATGTTGGTAGTTTGATCTCTGGTTCTTCTGCCTTTTCTAAACCCAGTTTGAATATCTGGCAGTTTTCAGTTCACATAGTGTTAAAGCCTGACTTGGAGAATTTTTAGCATGACTTTGCTAGCCTGTGAAGTGAGTGTTATTGTGTGGTAATTTGAACATGCTTTGGCATTGCCCCTCTTTGGGATTGGAATGAAAACTGACCTTTATCTACTAGTTAGCCCTTACTATCCTCCTTGAGTGCAGATGACTCCTCTCAGGTGTCTCAACAGCTTCCATCTTAAATTCAGACGACGAGGCTCAGAAAAGTCAGTTACATCACTGGTAACACTACAGCAGATTTGAATTCAAAGCCCACGTGCTTTTCTCTGGTTCTTCCACAATTGCTTCGGTTGTGTTGATTTAGAAAATTAAATAGGAACAGCAGATATTTTGGAGTATTTAACATGAATCCTCCCCTATGGACAATTATCCTGATGTTGCACATTTTCAACACAGAAATAAAATGTGTATGTTCACACATCATAATATTTTTAATATTACTTTTTAACCCAAGGACATCCTAAAATTGATTCTTACCCCGATTTTTAGTAAAAATTGATTGTATCCTATAACCTTGCTCTTTTTAAGAAAATTATATTCCTTTTACCTAAAGCTCTTGTGAAAAGATATTCTTCAAAGGAGAACAATGAAGTAAATAATATACAAGGTTAACTCTAGTCTCCTCAAAATTGCCTTTGGTTGGATTTGTAATGCCAATCTTATTGGCATTGGTATGTGTAAATATAACTATTGATGCAGTTCCTATGCCAAGTTCCAAATGGCCAATAATTATAGTTAGTCCAGGAAGTTGAAAATATTTCCAAGGTTATCTATACTTTGATGTTTTGCTTGTGGTACATTTTATGCAAAGTTCTTCTTACCTGATGGGTAAGATTTTATTTTATTTGAAGGTTTTTAGAGCAATGTAACCTCATAAATAATTATTATTTTGGACTGTAAAATGGAATATATCCTTGAGATTCTGTTTCTTTTAGATCAAAGTTACTGATTGCTTGGGCTTCCCTAGGGTCTCAGTGGTAAAGAATCTTCCTGCCAATGCAGAAGCCGCAGGAGATGCAGGTTCGATCCCTGGTCTGGGGAGATTCCCTGGAGAAAGAAATGGCAACCCACTGCAGTATTCTTCCTGGGAAATCCCAGGACAGAGAAGCCTGGAGAGCTATAGTCCATGGGGTCACAAAAGAGTCGGATAAAAGCGTCTAAACAACAACAACTGATTGCTCGTAAAAGTAATATGGTGTATGAATGTTAGTTAATGGCAGTAACTTCCACAGGCTTGTTTTACTTCTACTTTATGCATTTAACCAGCTTAATGTGCTAACAAGCCAGACTGTGGAAGGACTTCGAGGTAATCATTTATTTACTCATTCATTTGTGCAAATGATTTGAATAGCTATTGTGGGTGAGGCACTGTGCTAGATACCAAGGATGAACTAGCAGGCGAGACAAAACCTCTGCCCCTAAAGAGTCTAGCTGGGAAGACAGATGGCAATCTAGTAAGCAAATGTCTCACCTATCACATACCTTGCTGGGGCTATAAAGGAGAACTTGAAATAAAAAGCTGGCGCAAACAAAGGCTGAGGGCAGGAATCCACACTGCCAAGGTCTGATTGATTCGTGCCTCAAAAACATTTCCTTGCCACATATTCCTATATACTCCTGAATCTTGACCATAGTACTCTGTATTGCCAGAGTAACACTGTCTTCCTCAAGAGAGTGGTAAACTTGAATTAGTGAAGAGCAAGAAGCAGGTAAAATTGGCTCTACTTACTTATTTAGTTAGCCACCCATTCCAATAAACATGTATTTCATTATGTTAGCTCCTTTAAAAAAATTAAAGTACAGGTGATTTATATATTTTATAAGTTTCAGGTGTACAATACAACATACTGATTCAGTATTTTCATAGATTATACTGCATTTAAGGTCATTATAAAATACTGACTATAGTCCCTGTGCTGCCCAGTATAGTCTCATAGCTTATTTGTTTTATACATAGTAGTCTCCACCTCTCAGTCCCCTACTCCTATCTTGCTATTATCCCAACTCTCTTCCTACTGGTAACTACTAGTTTGTTTGCTGTATCTGTGAGTCTGTTTCTGTTTTATTTTTTAGATTTTACATATAAGTGATACCAAACAGTATTTGTCTTTCTCTGTGTGAATTATCTCACTAAGCATTATATCCTCCAAATTCATCCAAGTTGCTGCAAGTGGCTAAATGTCCTTCTTTTTAATGGCTGAGAAATATTCCACTGTGTGTGTGTCTTTATGGTATTCTTTATCTACCATCTGTTGATGGTCACTAAGGCTGTTTCCCATATCTTGGCCATTGTTAAGTAATACTGCTATGATATTGGGGTACAGATAGCTTTTCAAATTAATGTCTTCACTTTCACTGTATATATACCCAGGAGTGGAATTGCTGGATCATATGGTAGTTTTATTACTAATTTTTGAGGAACTTATATACTGTTTTCCATATAGCCGCACTGTAAACATATCACTCTATTCCCTTTCAGCCTACAAAGTTTCTGCAGAAAAGTCCGCTGATCGCTTCATGCGGGGTCCCTTGTTTGTGATGCTTTGTTTTTTCTCTTGCTGCTTTAAATTTCTCTCTTTAAGTTTTGCCATTTTAATTATTATATATCTTAGTGTGGATTTCTTTGGGTTCATCATGTTTAACACTTTCTGTGCTTTCTGTAGCTGAAAATCTGTTTCCTTCTTCAGCTGCAGGAAGTGTTTCAACCAAAATTTCATCAAATACTTTTTGGCCCGTTTCTCTCTAGTCTTCTGAGACCCCTATAATGTGAATATTGGTATCCCCGATGTTGTCCTAGAGGTAGGTTCCTTAAAATATACTAATTAAAAAAAATTTTTTTAAGTCTTTATTGAGCTTGTTACAATATTGTTTCTGTTTTATGTTTTGGTTTTTTGGCTACAAGGCATGTGGGATCTTAGCCCACATGTGTTTAACCAAACATGGATTGAACTTGAACTTCCTTCGTTGGAAGGTGAAGTCTTAACTATTGGAGCATGAGGGAAGTCCTAAAGCATCCTTATCTCTTTAAGTTTGTGTTTCTTTTTCTTGTTCTGATTCCACAATTTCCACTATTTTATCTTCTAGATCACTTGTGCATTCCTCTCTGTCATCTAGTCTGTTGTCAATTCCCTCTGAGTGTATCTCTCATTTGTTGTATTCTTCAGTTCTGACCAGTTCATTTTTAATATTTTCTAGTTCCTTGTTAAAATTCTTATGTTTCTCTGCTCTTTCCCCAAGGTCAGTTAGCAGTTTTGTTAGTAATGTTTACAGCTCTTTATCTGGTAAATTATCTATTTCATTAGGCTTTTCTTCTTGTTCTTTCATTTGAAACAGTCTTCTGTCTTCCCATTTTGTTTAGCTTTCTGTCTCTGTGAAATAAGGTGATGCAGCTACCGATCCAAGTCTCACAGGGGCGCTTGGTGGGGAGGGTCCCCGTGGCCCCACTGTGACAAGTGGCTTTGGGGGAGGGCTGGAGCCAAGGTGAGCAGGGGTCGCCTCCTCGCCCAGGGAATCTGGCAGCTGTCACCCTGGCGCGCGGTAGGGCTGCAGATGGCAGGGCGGAGCCAGGCCCTGTGTGAGCAGGGGTCGCCTCCTCGCCCGGGGTCACTGCAACCCCGTCGGGGCAGGGCTGAGGTCCAGGGCGCCGGGGCAGACCGCCTGAGGGTCAGGCCAGAGCAGGCTCTGTTCCCTCCCACCGTGTGCCCTCCCCACCACCAAGGGCACTTTGCTCTAACGGTGAGCAATAGCAGCGCCAGAGGGTCTCAGCCGGTGCCCGGCGCGGGTCTGCGTGTGCTTGGCGCGCGCTGGGATCGTCCTGCCAGCCGGCGGGGGCCCCGGGCAGCGTCCCGCCCGGCGTCTCTGCGCCCTCTCCGGTGACAGCCGCCCTTCTCCGCTCAGAGGCCGAGCCGGGCTCAGCTGACTTGGTTTCTTCCTGTTGCATGCACCCCCCTCGACAGGCAGCGGCCTCTTCACCCTGGTGGAGAGCAGGGTCAGGAGAGGGGCTGGCGCAGGGGTGAGTGGGGGCTGGGGATCCGCTGGGGGATCCCGCGGCCAGCCAGAGCCTCAGGTTCCCCGCCCTTCCCCAGCTCCAGGCCCCACGGTGACTGCCGCGTTCCTCTTGCTCGGACGCAGGGATGCTCCGAGCTGGCCCTGCTCCAGGCGTGCGCGCTCCTTGGCACCGGCAGCCAGCCTCCACCCTGGTGCAGAGTTGAGCCACAGCAGGAGGACCGGAGCGGGCACCGGGTACAGGCCAGGCTTTACGCCGGGGCAGTCACAGGGAACCGGCCAGGGCCCCGGGCTGTTTGCAGTTTGCTTCTCCACCTGGTTTCAGGAGCAATCAAACATGCACGGGTTCTCTTTTCCGTCCGAGTCTCGGTTCCTTTTAGCCCTCTGGTACGCTCCATTGGTTTACAAACCAAGTGAGAAGACTTGAAATTCTGGTGTTGGACCCCAGCGCCGGGGCGCCTGACGCGTGGCTGGCACTCCTCCCCCGCCCCGCCCCTGAGAAAGGGTCGGTAAGTTTGTGATAACCCCTCTTCTCTGCCCCCTGTTGGAGGTGCGGGTCCTAACCTGATCGCATCTCTTCTTTCCCTTCCTGACTCCGTGTGGATCTTGTTTTGCAGCCTTGGTTCTGGAAGAGGCTTTCAGCCAGCCTCCAGTTTGTTCTCGGTGAGAGTTGCTCCGTATGTAGATGATTTTTGATGTGCTTGTGGAGGGCGGTGATCTCTGCATCCTTCTACTGTGCCACCGTCATCTCCTTCCGCTTCTGTTAGATTTTCTTTGAAGGCCAGAGTTGTAAAGATGCGAGATATGTGGAGGAGGACTTCTGCTTCTGAGCAGGATGTGATAGGCCAATACTCTTACGTGAATAACAAAATATTACAGAAGCCATTTTCAAATCATTAGAGAGCTGTGAAAGCAATGAAGACCAAAGGAGTCAGCCTTCTAGAGAGGGGACAACTCTGAGATGACCTCAAATTGTTAGTATTTTTCTCTTGGGGCATTTGTTAGTCTTAGAGATGCAATGATACTTGAATTTGACCCATGTGGAGGGACTTTGCTAGAAGAAGAGAAACCAGCAAAGCTTTTATAATCTTCTGGAGCACTGGAAACTTGAAGGGCCTCAAATGAATGCCTGAGTCTCCCCATTGTATTGAAATCTCCCATGGTCTCACAGAGCCTAGAGACAAATTCTCATTAAGAAGAGATCTGTCTCAAACACAGGGCCAGTCCCCCACTTTGGACATTTGTGAAATCTTGAAGTTGCATGGGGCAGGAAGCCAAAAAATAAGCTTAAAACTTCTGAAGGACAGAAAAGTGTTTTTGCAGGCTTTCAGTGATGAAAAGGCAAAGAATCACCATGCTTGAATGAAAATAGTTATGGAATAGTTATGAACAAGGAAAGTGATTAGGCCAGAAATAAACTGAATCTTACTAAAACTTTATGCCAGTCCAGTTCCTGATTGGATTTAAGTGATTAGCCCACATTTTTCTGCCTAATAGTGGTGTATTAGTCAGTCTGGGGACTGCCCTGGCAGTCCAGTGGCTAATACTCTGTGCTCCCAATGCAGGGGACCGGGGTTCAATTTCTGGTCAGGGAACTAGATCCCGCAAACAAATATAAATAAATATTGGGCTTTCCTGGTTGTTCAGACAGTAAAGAATCTGCCTGCAATGCTGGAGACCTGGGCTTGATCCCCGGGGTTGGGAAGATCCCCTGGAGAAGGGAATGGCTACCCACTCCAATATTCTTGGTTGGAAAATTCCATGGACCGAGGAGCCCGGGGAGCTACAGTCCGTGGGGTCACAAGGCGTCGGACACGACTGAGCGACTAGCACACACGTCAGCCAGCTTGGGCTGCCGTTGCAGCATACTACTGGTTGGGTCAAACGCCCCGAGCTTTATCTGTCACAGCTCTGGGGCTTGGGGAGGCCGAGATCTCGGTTTCGGCTAGTCTGAGTCTGCTGAGCTTCTCCCGGTTTGCTGATGGGGGCCTTTGGCTGCATCCTCTCCTGGCCTGTCCTCAGTGTGTGAGAACAGTGAGAGGTGTGAGTGGTAAACAAGGTCCCTGATCGTAACAGGTCAGGGTCCCACTCATGGGATTTCATTTAATCTTAATTACTTCCTTAAAGGACCCATGTCCAAATATGGTCACATTGGGAGTTAGAGCTTCAGTGTAAGAATTTTGGGAGGACACAGTTCACCCACAGCAAGAAGACAGGGAAAACTTTTTTCTTACGGAAAATAGTAACTGGAACTTCTATCGGTCTTTTGTACAAAACATCCTACTTGCATTCAAGGATCACTAGACATGTGAGGAGGCGAGTTCATATGACTAGCAATCAAGAGGGACAGAATCAACAGAAGTAAGCAGATGATCCATGTAACTGAAGTTAGCAGGCAAGAACTTCAAAACAACTGTACCGGGGACTTCTGGGTAGCTGAAGACAGTGACGGCTGCCTAACTACTTGCCTCCTGATATTTCTTCCTCAAAGGATTCAAAGCAACAAGATAGGATATGCAAATCTGCATAGAACCATGCCTTCAGCATAACTTCAAGACAGAGAATGCCAAGATTTTAGAAACGACTGTGAATTAAAACAGAAAAATCACCACATCCCAGTGCATGGTCTCTTATACTTGCTCACCCCTGTGGGACCATAAGACTCTGTAGTAGACAAAGGCATACTGAGAAAAGCCTCAGCAAAGTAAAAAGGGAAGCTAGCAGAGAGGCTTAAAGCTCATCCAAAACTACCATCTTCAAGTCTAAAGTCACCTTCCATACGAAAATATTATCACAGTATCCAGGCAGAGGATAACATGGAAAGAGGAGTCCTTTCCCTGTGGAAAGTTATTTAAAGGGCATTATTCAAAACATTGTTTAAGAAGACAGAAAAGAAAAGGAAAGGAGAAACACCCTTTGTAATTGGGTCATGAAGAGAAATGAAAGAAAAGGTAGAAATTTTAGGGTCCTATAAGATCAAAGAGAAATAAAACATTGGATAGCTTACATTTCTTCCTCCTGCTACTAAAAAAATGAACATAATAACCCCTAAAAACACATGGATCTTGCTAAATTGCTGAAAGATGTATCCATTAAGTCAGAAATCTTAAAAAACACTACAATGCCATAAAAATAAAAAGAAATATCAACAAATTAATATAAAGTTGTTTGAAAAACAATCAGGAAAAAAATTTTCTACGTATGTCAACTGAGTAACAACCTACCTACCATGAGAAGCAGAAGAATTTTGTAAGTCAACACTCCAAACAGAATCATATACACTCATCCAAGCATTTGAAAGTATAAAAAAACAAACTTTGAATCAAAAATTAAAAAAATAAAGGAACATAAAAGGATAAAAACTCGAAGAAATACAAAAAATTGATTGAATTACAGAAAGAAATGGATTAAAAAGGCAAAAAAATAGGATAAATAACAAGAATATAAGATGCCCAAGGAAAGAAAAGACATAAAAATCTAATAGGCATACAAGAAAGGCAGGAAAATAAATAAGAGAATAAGGTAAAAGAAAATAAAAACATGATTAAAGAAAAAGTAGTGGAAGAGAAGAAAGGCAAAGAACAATACAAAAAAGAAAACTACTAACCAGTATCCTCTTGGTATTGATGCAAAAATACTAAAAAAATATTAGCAAGCGGAATCAACATTAAGAAATACACCACAACCAAGTGGAATTTATTCAAGGAACATGAGATTTGTTAAATATTAGGAAAAGCATGAATATCATATACTATCTCAACTGTGCTAAAGAAAAAAAAATCACATGATTATCTATATGGATACTGAAAAGACCTATGACAAAATTAAAACCCATGCACAATAAAAACACTAAAAAATAAGAATTTTGAAATAAACAAATGGGACCTAATCCAATTTAAAAAATTTTTATAGCAAAGGAAACCATGAACAAAATGAAAGGCAAACTATGGGCTGGAAGAAAATATTTGTAAATGATGTGACTGCCAAGGGGTTAATTTATAAAATATACAAACAGCTATACAATTCAATAACAAAAACCAAAAAAACCCAATAGAAAAATGAGCTGAAGACCTAAATAATAATTTCTCAAAAGAAGACAAACAGATGGCCAACAGACACATAAAAAGATGCTCAATATTGCTAATTATTAGAGAAATGCAAATGAAAAGTACAATGAGGCATCACCTCACAGCAGGCAGAATGGCCATCATCAAAAGTCTACAAATAAAACATATTGGAGAAAGTATGGGGAAGGGAACTCCCCCGTGCTGTCGGTGGGAACATGAACTGGTGCAACCACTATGGAAAAGAGTATGGAGACCCCACAAAAACTAGAGTTCCATATGATCCTGCAATCCTACTTCTGGGTATATATCTAGAGGAGACTAAAATTCAAAAAGGTACATGCACCCCAGTGTTCACTGCAGCGGTGCTCACAATAGCCAGAACAGGAAACAACTGAAGTGCCCAGTGACACACACAACAGGACACCACTCAGACATAAGAGAAAATGGGGTCAAACAATGCCATCTGCAGCAACAGGGATGGACCTAGAGATGACCAGACTAGGTGAAGTTGTGGGAAAGAGAAAGATAAATGCCATATGGTATCACCTATCTGTGGGGCCTAAAATATGAGACAAACGAAGCGTGGTTGCCATGGGGTGGGGGTAGAGAGGTGGATTAGAAGTTTGGGATTAGCAGATGCATATTATTGCATATGCATATAATGTATGCATATAACTGGCTATGTAAAAAGGCAAAAAGATATGACACTGAAACATAAACTCTTCAGGTCAGTAGGTTCCCAATATGCTACTGGAGAAGAGTGGAGAAATAACTCCAGAAAGAATGAAGAGACGGAGCCCAAGCGAAAAGCAATTCCCAGTTGTGAATGTGGCTGGTGATGGAAGTAAAGTCTGATGCTATTAAGAGCAATATTGTGTAGGAACCTGGAATTTTAGGTCCATGAATCAAGGTAAATTAGAAGTGGTCAAACAGGAGATGGCAAGATTGAACACTGACATTTTAGGAATCAGTGAACTAAAATGGACTGGAATGGGTGAATTTAACTCAGATGACCATTATATCTATTACTGTGGGCAAGAATCACTTAGAAGAAATGGAGTAGCCCTCATAGTCAAAAAAAAGAGTCTGAAATTCAGTTCAGTTCAGTTCAGTTCAGTTCAGTTGCTCAGTCATGTCTGACTCTTTGCAACCCCATGAACTGCAGCACGCCAGGCCTCCCTGTCCATCACCAACTCTCGGAGCTTACTCAAACTCATGCTCATTGAGTCAGTGATACCATCCAACCATCTCATCCTCTGTCATCCCCTTCTCCTCCTGCCTTCAGTCTTTCCCAGAATCATGGTCTTTTCTAATGAGTCATTTCTTTCCATCAGGTGGCCAAAGTATTGGAACTTCAGCTTCAGCATCAGTTCTTCTAATGAACATTCAGGACTGATCTCCTTTAGGATGGACTGGTTGAGTCTCCTTGCAGTCCAAGGGACTCTCAAGAGTCCTCTCCAACACCACAGATCAAAAGTGTCAATTCTTTGGTGCTCAGCTTTCTTTATGGTCCATTTCTCCAATCCATACTTGACTATTGGAAAAACCATAGCCTTGACTAGACGGATATTTGTTGCAAAATAATGTCTTTGCTTTTTCATATACTGTCTAGGTTGGTCATAGCTTTTCTTTCAAGGAGCAAGCCTTTTTTAATTTAATGCCTGCAGTCACTATCTGCAGTGATTTTGGAGCCCAAGAAAATAAAGTCTCTCACTGTTTCCATTGTTTCCCCATCTATTTGCCATGAAGTGATGGGACTGGATGCCATGATCTTAGTTTTTTGAATGCTGAGTTTTAAGCCAGCTTTTTTACTCTCCTCTTTCACTTTCATCAAGAGGCTCTTTAGTTTTTCTTCACTTTCTTCCATAAGGGTGGTGTCATCTGCATATCTGAGG
The DNA here is from genome assembly GCF_023699985.2 of Odocoileus virginianus. Lineage (NCBI taxonomy): Eukaryota > Metazoa > Chordata > Mammalia > Artiodactyla > Cervidae > Odocoileus > Odocoileus virginianus. The sequence continues at coordinate 748,732 of NW_027224270.1, forward strand.
TTATTGATATTTCTCCTGGAAATCTTGATTCCAGCTTGTGCTTCACCCAGCCTGGCATTTTGCATGATGTACTCTGCATAGAAGTTAAATAAGCAGGGTGACAATATGCAGTCTTGACGTACTCCTTTCCTATTTGGAACCAGTCTGTTGTTCCATGTTCGGTTCTAACTGTTGCTTCTTGACCTGCATACAGATTTCTCAGGAGGCAGGTCAGGTGGTCTGGTGGTCTTCATCTCTTGAAGAATTTTTCACAGTTTGTTGTGATCCACACAGTCAAAGTTTTAGCATAGTCAATGAAGCAGAAGGAAATGTTTTTCTGGAATTCTCTTGTTTTTCTATGATTCAACAGATGTTGACAATTTGATCTCTGATTCCTCTGCCTTTTCTAAATCCAGCTTGAACATCTGGAAGTTCTCAGTTCACGTACTGTTGAAGCCTAGCTTTGGAGAATTTTGAGCATTACTTTGCTAGTGTGTGAGATGAGTGCAATTGTGCAGTAGTTTGAACATTCTTTGGCATTGCCTTTCCTTGGGATTGTAATGAAAACTGACCTTTTTCAGTCCTGTGGCCACTGCTGGCATATCGAGTGTAGCACTTTCACAGCATCATCTTTTATGATTTGAAATAGTTCAACTGGAATTCCATCACCTCCAGTAGCTTTGTTCATAGTGATGCTTCCTAAGGCCCACTTGACTTCACATTCCAGGATGTCTGGCTCTAGGTGAGTGATCACACCATCATAGTTATTAAGATCTTTTTTATACAGTTCTTCTGTGTATTGTTGCCACCTCTTCTTAATACCTTCTGCTTCTGTTAGTTCCATACCATTTCTGTCATTTATTGAGCCCATCTTTGCATGAAATGTTCCCTTGGTATCTCTAATTTTCTTGAAGAGATCTCTAGTCTTTCCCATTCTATTCTTTTCCTCTATTTCTTTGCATTGATCACTGAGGAAGGCTTTCTTATCTCTCCTTGCTATTCTTTGGAACTCTGCATTCAGATGGATATATCTTTCCTTTTCTCCTTTGCCTTTCACTTCTCTTCTTTTCTCAGCTATTTGTAAGCCTCCTCAGACAACCATTTTGCCTTTTTGCATTTCTTTTTCTTGGGGATGGTCTTGATCACTGCCTCCTGTACAATGTTACAAACCTCCATCCATAGTTCTTCAGGCACTCTGTCTATCAGATCTAGTCCCTTGAATCTATTTGTCACTTCCACTGTATAATTGTAAGGGATTTGATTTAGGTCATGCCTGAATGGCCTAGTGGTTTTCAGTCGTGTCTGACTCTTTGTGACTGCATGGACTATATGCTCTATGGAATTCTCCAGGCCAGAATACTGTGTAGCCTTTCCCTTCTCCAAGGGATCTTCTGAACCCAGGTCTCCCACATTGCAGGTGGGTTCTTTACCAGCTGAGCCACAAGGGAAGTCTGGTTTTCCCTACTTTCTTCAATTTAAGCCTGAATTTGTCAATGAGGAGTTCATAATCTGAGCCACAGTCAGCTCCTGGTGTTTTTTGCTGACTGTATAGAGCCTCTCCATCTTCGACTGAAAAGAATATAATCAATCTGATTTTAGTATTGGACAAACATACACAGTGTTTTAAAAAGCAGAGATATTACTTTGCCAACAAAGGTCTGTAGAGTCAAAGCTATGGTTTTTCCAGTGGTCATGTATGGATGTGAGAGTTGGACCATAAAGAAGGCTGAGCACCAAAGAATTGATGCTTTTGAGCTGTGGTGTTGGAGAAGACTCTTGAGAGTCCCTTGGACTGCAAGGAGATCCAACCAGTCAATCCTAAAGGCGATCAGTCCTGAATATTCATTGGAAGGACTGATGCTGAAGTTCAAGATCCAATACTTTGGCCCCCTGATGCGAAGAGCCTCCTGACTGTAAATGACCCTGATGCGGGGCAAGATTGAAGGCAGGAGGAGAACAGGACGACAGAGGATGAGATGGTTGAATGGCATCACTGACTCAATGGACATGAGTCTGAGCAAGCTCCGGGAGATGGTGATGGACAGGGAAGCCTGGTGTGCTGCAGTCCACGGGGTTGCAGAGTCGGATACATCTGAGCTACAAGTGAACAACAAATGCATGTATACCCATACAGATGTATATATCAATATACACTTCATACACACATTGTGCCCCACTGTGCTGGTCTTAATCATGTCTGACTTTTTGCGGCCGCATGGACTGTAGCCCTGAAGGCTCCTCTGTTCTTGGGATTTTCCGGGCAAGAATAATGGTGTAGGGTGCCATTTTGTATACTTCACATATATAATAAGCTCCCCGTCATGTAAGAAAGAAGGGGTATGAGAAAAATCTGCTTATTTGTGCAAAAAGAAGGAAGTATAATCCTAAGGTTGAGGCTTCCCTTGTGGCTCAGCTGGTAAAGAATCCTACCTGCAATGCGGGAGACCTGGGTTTGATCCCTGGGTTGGGAAGATCCCCTGGAGAAGGGAAAGGCTACCCACTCCAGTGTTCTGGCCTGGAGAATTCCATGGACTGTATAGTCCACGGGGTTGCAAAGAGTCCAGCACGACTGAGCGAGTTTCACTAGTGCCAGTACTAGCACTATAATCCTACCGCTAAAGAAACTGGTTCCCTTGGGGCGGGGCGGGGGGAAGGGGTAGAAAGAACAGAGAGATGAGGAAGGAGCAGTGAGTGTGAGAAGAACGTGACACTAAGTCCCTTCAGTGTTGCTGTTACTGTTTGAACCCACCGGCTTCCCTGGTGGCTCAGTGGTAAAGAACCCACCTGTAGAATGGGACCCCGGGGTCAGGAAGAGCCCCTGGAGGGGGGCGTGGCACGCGCGCCAAGGTCTTGCCTGGACAATCCCATGGACAGAGGAGCCTGGCGGGCTGCAGGTCCATGGGGTCCCGAGGAGCTGGACACGACTGAGCGACTGCGTACATTTGAACCCTTCGTCTGCCAGCTGGTTAAGCGCGGAGGCCAGGGGCCAGGGCCTTTTCAGGATTGGACACAGGAGGCCAGCAGAGATATTCATTCCTTACTTTTGTGCTTTTTACACTAACAATATTGCTTTCCGTACAAACAGCACATCATTCTTTGTTTAGATTTTTTAACCTTAAACGAACACTCCGTTTAGAGCAATGGTTAACAGCAAGATCAAATAGCAGAGAGATAATTTTATTTCTGTCAATTATGCAGCAACCACTGCCTTTTTTTGAGAGCCACAGGGTACCCTAGGCAATTTTCACTACTCTGGACAATCAAAATCTTAACTGGCTGGCTTTACACAAGGGTCAATTATCTCCTTAACACATTCCTCTGTCTCTCAGCACTAACTGCTTTTCATTACCTTCGGTTTGGGATGAGATAACTGGAGTAGATCAGGAGAAGACTGGGAACTCTGGTATTTTCATTTTATGTGTGGGTGAAGCAGGAGTTACTCAAGCAGTTACTAAGCCAGTTCAGAAGCCTTTTCTTTCACCCACCATAGCTCACATTTGCTACCAGAACATGTGATCACCATAAACCATATGTCCTGATTATTTTGGTATAACTCTATTTAAATTTGCACTTTTTAATTTAGGGTGCTAATGTTACTTAGCCTTGTTTCCTTTCTGTAGGATAAAGAATTAGTGTTCAATTTGAATTCTGACTCCTGTGTACTGACGTCATCAAATCTTTCTGACTATTGGTTTTTCTATTTGTGAAGCTATAATGATAATAACTGTATGTAGTGAAACCTAAACCACAGTGCCAGTTACTAGTAATGTTCAGTTAACCTTCAGTTCAGTTCAGTCTCTCAGTCGTGTCCAACTCTTTGCGACCCCATGGACTGCAGCATGCCAGGCCTCCCTGTCCATCACCAACTCCTGGAGTTACTCAAACTCATGTCCATCGAGTCAGTGATGCCATCCAACCATCTCATCCTCTGTTGTCCTCTTCTCCTCCTGCCCTTAATCTTTCCCAGCATCAGGGTCTTTTCCAATGAGTCAGCTCTTCACATCAGGTAGCCAAAGTATTGGAGTTTCAGCTTCAGCATCAGTCCTTCCAAAGAACACCCAGGACTGATCTCCTTTAGGATGGACTGGTTGGATCTCCTTGCAGTCCAAGGGACTCTCAAGAGTCTTCTCCAACACCACAGTTCAAAAGCATCAATTCTTCTGCACTCAGCTTTCTTTATGGTCCAACTCTCACATCCATACATGACCACTGGAAAAACCATAGCCTTGACTAGATGGACCTTTGTTGGCAAAATAATGTCTCTGCTTTTTAATATGCTGTCTAGGTTGGTCATAACTTTCCTTCCAAGGAGTAAGCATCTTTTAATTTCATGGCTGCAATCACCATCTGCAGTGATTTTGGAGCCCCCCAAAATTAAGTCAGCCACTGTTTCCACTGTTTCCCCATCTATTTGCCATGAAGTGATGGGACCAGATGCCATGATCTTAGTTTTCTGAATGTTGAGCTTTAATACAACTTTTTCACTCTCCTGATTCACTTTCTTTTTTTTTTTTTTCCTCTTTCACTTTCATCAAGAGGCTCTTTAGTTCTTCCCTTTCTGCCATAAGGGTGGTGTCATCTGCATATCTGAGGTTATTGACCCATCTATTTAAAAAAATTTTAATCTTCCTTTTATAATCAGCAAGAACTCATTTTTTTCCACTCTTTTGAAAGCAACACAGAACAGGGTTTCCCAAGGTCATTTGTTTCAGTCAAGGTTTGATTTGTGATCGCACATAACAGAAATAACACTGGCTGGTTTGACCAGGAAGTTGTTTAATTAAAGGCAACTGGATAGACCAGAAAACCTCCAGGAGAGTTTGGGAATGTGGCTTGGAGGCTACGTAATCAGGGAAATGAGCTGCACGCCAAGCAGGACTCTCCAGAGCCACACCCCCGCAGTTGGCGCAGGCCGCCAGTGGTCTCCCCAGCGCCGCAGACCCTGGAGCAGGGTTGAGCCACCAGACCACAGTGACCATGGTCGCTCTGCTCGTGGCCTTGCCAGACTGCATCCTGGCAGCCCCAGATTCGACTTGTCGCCGCCTTTGGAATCGTGTCCAGGGCAGGCTGGTCAGACTGGATAGGCTCACGTCTTGTGTCTGCACTGACCACAGGGGAGACTAGAAAAGTGCCTCTTCGGTGTCTTCCTCTTCAAGAAGGAGTTGAGTTTATGCCCTGGTTTAATCCCTGGGGGTCCCTCCAAAGAGGAAAGGGGTTCAGGTACAGGTTGGTCAAAAAATGACAAATGTGCACCACAGGATTAGAGGAGACGCAGCAAGCATTTAGGAGAAAATGAGGGCAAATCCTGCGAGCAGGCAAAGCGCGGGTGCCCTTCCTCGTCTCCCTCCCACCCCGTTTTTACCTTCATGTCACATAAAGGACCTCATTTCTTAGGCACCTTCTCTCTCTCACCCAAGAGTGTGTGTGAGAGCTTAGGAAGGGGCGGTGGCATTGTGCTCAGGATAATCCTGAATCCTCTCTAGTTCATTAAGGAGAAAGTGAAGTGAAAGTCGCTCAGTCGTGTCAACTCTTTGCGACTCCATGGACTCTACAGTCCACAGAATTCTCCAGAATACTGGAGTGGGTAGCCTTTCCTTCTCCAGGGGATCTTCCCAACCCAGGGATCGAACCTAGGTCTCTCCCACACTGCAGGCAGATTCTTTACCAACTGAGCTACCAGGGAAGCCCAGTATTAAGGAGAAAAGGGGAATCAATTCCAAAGTTGGGCATTTATTATTATTAGCAAATATAGTAGACTCCAGTGGGTTTTGATACATGACACTATGACTAAAGCGCGGTTTAGGCAGAAGAGTGTCAGGAAAGCATGCTGATCACAAGGTGCAGGTTCGGCGCTTGCTCTGTGATCAGCATTGATTTTCAGCCAAAACCCAAGTGGGCTCTGCTCGATCTGCCTCCATTTCTTTCCTTTCTATTGCATTCAGCAGGTTATGCTGTTGCTAATGTTACTTCGTTGTGGTGTCCACTTAAGCTTCCTGTATCTTTCCACATAATGTGCAGTCGATGCTAAATAATTACAAATGTAAATAAAGCCTTATAACCAGCCAGCATTGACCGCTGCTTTCTTCAATTACAAGGCTTCCCGAACAGTTATGTCTGCAGGCTGGTTAACGCGCAGTGCTCTCAATCCTAGCCGATTCTGTCGATCACAAGTCATTTCGTGGTGTCTGGTAGCGTTGAGTTCTGAGTTGTGCCATCACCTTATTGAACTTTTATGCTGTTAATGACCCTTCTGCCACAATGCTCGCATCATTCAACATAAATTAGCTGTGGCTCCGTGCTCATGAATGGAGAAAAATGTGTGTTTTTGTGTTTGTATCTGTATACGTGTTTCTCTTCAGAAAAAAAATCTACTGTTTCGTTGATAGCTCAAGCGTCTCTTACTCAACGATCAGGTTGAGGGTATTGCCAGAGACTCATCAGTGCCTTTAATGCCTTGAGGGAAACCCCACTGTATGAAAATCACCGTTGGCCCTCACCTCTAGAGAGACGTTTTTCTAAATTTAACACAGAAGTCCACGAGGCAGCCTATTCTCTTCAATCCGGCCCAGTGTCTTCTGGTTTTGACTTTCATCCCCTTCGACGGTTTGGATTTCTCCTTCTTACTGGAACGGTTCTTGGGATCTCACCCTGAGCCCCTCCTTCCTCAGCACTCTCCTTGGGTTTCAGATGAAAGGGAGACCAAGTCTAACCTCCCAGCTACCGTCCTGGGATGTTCCGGACCTTGCCTGTTCCCAGTGTTCACTATCCTTGACGAGAGACATACATGTCAAGACATCGCTCATTCCGTTGACAGTGCTGGTCTGGAGAAACGCGAAATGCTTCACCTCTATCTTTTCCAGAATTTCTTCTGACAGTGCTTCCAAAGTATGAGAAATGAAGAAAAGGGAATAACAGGAGAGAAGAAGTTGGAAGTTGCTTGTATAATCCATAGACTACAGGTTTCAAATTCCAAATAAACAAAGGATGGCTTAGAGACATATTTATAAACCTTAAATTGTTCCAACTTGTTTTTAAAACCTTAATATTTACTACATTTCAGTATGTCAGGCACAGTGCTAGGTTATATTTGAATATACAACATAATATAGTAAAATGTAATATATTGCCAAGTAACATAAATTATATATGATATTATTAATAATATATAAACATATACACATAATTTACTTCTTACAACAACCCTATGGCACAAGGATTATGGGAAATAGTAATTATCTGGTTCAAGGCAATCAATTTGCCTGTCTGAAAAATTGGTCCTAATTTGTATTTGATGCTTGTGTCTGAATTACTGCTATAGGTTTTATTCTTTGAGATCCCCTAAAGGAATTAAATAATGTTAGGTGACCTCCTAGAACGGCAGTTCTGCTTCTAGTAGCAGAAAATTAGGCTAGAATCCTCCGGAGATTTGCCAGCGAAATTAGCAGCGGAGGGTATAAAAGCAGCAACTAATTCTGCTAGAAAATGAACAGAAGGGAAGTCACTAATCTTATTAGCAGCTGTGTCATTAGTCAAAACAGCAAGAATATAGGAATGGAGTTTTGAAGGCTAGTTTCTTTTAAGAGTTCTATTTAAGGGTCCCAGTTCTTATTTCAAGACCAATGGCAGGATAAAGAATAATGGTAGCAAAAGAAATTCCACAGAGGTAAGAGAGTAGAGTTGTATGATTGTTCTATTGCATAATTCTGCAAAACCTGGACAGGGCTTAAGAGGGCCTTCTGGCAGCGCGGCGCTGACTGCTCAGATGCTGTACGCAAGCAGTTGTCGTTGTGTTCCAAGAACACGGAAGGCTTTGTGAACAGGCTTCCTTTGTGGAGGGTTAGCCTGAGTGGGTAGGCCAACTGGATTCAAATGTGGAGGACCTGCACCAGGCCCAGGTATTCCTCACAGGAGACAGGCTGCCTTGGCTGTCCCAGCCCATAGTCCAGAGGCCACAGGGATGGGCATGGACCATAGGGGTGCGTTCTGTTCACTGACTTCTAACCACAGAGCCCGCACAAGTGTGCACGCAGCCCATCAGCTGGGCTCCATCAGTTCTCCTTTAGTCCGTGCAAAGTTACAAGTCAACAACAGCCTAGGCTTTGATGAGAAACCTACATTTCTCAAAGAAAAAGGACCCAGAAACTATATGAGAAAAAAGATGGTCTCACACTTGACCAGTATGATAGGCCTAATCTTAGACAATGACCAGATACTCAAACTTGTTTGTTTACATCAAATTTTTTCCCCTGATATGACTGACCTGAATTTTATCCCTAGCTTTCAGGGTCTCTGGTCTCTAACCAGTGAATTCTCCAAGTTTGCTTCCAATGTTAACACTCAAATTTTGTAACTGATCAAGTCAGACTCATAACAACTGAGACAGTTAAAACATGTAGACATAAGTGTTAACATGAAGTCTTGGGAGGACATAAAAATATGGGACTTCTGAGTCACCAAATCTCAGGAATTAATTTCCAACTAGATACAATTTCTGGTAATGTGAAATAGGACCAATATGAAATTAAAAATATAATTGCTTTCCCATTTCCACATTTACTGTTGAATTGATAAAATATTCATTTTTAAAAACCCATATGACTGTTGACTTTTCCTGAACATAATTAAGGGTCTCAGAGTATCAGTGCGGTAATTTAGGCTGAATGACAATACAGTCCCATGTGATAACTTTCTAAGGAAATCGTGGTAAAGCCACAAGTAGTGCTGGAGGGGTGAGTAGACAAAGCCCTATCTCTTGTTCTTGGTACTAGAGAGCTCAGAAATGTCACTTCTCATCCCTCCTCTATATTGTCTAGTTTCTTCCTAGAAAATCATGGGCTAAATCCAGAACACTCCATAAAGCTGTCCTGCTAAGGAAGCTTGCCTGTTTTTCGAGCTGAAGGATGGAGACTGGGCTCCCATACTGGCCTGCTGCTGGTCTGTGCCTTCCCACCTCTACTCTGATTTCTATTTTTTAACAGCACCTTAATTTTCTTCTAGGAGCTATTATTTCACGACTGTCAGCCTATGAGATTTAGATGACTGCTGTCAGGATGGACCCGTACCTGGCTAACCAGCAAATTCAAACACAGAGATGCTTACCTCAGGTTACCTGGAACTCATCTGCCATTGAACCTATTGGTGATATTACAATTCCACTTCTTAAAAGCCAAAAGAATTCTAGCCCTCTTATCTCAGAGCAAAGTCCTTTGCTCTCCGCACGGGCAAATTCCGTTTGTGTGGCCACGGCACCGCTAAGGTCAGGACACCTGTCATAGACAGTGACAGCCCCATACTTGGCTACTGTGTTGATTTTCTGAGCTCTGCTCAGGATAAGACAGTATTGATTTTGAAGGTCAAAAAGGCTAATTCTTAGAAAAGAATACCAAGAAATATGCAGTTAGGGCAGAGCTAATAGTGAGTGAGTGGAATGTAGGAACAACCTTTTTTTTCCCTCCTCCAGATAAGGGCAGTGAGCTTTTCCTAGGAGAAAGAAGAGAAGAAAGCTTATTCATCTATAAAAGCCCGCAAGAGTGCAGAGCAACGGAAATCAATGGCGGCTGTCATTGTGTGCATCACAATCAGTGAAGGAGAGAAAGAGCGCTGAGTGGCAGACAGGTGTCTTTCTAGAGCTTTTGACTCTTAGGGAGAGGTCGTGTAGCATAATGGTTAAGGTCATGAGTTTCGGGGGGTCAAATCGCCCGGTTCCAGATCCCATCATGGTCATTTACTAGGTGTGCCAAGTTGAGAAAGTTTCTTACCTCCTCTGCGCCTTACTTTCTTCATCTGCAAAGTGGAGATTAAAGCTATCACATAGGTTTTTGTTCTAAGGAATTAGTGCATACAGAAGACTAACAGCATTGCCAGGCCCATGGTAAATGCTATTTCTATTCTTGGCAGGCAGCGCTGCAGCGTTCTGTTGTCATCTGCTCTTTACACTCACAAGGTTCAGGATCGCTTCCCAGCACTGTGACCTATATCTCCATCTCACCAAATCTCAGAGCCTCTCCTCGACTACCATATTTCAGGCAGCATTGTCTCCATTCTGGAGTCTAAACCCAAAGCTTCGGATGGTCTCACGCACTCCTCCCAATGTGATGGATGCTCCCAGAGGGGTAACTGTACCAGATTCCAGCCAAGGCCCAAATGGATACGTCTCCCATCACAGCCAACGGCGTGACTTGGCAAATGCGCGGCGCGCCTCCCGTCTGTACCACGGATGAAACTGCTCCTGTGGAACCGACGCGGGGCTGCCGCTGCAGTCACCGCCAGGCCCTACAGGGAGCCCTGCTGGTCTGGGGGCGGTCGGCCTGCTTACTGCGTCCCGAAGGCGGAGCTCCCGGGAGTGCGTGCGGGCCACGCCCTCCTGTTCATGGGCCTTGGCCTCCGGTCCCGCCAGGGCGTGGTACTGAAATACACATTTGTTAAATAAGTGAGGGGTTTAGAGATGAGAGCAGCTTCAGCTCTAGGGAAGACAGCTGTGTTACTGCCTCAAGATGAGTCACTCACACGGATTACTCCCAAGAACCACGTTTTCAGCGGAAAAAATTAGGCCATACTGTGTTTTTTAACTCAATTTTTATTTTAGATTGGAGTATAGCTGATTTATAAGTTGCAGATGAACAGGAGCGTGATTCAGTCATACGTATACATATATCCATTCTTTTTCAGATTCTTTCCCCATATAGGATATTCTGTAATAACCTAGAGTTCCCTGGCCTGCACAGTGGGTCCTTGCTGATGGTCTATCTTATACATAGCAGTGTGTGTATGTTAATCCCAAACTCTCAATTCATTATGTTGGTTTATGGGTCTCTAAAGCTACTAATCCTAGTTACTCAATTGTCCAAAGTGAAAGCTACATTTTATGTGTTTGATGCTTATGCCTTGGAAGGAAAGTTATGACCAGCCTAGACAGCATATTAAAAAGCAGAGACATTACTTTGCAACAAAGTTCCGTCTGGTCAAGGCTATGGTTTTTCCAGTGGTTATGTATGGATGTGAGAGTTGGACTATAAAGAAAGCTGAGCACCGAAGAATTGATGCTTTTGAACTGTGGTGTTGGAGAAGATTCTTGAGAGTCCCTTGGACTGCAAGGAGATCCAACCAGTCCATCCTAAAGGAGATCAGTCCTGGGTGTTCATTGGAAGGACTGATGCTGAAGCTGAAACTCCAATACTTTGGCCACCTCATGCGAAGAACTGACTCATTTGAAAAGACCCTGATGCTGGGAGGGATTGGGGGCAGGAGGAGAAGGGGACAACAGAGGATGAGATGGCTGGATGGCATCACTGACTCAATGGACATGAGTTTGAGTAAACTCCAGGAGTTGGTGATGGACAGGGAGGCCTGGCGTGCTGCGGTTCATGGGGTCACAAAGAGTCGGACACGACTGACTGACTGAACTGAACTGAACTGAATAAGGTTTTCTTAGTTTTAGTCTGGCAGGCTTTTTTTACATCATGGATCAGTGCTGCACCAAGACATATGCTTTTTGTTTGTTTTTTTAATTTATTTACTTTTAATTGAAGGATAATCATTTTATAGTATTGTGTTGGTTTCTGCAAACATCAACATGAATCAGCCGTAGACACACAGATGTCCCCCCTCTCCTGAGCCTCCCTTCCACCTCCCTCCCCATCCCACCCCTCTATTTTTTTTTCATAGAAGTTCGTGTAAAAAAAGGTAAAATATAAAGTTGCTTGAACATAGTTCAGTAACAAACCACAAAATCTTTGGGGGGCATCCTATGAGTACTTTGATAATAGTTCTTGTGCAGTCACATTAAGGAAAACATATTGTCTTTATGTGTTACATTTTCTTTGCTTTTAATCTGTTGGAAAATTCAGAACAACCTTTGGCAATCATAGGTTGTATTTATAAAGCTAGACTGAGGCTTCATTAATCATTGTATCAAGAATTTATATTAGGTTTAGGAAATCTTGCAAACATTTATAACATTTAGTTTTTCATTAACTTGCTAGAAGGAAGTTCGTGAATAATTTGTTAGTTGAGACATCTGTGAAAACAGATTCAGTTAATTTATTAAGGAAGTAGTTGCTACAATCTCTCAGAGCAAAACCTTCTTCCCTGCTGTATTTACTGAGCTCTACCCCTAGTATGTGAATCTGAGAACTAGGCTACTTAAGACCAGAATTAGAAAAGATTGCAGCAACAAATTGGACGTTCGTATGGGCATTCATTTTCCCCAGCATTCAGTTTTAATGGCAGATGCTTGTTAACTTTGCTCAATTTCTATAACTCTTAGAAGTAAATCCAGTTTTATTCAGGGCAAGGGCTGATGCAGCTGGACGGTGGATTTTCTTGGTAAGTTACAGAGGGGCTGTGAGAGCTGCTAGGGCGTGCTTGCTATTACTCCAGGGGGAACTCTGCCTCTAAAGCAGCTCATGGCATAGAGAAGCCACCTCATATATAGTAGCTTGTCATAAATTAAGCTGACCTGGGGACAAAAAAATTTTTTGGAGAACTTTTCTCTAAGAACAAGGCCTCTGGCTTATCAGATAGTTAACAAAAGTAACTGCTTTAACAAGTCTTGGCATCTCAAATTCAGTTTGGTTTCAAGAAATCGGGAGAAGAGGCCTGTTTCCTGTGCATCCGAGCCTGAGTGCAGTGCCGCAAACCAGGCAAGGCGCTCAGAGTGCTCTCGTGGGGCTCACCATGAACAGTGAGCAGCAGAAAGACAGCTCAGCCAGGACCCCCTCCATCCATGGAGCAGACGTTAAATGTGCGCTCGGAGCTTCCCGTCTCTGTCAACATGGAAGGAAACGCAGGGACCGGAACAGCTGATGTGATGGAGCCCTGGTTTGATTTGCTACTGGTTACATAATTAAAGTCCAATGTGTGCAAAACATGGTAGGATTTATTCGTTCAGCCGACACTTACTTTCACTCTTACCATAAGAAAAAGCCCTGAAGTGAGGGCCTGAACAAGACCCAATGCCTATCCTCAAATTATACAGCAATTACCTGGTGTAGAAAATCCATGCAGATGCTTGAAATGAACAAACACTGTTATCCCACAAACCCAAAGCAGCAGATCACCACATCCCTGCTTGCCCCTTCTGTTGCACATGGTCCAAGTGGTAAAAGCTACCGCAGGCGGCGGTAGTGTGTCTGATTACGTACGGGGCCCTTCACGTTCAGTGCCGTTAGCAGGTTTCCCAACACAGAGTGCCTGCCCTGCTGGGGTCCACCAGGGTCTGCCCAAGTGAAGTGAAGTGAAGTTGCTCAGTCATGTCCGACTCTTTGCGGCCCCACGGACTGTAGCCTGCCAGGCTCCTCCATCCATGGGATTTTTCCAGGCAAGAATACTGGAGCGGGTTGCCATGTCCTTCTCCAGGGGATCTTCCCAATCCAGGGATTGAAGCCGAGTCTCCCCTCACTCCAGGCAGACTCTTTACCCTCTAAGCCACCAGGGAATCCTTGAAGGGTCTGCCCAAGAAGAGCTCAAATGCATTAAAATAAATAGACTTTGGTCTCCAAGAAGCCTGTTCAGCCGGTCTTGGGGGCGGAAGTCCTAGCCGTGGACTGTAGCCTTGGGCACACTCCTAAACCCTGGCCCCTCGACTCCTGTGCACTCAGCCACAGCTTATGGGCCACATCAGCTTGCTTCCTGCTTCCGTTCTGGTCCTGGCTAGCCCTGGCAAGGAGCCTACACTGAGTTCTGTACCATCGCTCCAGAGACCACGGCACATCTGCCCTTAGCCCAGCCCCGTCAGCGGTCCTAACGCGGGGCAAGGGAAGGCGGGTAGGGTGGGCTCCCTCTGGGCCTCAGGTGAGCACTGACTCCCCTTCTCTGTTTACGGAAGCTGCAAGGTCTTGGACAAAACAGTCAACCCTCCCAGACTCTAAGACTTCTACTGCAAGGCAGAAAACGTTTGTAACCTCCTTTGTTAGGAGGATTAAATGAGTGAAGCAGGGAAAGTGCTCAGCACATAACTGTGCTAAGCAGAGGAGAGCTAGCACTTTCTTCTTTCTCAGACCCTCACCTTAGTGAGTCAGCCTCCACCTGTGCCTGACCGTTTGCCAGCCTAGCTCTTGAGTGTTCATTCCCCACATTTGGCAGCCTGTCTTCTCCAGGCCCTCCATGGAGAGCCCCAGGTCCCTTGCCCACTGCCAGGCAAGGAAGGGGACAATTTCCCTCAACAGGCAATGCCGTGCCTGTGAAACATGGGGTTCCCACAGACAATTCATGCCTCACCTGAGCACAGTCATGCTTCAGATAAAGAGATGCTGAGTATAGGAGTGAAGGGCTGAGCTTAGCCAAGCCCCATTACTCCCCGAGAGAATCCCGGAGGTCAAGCGGAGAGGAGAGGTTCCTCATTTCTGTTGGGTCTCTGTCCTATTCCTCACACCAGGAGCAAGCGTGACGCTGTGTTTGAAGGCCGCCAGGAGTCCTGGGGCCAGACTGCCTGGGTTCAAGTCTTGATTCTGCCGTTCACTAGCTGATGACCTCGAGGGAGTCCCTTAACCTCTCGCCTCGGTTTCCGCAACCACAAGGCAAGGACAGTACCCGCCCGATAGGGTTGTTTCAGGAGTCACTGAGTTGAGTCTGGGGAACTGCTTAGCACAAGGCTTGGGACACAGTAAACCCTATCCGAGTGTTTTTAAAATATGGCACATTTAAAATGCCAGGTGTTGAACCTGCTCCTAAACGCTGAAGGGTGCATGCATGTACGAGCTCTTCCCTTTTGCCCCAGTCACACCCGGGGAAGCTCTCGTGAAGCCACCCATGAAAATTCTGCGGGTTGCTGCTGTTGCCGTGTTTGCTCAAAAATCTAGAAACACAGCCTCAATGAGAGCCACCCTTTCTTCCATCAGAGAGTGAAGGATATGGGCTTCGTGAAATTAGATGCAGTGATCTGACTTGAATGGATTATCCAAGGCTTCTACTTGACTAAAGAAATAATGCTAGCTCTTTGTATATAAAATTTCAAGAAAAAAAAAAAAAACCTCTCTACAGTAAAAGTGCCACTTAACCTTGGGGCAAGCTGATGGCTTTTACTGGTAAAGGTTATACATGCTCAGACCTGTGCTTCCGCCTCCCCTTGAAGAGTGTATTTTGTCACGTTAGAGTCCCCCAAAGCGCTCTGCTCAGCTCCCTTCTGCCGCGCTGCCTGCCTTCATCTCTGCGATGGGGGAGCCTGCTCTTGTTTAGTCTATCTTGTCTGCTTCTCCTTAACACCCTGATTGAGGGTGTTAACACCAGGTGTTAACACCAAGCCCTGAGTGACGCGGACGAACGAGAAACACGAGGGATAGGTTGTCCTGGAACTTCCAATTTTGAGAATAAGAATTGAGTTTT
The DNA here is from genome assembly GCF_023699985.2 of Odocoileus virginianus. NCBI lineage: Eukaryota > Metazoa > Chordata > Mammalia > Artiodactyla > Cervidae > Odocoileus > Odocoileus virginianus. Next base: position 764,032 of record NW_027224270.1, read on the forward strand.
TCTTGTTTTGTAACTCTGTCTAAACAACTGGTAAAATGGTTTTCACTTCCGTGGACATTTGATAAACTTAGACTCAAGGAGCCGTTAGCAGAGAGATGGGAGAATAGGACTCTGTTAGAAATGAGGCTGTATTTTCTTGGATAAGTGACTTACGTGTCTGGAGTTTCTGATCCTTTAACTGTGTGATGTTAGGATTGGCCTGTGTTGTCTTCAAAGGCTCCTGCCTCCTCTAAATGTCACTAAGTTGCATTTGTGAAATGTTAAGATGACTGCAGGCGGGTACCCTAGTGTTAGCTGCCTTTTAAGTGAGGGGGTTGGAATTTAAAACTAAGATAAATTGCTAAAACATCTGTGAAAGAAGCATGAAAGTTTCTAGGACCAGTTTCATAGGTTGCTTTTGAGTTGTTATAACTTCACTATTTAAGATAGTTAGTGGGGAGCTACTGTATAGACAGGGAGCCCAACTCAGCACCCTGTGACGGCCTAGAGGGCAGGATGGGGCTTGAGAGGGAGGTTTAGAGGGAAGGGACATATGTATTCATATAGCTGATTCATGTTGCTCTATGGCAGAAACCAATACGACAGTGTAAAGCAATTATACCCCACTTAAAAAATTTAAAAATAGCTTCACTATTTAGATGTTTGTTTCAAACTAGAAATATAATAATAAAAAGAGAGTGAAGGTGATACCAGGTAAAGGATGGAGTTGGCATTGTATCTTTTAAAACAATTGATAGGAAATTTTCCAAGTGTTTGGTGATAAAGTCTCTTTTCTCCTTGAGTGAGGTAAATATCTACTTATCCAAAAGTGACTACACAGGGGGTAAAATTATCCACAAAACTTAGCTCAGTGTGAGTCTGAAGTAATGACTTCCATGGGCAATTAGGCTTATGAATCAAGGTTCTCCACAAATTGTATGTACTTGTATTTACAGTTTGATCTGTATATATTAAATGACTGATGATTAAGAGGGAAAAAAAGTTATACAATCCATATTTCTATGATTTTTTAAAAAGCAGCCTGAATACTACCATAGTAAATTTTACTGAATGTGAAATGATAGGAAAAATATAAGTCCAGTACTTCCTTACATCAATAATTAATGTTGGATTATACTCACACAGGCCTTTAAGATCCTAAAAGATGATTCATTCAAAATCTGCCATTTTGCAGAAGCCTAGGGAAAGTGATCTTCCCAAGGCCACTCTGTGAATCAACAGCAGAGCTGGGAATCTAACCTTCCTTTGTGGATTAATCCCACAGACTCTGTCCTCTGTGTGTGGAGCAAAGGGACACAGATGACATCTGCTACCTATCTTTTAAAGATGCTCAGTTTAGAAAGCTCAGAATATCCTAACGTTATGAATCTTCATTTTAGCTGTTTATCTTAGTCCAGTTGCTTTTTATTAAGCTAAACCTTTCGTTTATCCTTATGACCTAAGCATTTCTTTTAGGAGTCCCCCCTTTTCTCCTTCTTTTTCTCTTTCTGTATTTTGTATAAAAGAGCTTCCCAGGAGGCACAGTGGTAAAGAATCTGCCTGTGATGCAGGAGACATCGGGTTCAGTCCCTGGGTTGGGAAGATCCCCTGGAGTAGGAAATGGCAACCCACTCTCCAGTATTCTTGCCTGGGAAATTCCATGGACAGAGAAGCCTGGTGGGCTACAGTCCATGGGGTCACAAAGAGTCAGACAGAACCGGGTGACTGAGCACGCACACACACATTTTGTATAAAGCTTACCTTCGCTTGCTTTACCTATAATCTCACTCAACTTGGTCTAACCGTTGGTACAGCCCTTGAAAAGCTCTATAGAATTACCATTTAGGATCCTTAGAAGGATTTTACTTTCAATTTTGAAAGTCGGCACATATGCACTTATATCTGACATTACTTATATTTCAGTTATTTTTGAGCTGCTATCAAAGATCTAACGTTGACTATGTTAACTTTATCTCTCTCATCTGACACTTTGAAGATAAATTCCTTCATCCTGGGTCATCCTAGGGAACCACACTATTAAGTCCTGGATAGAATGCTAAATTTTACTTGACACATGCGTTTGCTAGTCATAACCCGTTAGAGGGCACAGGGGGTGGGGCAATAAATATAAAATGAATAAAGCAGGAATTAAAGTTTTGATGCTAGTTAGGCAAAGAAAGTTGTTATATCAAGTTTGCATAGGTGGTTAAGTTATCAGCTTCTCTCAGTCTAAGTTGATAAAACACTGGAGAGAGAATCCCTCTTCTTCATTTCTGCTTCTATAGGGAAAGAAAGTCATTTCCCACATCTATGCGAACCTATATGCTTATAATGTCTTAGCTTCCAGTACAGGCTAATTGCTAGAAAGGAAACTTAATGTCTGAGACTGAGTTAACACGATGCGTCTAGAATTGTCAGTGTGAAAACCTGATGGTGAGGCATTCTGCTTTTGATTACGTCAGACTAGCTTATACATCAGACCAAACCTCTCATTGACTAAAATCATGAAAGCTGCATAAGGAAAATATCTGAAGCCACCCGAGTGCTTCCAAGAACCTTCTCTCTGTGCTTGAGGAGCTGTGATGCTGAAGAGAAGCGAAGCCAGGGAGAGCCTGACGTTTGGTTGAACATTTCTCCCGAGCCATTTGCTGATTGTCAACAATGGATGAAACGAATAAAAACTAAGCAGAATTTCTGGCAGGCTCACAAGGCTGATGATACAAAAATTTGAGTTTAAGCCCCATCAGAGAAGAGGGCTGATAAAAACTCCATACTTTCAATGAGCCCCTATGAAAGCTTAAAGTGAAAGTGAAAGTCGCTCAGTCGTGTCCGACTCTTTGAGACCCCATGAACTATACAGTCCATGGAATTCTCCAGGCCAGAATACTGGAGTGGGTAGCCTTTCCTTCTCCAGGGGATCTTCCCAACTCAGGGATAGAACCCAGGTCTCCCACATTGCAGGAGTATTCTTTACCAGCTGAGCCACAAGGGAAGCCCAAGAATACTGGAGTGGGTAGCCTATCCCTTCTCCAGGGGATCTTCCCGACCCAGGAATTGAACTGGGGTCTCCTGCATTGCAGATGGATTCTTTACCAACTGAGCTATCAGGGAAGCCCATGAAAGCTTAAACTTGAGGGCAATAGGGAACATACCTGCCCTCACAAAAACTGAAACCAAGATTTGCGTTATCTCAAACCCCAATTAGATTAAAATAGTCTGCCTCTAACCAAATTGCCTAATAGAAGCTGAAGTATATTCTCTTGAGGAGGAAGATGACATCACCCAGAACCTCAAATTATCTCTACAATCTTTGAAAAACAAGGTCTGGAATTTAATTTTAAAATTACCAGGGAAAAAATAGAAGAAAGTCTTTGTGAACTTAGGTTAGGCACAAATTCCTTAGCTATGGTAGCAAAAGCTTAATCTATCAAGGAATAAATTGATATATTAGACTTTCTCGAAACTGAAACCTCCTACTCTTTGAAAGACACTTTCAGGAGAACAAAAAGAGAAGCTATAGAATGATGGGAAACATCGTAAATTACATTTCTGATAAAGGACTTGAATCCAGAGTATGTAAAGATCTCTCACAACACCCAATAATAAGAGAACAAATCATTCAATTAAAAATGAACAAAAGAGCTGAAAGGAGACTCCACCAAAAACAATATATACATGACAATAAATGCTCAACATCCTTAGTTATTGAGGATGTTAAACTCTAAGTTAAAATCACAATGAGATGCTACACATTCTAGTTATAAAGACAAAAAGAAAAAAAAGAGACAAAACCAAGTACTTGCAAAGATGTACTAAAAGCCACTGGTATTCATACATTTCTGGTGGGACTGGAAGGTGGCACAGTCAATTTGGGAAATAAAAGGGTTTCTATTTCTTATAAGATTAAACATCCACTTAAAATAAGACCTAGCAATCCTACTCCTATTTATTTTCCCAAGACAAATAAAAATTTATGTTCACACAAAACCTGTATATGAATGTTCACAGTAACTTTATTTGTAACCTCAAACTAGAGACAATCATAGAGGGCGATTTCAATTTTGCCTCTCAGTAACAGACTGAAGAGGCATGCAAACTTTAGCTAGAATATAGATAATTTAACAACATGGTTTAAAAATGGAACTTATTGGTATATCTAGTAAACTGTACCCAAAACTTCAGAATATAATAATGTTCTAAATGGAACTTATTGGTATATCTAGGAAACTGTACCCAAAACTTCAGAATATATGTTCTAGTGCTTTTGAATTATTTACAAATTGTGCTACACTGGACCATAAGACATATCTCTACAAATTTCAAATGACATAATAGTGAGCATATTCTCTAACCACAGTGAAATGAAACTAAAAATCTATCTAAAAAGTAGGAAGTCACCAAATGCTCCCAAATTTGGAGTTTATTTGTATAAAATCTGTTGTTTAAAGAGGAGAGATCAATAAAAGTTATAAAATATTTTGGACTGAAGTGTATAAATAGAATATATCAGATATATTCTAAATATATAGATATATTCTAGATATATTCTAAATATATCAAATAGAATATATCAAATCTTGTAGAATGCAACTTATGTTAAAAGGGAAATTTATAGCTTTTAGTGCATATGCTTCAAAGAAGGAAAGACAAAATCAATTATCTATGTCTTTGTCTCAAAAGGTAAAGGAAAACATCAGTAGAGTCATCAAAAGTAGAAGGAAAAATTAATATATAAAAGTTCAAAAAAACAATGAAATAGCATTAAATCCAATAATGAGAATAAACAAATGTAAAAACTAGTCCCTTTAACAGTATAATAAGAAAGATAGGCTGCTGACAATAATGATGAGAGAGAAAGAGAATTCCTAACACCACTTGTAGAAATGACGACATCACATAAATTATTTGTTAAACACATAGCAGAATAGTATTAACTTTCTGTCAACAAATTGAAAAGTCAAATAAAATAGACTAGTTGACTGAAAAAACACAACATTTTTCGAAAAATGATATAAAAGGAAATAATATATGACTATCACTAAATATAAGTAATCAAATTTCTATTTAAAACTCATCCCATAAAAAAACTCCAGGCCAAAATGGCACCATTAATTAATTCTCCTAAGCATTAAAGGACAAAATAATATCAATCTTATACAAACACTTCCACAGAACAGAAAACAACAGTCAGCTTATTTTCTGAGGCCACCATAATCTTGAGAACAAAAGTCTATATGAATATTACAGAAAAGAAAAACTAGTCAATCTCTTGCATGAACATAGATATAAAATAATCCTAAGCAAAATGCCAGCAAGCCAAATCCAGTGATATACAAAAAAGAAACATATAGCATGGTTAATGATGTAAGTTTGGCTTATTTATACAAGAAACAATCAGCACAATTCATTGCATTAAAAGAACATTATATCTCAAAAGAACAATTTAAAACTTGATGAAATTTAATACCCATTTTTTTTTTAAAAAACCCTCTCAGCAAAATAGAAATAGAAGGAAACTACCTTAATTTGCCAAAGTCTATCTATTAAAAAGGTTTCCCTGTTGGTTCAGCAATAAAGAACCTGCTTGCAATGCAAGAGACATGGGTTCGATCCCAGGTAGGGAAGATCCCCTGGAGAAGGAAATGGCAACCTACTCCAGTATTCTTGCCTGAAGAATCCCATGGACAGAGGAGCCTGGCGGGCTACAGTCCATGGGGTTGCAAAAGAGTCGGACACGACTTAGTGACTAAACAACAGCAGATATAAGATGACTAATGCTTTGCAAGTTGTTGAATGTAAACAAATTAACCACTTAAATACGTATAACTAAAAGTAATTTTTCAGAAAATTTTTTTGTTAACTCTTTTATCACACTTATTTCACTCTTTATTTAAATATCCTCTGGAAATTTATTTTGTGTTCATAGTCCTACATAGTCCTAAGAGTTGGACGTGACTTAGAGTAAACAGCAACAACAACATCTATTTAAAAAGCCTGTAGCAGGCCAATATCACTGATGAACATAGATGCAAAAATCCTTAACAAAATTCTAGCAAACAGAATCCAGCAACATATGAAAAAGATCATACATCATGACCAAGTGGGTTTTATCCCAGGGATGCAAGGATTCTTCAATATCTGCAAATTAATCAATGTAATACACCACATTAACAAATTGAAAGATAAAAACCATATGATTATTTCAATAGATGCAGAGAAAGCCTTTGACAAAATTCAACATCCATTTATGATAAAAACCCTCCAGAAAGCAGGAATAGAAGGAACATACCTCAACATAATAAAAACTATATATGACAAACCCTCAGCAAACATTATCCTCAATGGTGAAAAATTGAAAGCATTTCCCCTAAAGTCAGGAACAAGACAAGGGTGCCCACTCTCACCACTACTATTCAACATAGTTTTGGAAGTTTTGGCCACAGCAATCAGAGCAGAAAAAGAAATAAAAGGAATCCAGATTGGAAAAGAAGAAGTAAAACTCTCACTGTTTGCAGATGACATGATCCTCTACATAGAAAACCCTAAAGACTCCACCAGAAAATTACTAGAGCTAATCAATGAATATAGTAAAGTTGCAGGATATGAAATTAACACACAGAAATCCCTTGCATTCCTATACACTAATAATGAGAAAACAGAAAAAGAAATTAAGGAAACAATTCCATTCACCATAGCAATGAAAAGAATAAAATACTTAGGAATATATCTACCTAAAGAAACAAAAGACCTATATATAGAAAACTATAAAACACTCGTGAAAGAAATCAAAGAGGACACAAATAGATGGAGAAATATACTGAGTTCATGGATCAGAAGAATCAATATAGTGAAAATGAGTATACTATCCAAAGCAATCTATAGATTCAATGCAATCCTTATCAAGCTACCAATGGTATTTTTCACAGAACTAGAACAAATAATTTCACAATTTGTATGGAAATAAAAAAAACCTCAAATAGCTAAAGTAATCTTGAGAAAGAAGAATGGAACTGGAGGAATCAACCTGCCTGACTTCAGGCTCTACTACAAAGCCACAGTCATCAAGACAGTATGGTACTGGCACAAAGGCAGAAATATAGATCAATGGAACAGAATAGAAAGCCCAGAGATAAATCCATGCACCTATGGACACCTTATCTTTGACAAAGGAGGCAAGAATATACAATGGAGAAAAGACAATCTCTTTAACAAATGGTGCTGGGAAAACTGGTCAACCACTTGTAAAAGAATGAAACTAGAACACTTTCTAACACCATACACAAAAATAAACTCAAAATGGATTAAAGATCTAAATGTAAGACCAGAAACTATTAAACTCCTAGAGGAAAATATAGGCAAAACACTCTCCAACATAAACCACAGCAGGATCCTCTATGACCCACCTCCCAGAATATTGGAAATAAAAGCAAAAATAAATAAATGGGACCTAATGAAACTTAAAAGCTTCTGCACAACAAAGGAAACTATAAGCAAGGTGAAAAGATAGCCCTCAGAATGGGAGAAAATAATAGCAAATGAAGCAATGGACAAAGAATTAATCTCAAAAATATACAAGCAACTCCTCCAGCTCAACTCCAGAAAAATAAATGACCCAATCGAAAAGTGAGCCAAAGAACTAAACAGACATTTCTCCAAGGAAGACATACAGATGGCTAACGAACACATGAAAAAATGCTCAACATCACTCATTATCAGAGAAATGCAAATCAAAACCATAATGAGGTACCAATTTCACGCCAGTCAGAATGGCTGCTATCCAAAAGTCTACAAGCAATAAATGCTGGAGAGGGTATGGAGAAAAGGGAACCCTCTTACACTGTTGGTGGGAATGCAAACTAATACAGCCACTATGGAGAACAGTGTGGAGATTCCTTAAAAAACTGGAAATAGAACTGCCATATGACCCAGCAATTCCACTTCTGGGCATACACACCGAGGAAACCAGATCTGAAAGAGACACGTGCACCCCAGTGTTCATCGCAGCACTGTTTATAATAGCCAGGACCTGGAAGCAACCTAGATGCCCATCAGCAGACGAATGGATGAGGACGCTGTGGTACATATACACCATGGAATATTACTCAGCTGTTAAAAAGAATTCCATTTGAATCAGTTCTAATGAGATGGATGAAACTGGAGCCTATTATAGAGAGTGAAAATAAGCCAGAAAGATAAACACCAATACAGTATACTAATGCATATATATGGAATTTAGAAAGAAGGTAACAATAACCCTATACACAAGACAGCAAAAGAGACACAGATGTATGAACAGTCTTTTGGACTCTGTGGGAGAGGGCGAGGGTGGGATGATATGGGAGAATGGCATTGAAACATGTATATTATCATATGTGAAACGAATCACCAGTCCAGGTTCGATGCATGAGACAGGGTGCTCAGGGCTGGTGCACTGGGATGACCCAGAGGGATGGGATGGGGAGGGAGGTGGGAGGGGGGTTCAGGATGGGGAACACATGTACACTCATGGCGGATTCAAGTCAATGTATGGCAAAACCACTACAATATTGTAAAGTAAAAAAAAAAAAAAAAAAAAAGCCTGTAGCTAGCTTCAGAATAAATAGTGAAAGACAAAAAGCACTCTCTTGAGGTTGGGAATGAGACCAGGACATCTGCAACCTATACTTTTATTTGACATTGTCTCGGAGGTTCTAGCCTGGGCAATAAGTCAAGAAAAATAAGAAAAAGATGTCAGGATTGGAAAAGGCACTGTCATAATTCACAGTCATAATAGTCCAAACTTGGAGACAACTCACAAGTCCCTCTAGAGTGAACGGACAAATGCACTGAGTATATTCATGTAAAGAGATACTATGCTGTCGTAACAAAGAGCAGATGACTCATACATGTAAAAACGTGGATTAATCTCACAAATGTTTATGTTAAGGAACAAAAGAGCAAAAACCAAGTAGTATATAATTCCATTCATATAAAATTCAAAAACACTTAAGACTAATCTGTGGTATTATGTGAATGGCGGTGACCCTTAGAGTATGACAGTGCTGGCGTCTGGTCGGGTTGCTTCTGTGCAGTGAAGGTTCTGTTTCTGACTTCTTTGGTAACTACAAAGGTGTATTCATATAACAGAATTAATCAGACAGGACAATTACGACTTTTACACGTTTGCATAGATGTGTATTACATCCATAAAATTTTGTTTGAATAAACCTAATGGGGAGGCGGACAGGAGCACTTCCCAGTTAAAGGGATCACAGAACAACAAGATTATTTTCCATTTCCATTTTTTTTTAATCCCAAATAATAAATAGCATAATTCTGACAGAATTAAATAATGGAAACAGACAACTTTGTATTAGTTTTTATTTCTCTCATCAGAAAGGCAGAGTGTAAGCTAATAGCACATTATAGGAAAATACTTTATAGTATTTATAATATTTACATTTCCTTTGCACTTTATTGAGTTTCTTAAATGTATATTCAAGGAGGTTGTGACTATTTCCTTGGGAATACTATATTCTTAGAAGGAAGCAAGGGAAGTATTTCTGGTTCAGTCACATTTGTGATGCTACTGAAGAGTGTCCAGTAGATAAAAATTCATATGCCATGGAGATAAAAGTGTTTGCTTTGCTATAAAACAAGCAAACAAGAAATTCATCATTTTAGAATTAGGATTTAAGTGTCCCTGAAACTAGCAGGAGCTTTCTAAAACTGGTTAAAAAAGGTAGCGAGAATTGAATGATAGGAATGAGGTTAGTGAAAGGTCTTGAGTAAGCATGAAACACAAATGAAACTAAGAAGAACTTTCTCTAAAAATGAAAAAGAATACAATTTTGGGACAGAGAATTTAGATGGTATACGAAGGAATAGAAATAAAACAAAAATCATCTGTGGTCCCACCACCCAGAGGTCAATGCCTACCTATTGTTAGAATTTACTTTCTTGGTTTTATTTAAGCAGGCTCTACTGTATTACAACAAGCTTTCTACCTTTACCTTTATTCTTGGAACACATTCCCATCTTGTTGGATACTGCCCTCTACTTAATGGCTTTAAATTCTTCATACAATCAATCACCTGGGTGGATTTTTAAAAACAGAGCAACCTGGCTCTTACTCCCAATCTACTGATTCGGTTCTTTCCTTACAGAGACCTAGACACGGGCCTTTTTAGAGAGTTTTCCACTAGATCTCAATTCAGAACCAGGAATGAGACTATTCTTTGACTCCTCTTTTTAAAATTAGAATATGATTGCTTTACAGTGCTGTGTGTTTCTGCTATACAACGCTGAGCATCAGCCACGTGTCCACCTATGTCCCCGCTGCCCCCTGACGGTCATCACGGAGCGCCGGGCTGAACCCCGTCTATGCAGCAGCTCCCCCCCGCTTCATCACGGAGCGCCGGGCTGAGCCCCGTGTATGCAGCAGCTCGCCCCCGCCGGTCATCACGGAGCACCGGGCTGAGCCCCGTCTATGCAGCAGCTCCCCCCCACCCCCCGCTTCATCACGGAGCGCCGGGCTGAGCCCCGTCTATGCAGCAGTGTGTTTCACTCGTGGTGCTGAATACACAGCACCGCTACACCCTCATTTCGTCTCCCCCCGCTTCCTGCTCTGAGTCCACAAGTCCATTCTCTATGTCTGTGTCTCTAATCCTGCCCTGCAAATAGGTCCATCGGTACCATTTTTCTAGATTCCATATACATGCATTAACAGACTCTTTTATAGATTTCCATCATATTGAATGTCCTATATTTTAACTTGTTCTCTTTATTAATAGACATTTATGGTCCCCCTTTTTGGGTATTAGAAATACACTAGCAAGTATCTATGGCTCCATCTCTGATTATTTTCTGTGATTAAATTCCTAGAAGTAAACTGCTGGTTTGTGTTAAATGAGGGCTTTTCATTGCCAAATCACCCTGTAGAAATATATTGCCAAAGTATTCTAACATCAGCATGTAATGAGATTCCTGTTTCTTTGCATCATAACTAAATATTGCTAGATATCATAATTTTAAAATACTTTGGCTAATTTTATTACTTGGTGCATGCACTTCTTTGATTATCAGTCAGGTTGAACAGTTTTTCATCAGCAAATTGCTTCTTTATATCAGAAGCAATTCTTACATGGGATAAGACTTGAGGAAAAGCTGAAAATTTTAATGTAGACATGGAAATGACTTGGTGTGTTCAATGTTCTAAATCAGGAACCAAAGCAAACGTTGAAGAGTCTTTATGGAGAAATCTAAAGATATCTTAAATATTTCTTCTTTAAAGTTAATAGAAAAAACTAAAGCACTCAAGGAAAAATGGGTTGCTGTTCATATATCCCTAGAGTCCTACTGACTCTGAATCAATGTCTATAGAATAACTTTGTGGATTATCCATAAAAAATTTAAATCCAAATGCATATGTGGACCATCGTTTCATCTCACTTTCTATTTAAACACGTACTGAACTTTGTATCAGCTGGAGTTCCAACAGCAAATAGACAGTTGGCACACACTGGCGTAATCTGAGGCGGGTTTATTCACAAAGGACTGATTACAGAGACGGGGCGTGGTCGTGGAGGGTTCAGGAGCCACGGTTCTGCGGCCTCGGTCCTGGGAGAAGACAGAGTAACCGTGCTGGGCAGACCGCTCTGAGGGATCGGGGCTCCCTGGCAGGAAAGCCCAGCCGGTTTACGCTCATTCCACAAGGAAGGCGCTAGTGAACAGGTCCGCTGAGCATAGCGTCTTGCAGGACCCCCGCTGGACCCCCCCAGCCTTGTCCCCCACCACTGTCCCCACACCTCTGCTCCCGAAATTCCTTCCCTTCAGCTTGCTGTCTCCCCGAAGGTCACCTCATCAGGGAGGGCTTCCCTGACATGGAAAGGAGCCAGCAGAGACTGTCCTGCCTGCTCCAACTCCTCACTCTGCTTCACCTTAGCTTATAAACATCATTGCACCGGATGTGGTACCTTTCCCCCTTACTGCGCTGGTCGCCTCCATCTTCAGAAAGCAGGCTCGCCGAGGGCCTGGGCTTTGTCTCTGCCGAGCCAGCCGTATCTTCAGTGCCTGAAACAGTGTCTGGCTCATCACGTGCTCAATATTTTTCAACTTTGAGAAAATGCTTAGTAAACTTCCATGTACCGTGGAAACGTGAAATGTCATTTATTATAAATTGCATATAACACTGTAAATACACACTTCTTTGGATTATCTCATTTTCACTTGTGTACCTTTATTAGCACAAATGACAAATTTTATGCCCAATTATATTTCCTTAGATTCTACCTCCAGTACATATCTCTAACCTATGCACCCCTCTCCATCTTTACTGACGTCTTTCAAGAGGAAACTACCACCTCTCACTTGGACAAATATGATAGCCAGCTGGCCTCCACGCTCTGTTCTTTCCTGTTTGAATCCTCCTACACTCAGAAGCCAAAGCAGGCTTTTAAGCACCTGGCATCCCTTTCCTGCTTAAAAAGCTTCAAAGGCTTCCCTTCGCTCTCCTGAAAGCATGTAACCTTTTCAGCCCACCGCGGAGGAGCCGGCACCATCTCACCTACCTGCCCTCCACTCAATCCCGTCCTCTCACGTCAGCACCGCGGCCCCTCCAGCTCACTCTGTCTCCAACACCCCGCGGCGCCCCTGGCCGAGGGGAGCCACACAGCTCTCCTCCCCTGGACGTTCTTCCGCGGGCCTTTCCTGTCTAACTCCTGCGCAGGGTCGCACCGCAGTAGGGGCCTTCCTCGCCCAGGCCTCCCCTGACCCGCTCATCTCAACAGGGGCCTCACAGCCTAAGGGCCGAGTGCCTGTGTGTGCTAAGTCACTTCAGTCGTGCTGACTCTTGCGACCCAACGGACTGTAGACCTCCAGGTTCCTCTGTCTGTCGGGACTCTCCAGGCAAGAAGACTGGAGTGGTTGCCGTTTCCTTCTCCAGGGGATCTTCCCGACCCAGAGACTGAACCCAGGTCTCCTGCACTGCAGGCGGGTTCTTTACCAGCTGAGCCCCCAGGGAAGCCCCAAGCACTTAGAGCACTCCGTAATTTCAGTTCCTAAGTTTTTACAGTTGTAATTGTGCTGTTATTTGTGTGACAACTTGTGGAGTCTGTCTTCCCCACTAGACTAAAAGCTCCAAGGACGTGGAACTGCACCTGTTTTGATCCTGTTATCTCCAACAGTTAAGGTAAGTCTCGAGTGTAGCGACTTAATTTTAGTGTTGAGTGAGTAATATAGTATGTGTCTTTAAAATCCTCACCTTTAACATTTCAAAATGCATTGTCCTTGCATGTGAAAATTGCATTTAAAACTCCGTTCTGTGTATAGGGCTTCTGTTCTCTACCAGGGTAATGAGCACTGTTGAAGAGTTCGTGCCCGTCCCCAAACAAGAGACGTACTCTTCCTGTCTAGCTGGAGTCTCAGGTCCTTAGGTTAAAGGCGACGGCACGCGGCCTGGGTCGTTGGATGGAGCCGCACCGTTTTCGACGGCATTCTTGTGCCATCCCAATGTCGAATGGTGGAACGACACGGCTTTCCTGGCAGAAGAGGGGTTCTGAATGAGACAGGTTGTGAGAAATGACGCCAGGGGTGCTGCTGACTCAGGTAACCCATTGGCAGCTCTGAAAAAGGCCCCCTTCCTCAGGATGCTCTGCTCCTGTTTGCAACGTTCACAACATATTGCTGATCTCACTGGAATTTTACTGCCAAAATTGTTCCAGCCATGACACAGATCCGCAGCATCCACACCGTGAGTGGTGCCCGCCCCCGCCGGTGGTGTCTCTGAACCCACACAAAGGTCATGGTAGCCTTGGGAGGCACAACAGACACAGAATATAATCCCGGAAATGCGCTACCCACTGCGTACTTGGGCTGTGGTTTTTCTTCACTAGTATGGTAAGGACAGTAAATGTCAAAAATCTTTATGCTCATTGGATTTTTCTGAAGCAAGACTGTAACTTCATAGATAGGCCTTGAATGTTTGACTTTCCTGTTCTCATTTCTTCCTCGCAAACCCTATCAGTTTTGCTTGATTCCATTTTGCCCATGTCACTCTGACTGACCTCTTACTTCACTTGTGTGACAGATTTTTAAATTCACTCTTTAAATACATCCCAGGGGGCAGCGTCTTTCCTGCCTTGAGGAAACAACAACCAACAACTCAGGTGGTCTGCTGGAAAGCAGAGTAAAATGCAATTAAATTTTAAAGTGGCTGTTATGTTGGCAGGGATTTTCTCATTTGCAATGAATTTTACGCTCTCATCCTACATTTCCTGAAGTAGTATTCTGTAGGATGCTAAGCAGAGTAGGGAGGAAAATGTATCCTATACTGTAAAAATTAGGGAACTGTCACATTTAATACATTTTGTAAGTTTTTCTAATGGCTTGGTTTTGGGGAGATTTTACCTAGATGTTTAATTAAGTCCATGCATATTTGAATTTAAAGTGTTTGCAGTTTAACCATAAACTCTTAGCAGCACCCGTTAATAAACCCTGGAAAAGGTCTGCAGAATACAGGTTTGGGAAATGTTGCTTTATTGATGAGTTCATCTGTGTGTGCTCTTGGGAGGAAGCCTCCTGAAGTGGAAAGGCATCGACTAACAACTAGTAGACCTACTTTCTAGGCCTTCTTTCTATGAAGTAGTTATATACCTTGGGCAACAAACTAAATGTTTCTATGTCTAGTTTTCCTGTCATTGCATATTTGTTCAAAAATGTGTCAAGTCAAAATATGGTCAAGACGGCGGAGTAAGAAGGCCCTGAGCTCACCTCCTCCACAGACACACTATAATTACAACTATTGAAAACAGTTTTCAGAGCAACTACCTATGAAAACAGGCTGAAGACAATCAGAAAGGGTTTTCCCACGACTGAAGATATGAGGACTCCCAGTGAGATGAGAGGGAAAAGCAGAGAGGTGGTACAGGCAAGGCCCGCGCCCCCAGGCAGGTGGCCCATCAACAGGAAGAGAGTCTTAAGTGCAGAGATGCTCCCGCAGGAGAGGGGGTCCCGGCCCACCCTCATCTCCCTCGCCTGGGGCGCTTGCAGGCTAGGCTGATTCCGAAGGCCGCTGGGGCTTTGGTTGGTAGCCTGCATACAGAAGAGCTCGATGTCTGGAGGAAACAGAGGCTCTCTTCTGAAACGACGCACACAACATCTCACGTGCTCTGAACCCCAGCACAGAGGCGGTGATTTGGAAGGAGCCGGGATCAAATCCACTTGCTGGTCTTGGAGAGCATCGGGCAAGGCAGGAGGCAGCGAGGACTGGTTCTGGGGACACAGATGTTGCTAAGAGTTGTCTGGGGGAGCTCACCCCGCCACAAGGCCCCTGGTGCTGGCGAGCGCCATCTGGATCTTCCCTCTGGCCTACTAGCATCAGGGATTGCTGCCTGCCGGTGGGCAGCACCTGTCCTGGGACTCCCCCGCTCCTCTGCCAGGCCTGACCTTCCCACCAGGGCCAGCCACCAGCCCTGAGTGCTGCCAGGCCCTGCAGCCAGTCACCACCTGGTCCCCCTCGTGGGTGGCGGCCAGCGGTCAGGCCAGGGGGTGTCCGCCTGCAGGAGCCCCCACAGGCGTTGGCTCTGACCCCACGAGGGGCCCAGGGAACCACAGGGGCCCTCCCAGAGCAAGTCCCACTGGTGACCGACGGGAGGGTGCTGATCGGCCCCGCAGGACATCCTACACAAGGCCGCTTCTCTAAGATATGAAAGCATGACAAAACCATCTCACATGTTGAAATGAAAGCAGAGAATTTGGCAGAATGGGGAGACAGAGGAATGTGTTCCAAACGAAGGAACAAAACCAAACCCCAGAAGAGACCTAAGCAAAGTGGAAGTAAGCAGTCTGCCAGGAGGAGCTCAGGGCGGTGATCGTAAACATGCTCAGTGAGCGTGGGAGAAGGACGGGTGAACAGTGGGATGTCAGCAGAGTGACGAGGTGTAAAGAAGAGCCGAAGAGCTGAGGAATACAATGGCTGGAAGAAGAAAAAGAAACCCTAGAAGGGATCAGTGGTAGACTAGATGACACAGAGGAGCAGATCTGCACCCTGGAAATCACCCAAGCTGAACAGAAAAAGAGAGAGAAAGTTACAGAAAGGAGGACTGTATAGGAGACCTCTAGGACAACATTGATTCATGTTACAGAGGCCCCAGAAGGAGTTGGGGCAGAAACCTTACTTGAAGAAATAATTGTTGAAAACGTCCCTAACTTGTGGAAGGAAACAGATATCCAGGAAGCACACAGTCCCATACCAGATGAGTCCAAACAGGTCCACACCAAGACACATTATAGTTAAAATGGCAAAAATTAAAGATAAAATAGGGATAATTAAAAACTGCAAGAGGAAACCACTGAGTTACGTGCAAAGGAATGCCTATATGAGTACCAGCTAACTTTTAGAAGAAACTTTGCAGGAGTGGTTGATACATTCAAAGTGATGAAGGGGAAAAAAAAAAAAAAAAAAAAACCAAAGTGATGAAGGGGAGAAAAGCTACAACCAAGAACACTACCTGAAAAGTTCAGTTCAGTCGCTCAGTCGTGTCTGACTCTTTGCGACCCCATGGACTGCAGCACGCCAGGCCTCCCTGTCCATCACCAGCTCCTGGAGCTTACTCAAACTCATGTCCATCGAGTCAGTGATGCCATCCAGCCATCTCATCCTCTGTCGTCCCCTTCTCCTCCTGCCCCCAGTCCCTCCCAGCATCAGGGACTTTTCCAGTGAGTCAACTCTTGGCATGAGGTGGCCAAAGTATTGAAGTTTCGGCTTCAATATCAGTCCTTCCAATGAACACACAGGACTGATTTCCTTTAGGATGGACTGGTTGGATCTCCTTGCAGTCCAAGGGACTCTCAAGAATCTTTTCCAACACCACAATTCAAAAGCAAGGCTATCCTTTAAATTTGAAGGAAAGATAAAGTTTTTACAGATAAGCAAAAGTTAAAGGAGTTTATCACCACTAAGCAGCTTTATAATAGATTTTAAAGGGATTTCTATTAGTAGAAAAAGAAAGACCACAACTAAATATGAAAATTACAAAAGGAAAATTCTCATTGGTAAAGGCAAATATACAGTAAAGGTAGTAGGTCAAACACTTATAAAGATAGGAAGGTTAAAAGACAAAAGTGGTACATTTCCACAATAAGTAGTATTAATGGATACCAAAACAAAAAAGATGTAAAATATGATGTCAATACAGATGGCTAATATCACATGGAAAGATGCTCCATATCACTAATCATTAGGGAAATGCGAATCAAAATCACAAGATACCAGTTCACACCTATCAGAAAAGCTGTTATCAAAAAGACAGGAAATAACGAGTGTTGGTGAGGATATGGAGAAAACAGAACCCTTATGTACTATTAGTAAGAACACAAATTTTTACAGTCTCTATGGAAAACTGTATGGGGGTTCCTCAAAAAATGGAAAGGAGAACTACCATACTCCAGTATTTTTCTAGAGAAAACAAAGCAATTTATCTGAAGAGATACATTCGCTCCCATGTTCATTTCAGCATTATCTACAGCCAAGACAAGGGAACAGCCTATGTGCCCATAAATGGATAAAGAAGAAGTGGTACGTATACACAATGGAATATTACTCAACCATAACAACAATAAATATTGCCATTTGTGAGAACATGGATAGACCTACAGGGTATTATGCTAGATGAAATAAATCAGAGAAAAACAAATACTGTACCATTTCACCTATATGTGGAATCTGAAAAATAAACAAATAAACATAACACAAAAACAGAATCATAGATGCAAAGGCCAATCTGGGGGCTGCCAGTGTAGACAGGGATCAGATGAGTGACATGGGTGAGGGGGATTGAGAGGTTATGAAGCACATAGCTCATGGGGATGTAGTTTAGTGCACAGGGAATGTAGTTATTAATACTGAAATAAATGTATATGGTGACACATGATAACTAGATTTGTGATAACTTTGTAATGTACAAAGATACTGAATCATATATTGTGCACTTGAAACTAATAGAGTATTACATGTCAATTATACTTCAATTTTTAAAAAATGTGGCAAGTCAATATTCTTATTAGCTAGCCATGTACTAGGCTGCTGTAACAAAATGTCAAAAAACAAGGTGACTTAAAACAATAGAAACTTCCTGTCTCGCAGTTCTGGGGGCTAGAAGTCTGAATTTAAGGTGTTGGCAGGGCCATGCCCTGTGACGGCTCTAGGGAAGGAGCCTGCCTGGCCTCTTCTAGCTTCTGGGGTTTCTGGCAGTCCTTGGTGTTTCTTGGCTTATAGATGGATCAGTCCTGTCACATGGACACCTTCTGTCTGTCTGTCTTCACACCATGCGTGTCTGTCTGTGTGTCTGAATTTCCCCTTGTTATCAGGACACTAGTCATATTGGGTTAGCTCTCATCCCAGTGGCCTCATTTGCACTTGATAACCTTTGTGAAGACCCTCTTTCCAGTTAAGGTCGCATTCTGAGTTGATAGGGGTTAGGATTCTGACAGTCCTTCTGGAGGGCCATTCACACTGTACAACAAGCAGCCACCGACAGCGTGCCTTTTCAGCTGAGACACATGCGATCCGCGAAGAAGGCCTTGGCTGGGCGCCGCACTGCTCCCCGCTCCAGCTAGCTTTCTAGTGATCTGCTTTGCCTCTTTCTGAGTCGGCCTGAGACTGCTGCATAACACACGGTTCCCGTCCCAGCAGCGTCAGCATCATCCAGGTTTGCCAGAAATGGAAGCCCTGGGTCTCGCCTCAGAACTCCTGAATCAGAACCTGCATGGTGAAAGATCCTCGGGGGTCCGTGTGCACTGTGTGGAGAATGAGCGCCCCCAGCGCCGTGCAGCCCCGAAACTGAAGCAGGAAAGCGCCCCGTATGACCCTGGGAAGGATTCAGGTGCTCTCTGCCGGCTGCCTCCCGCTTTCTCCTCGCCTGTCCCCCTGCCTCGTCCTGACTGCGAGCGCTCTGTCGGCATCATCTGGCCCGACTCGTCCCTGGTGTCTGCATCCTCATCGGTCCTTCCCACGTCCTTCTCTTTTCCTGGACGCCCACCCTGCGCTTCCGTTCTGCAGCTGCTGCCTAAGCCCCAGCGTGCTCTAAGTAACTGTAAGTCCCACTGCACCTGGAGCATGAAACGTTACAGCAAAGCAAGTCAAAGACTATCGCACAGATGATTCGTCTCCTCCAATGACGCCAGAATGTTGGTTTCATTGGTTTCACAATGCGCATGATAGCTCTTCTCTCCATTACTGATGTAATCCACAAAGCTAAAAACAGACGCTGCCCACCAGCTGGCAAAGTGTATGATGTAAAGCAAAATCTAAATATTGTGATATTGGAGTTATAAAGGTGCATATTAATTATGCTGGCCCTACCTTGCATTGGACTCTCTCTGAGGCAGAAAATTAAATCACTTTCATTTGATGAAAAAGTAAAATTCCATTTATACAGGATACCATTTGTTGCAGAAGTTCATTTAGATGAAAAAAAAGTGACTGGCAGAAAAGCAATCAATACACCATAGGAGACATGTCATTTTTATTCTATATGTAAATTCTAGTTCACGAGTAAGAGGAAAAAAAGGAATACTAAATTTATTATATTTTACTGCTGTTACTTTTAATAAAATTTTAGACTCAATTACCAGTTTTCCTTTTTTTAGAAAATTACTTTGGATCATCTTGATCACTACTTACTGCATTAAGAAATTACTAACCACTTATGAAAAAGATGCATTTTTTCTATTGCTATTTACATAGGAATTTTTATGTCTCATAGGGCTGATTTTTTTAAACTAGGAATACATATTCCCTATTTTTTTATACAGTCTTTAGTAGAAAGCCAAATAATGTCTTACGTTTAATGGTATGTTACCACTATCCATATGCAATCATATGAAATTATTTAGCTTTATTTTAAAAATCTATATACGGTTCCTTTTCTTAAGGCAATTTTAAAAAAAATGTGATTAAATGTTTTAAATGGAGTTGTTTGCCTGAAACTTTAAATGGAGTTGTTGCCTGATCAGTAACAATTCTTATTGATGTCATCCAGTTAGATTGAGATGCTAGGATTCAAATGGAAAATATTTAAGAGCAAATGCTATCTTCCTTACATAGGACATGTCAAGCTCTTCGAGGAAGTGTGTTGTTGGTTAGGCGTCCTGGAAAGAAAGCATTTATGACCAGGAAAGTGCATGCACCGAACACAAAGCAGGTTGGATGGAAACTGACGTTTCACAGGGAGAAAGGTGACGATCGGCTCGGACGAGACAGAATCGCAGCTCGTGTTTCTTGCTCTGCTAGTAAATCAGCTCCATGGCTCTGGGCACTCAATTAACCTCCCCGGACCTCATTTTGTGTCTACACAGGTAGGCCTCTACTTACCGCAGAAAGGCGCTTTTGATATGAAATATGGAAATAGGCTAAACAGAAACAACCTGAGTAAAACTCCTTTTCTATTCAATAGTCATTAAACAAACAGCTTGAAGCCCTATTTACGGGCGACATCGCGGCTCTGAGGAGCTAACTCGTGATCCAAGGAACGCGTCACATGCAGAACCGAGCGCAGGGATATTGCTGCCACAGAAGGCAGGCTGTGTCTGCGCTTACGGGGGCAGAGGGCAGAGGGCAGAGGGCAGGGCAGAGGGCAGAGGGCAGAGGGCAGAGGGCAGAGGGGGCGCCGGCGTCCGCAGAGGGGCGGGCTGACCGCCGGGCCTGGACGGGTGTCGGTCTAGACGGCGCAGAGCTGGCAGCGAGGGGGAGAGGAGGGGCGCAGAAGCGATGAGGTCCCGAGCGAGACAGGGCAGAGGAGCCACCCGATCGCAGGTTATGGTCTGACCATGGCCGCGTGCGAGCCTCCCCGCCTCTCTGCCCCACGGTTCACACTCCGCGGTCTCTGCGGTCATGCAGAGGAGGGTGTGAAGTGGCCGGTACGCACTGACCACAGTGCCTGCTACACGGGAGACGCCCTGCAAAGTAGCGGTTCTATTTTACCATCATCACCACCATCACCATCTTACGCTTTCCCCCTCTCTCCAGGATCAGAGCCTCTGGGACTGCTGGCTTCCAGAACGCTACAGTTCAAGCTGTGCCTGTAGCCAGTGTTTCCTTGCTACAGGATGATGCTTTAATTAACGTTCTGTATCTCTCAGAGATAATCTCCTGTTATTTGTTACCTACTGAGTCTCTCAGGCTCCCTCAGCTTTCCCCCCTCTGTCATAAGGAAAAACGTGGCCATTTTTTTCTCCGTATCCTCCATTAAAAAATATTTTCACTTTGTGACTCAGCTTCCCCTGTTATTGTATTTATTGCATGATTTTAATGTTATTTTACCTTCTCAGTCTTGTCATGTTTGTATCTTCTTGATCTGAATTTCTTTTGGAATCATTCTTCAATCAGCTCCGGATTTTTTCTTTGGGACAGTTAAATACAATAGAGTGCAGCTTTTGTATTTTAATTTTAACATTTAGAAAAAGATGCTTCTTGGAAAAGCTAGTGATTTAATAAAATGTTTTCATTTTATTTAAATAGTATTTGTCTATGCCATCCTTCTGTACTTTAACCGTTAAGAGGTGATCATGAACATTTTCATCATTATTTTATTAATATAGAAAACAGTCTATGTTCTCTTTAGCTTTCTGTCCCTGCTAGAGTAAGCAGCAAAAATTTGAATGAATAAATAAGTAAAGGACTTCTATGCAAGAAAAGGACTTCAGTAGTTATGTTTATTTATGGTAGAGAACTTATGAAAAAAGTAAACTGAAGCTATATCAAAGAAAAATCTAAGCAAAAAAGTCAGAGATTAATCTTCACATCATAATTATGACTTAAACACTGATGCATCCAGTGGCCTTATCTGAAACCATGAGTACTGTTTTCTGCAGATAAGCTGCCTGTAACAAACAAGACTATTTATTCTGCTGTAGAATTCTGAAGTTCAGATGCAAAAAAAAAAAAAAAACACAGATATAATAATTTTCCTTCCATAATCTTTTGCTCACAGGATATTTAGAGATAATTCTATAAAAATAGTAAAATTAAGTTATATGCAAAGAAGAATAAAATACTAACCTGCTGAGGAAAGACACCCCATTGGGAAGACATTTGTGAGGGTATTGGCTGCACTTGGGGGGAAGTTTTAAAGTTATAGTAATAAGTGAACGGCAGCTACCTTAAGAATACTGAGCCACTGAGAAACGTTAAGCTGAAGGCAGGGAGTTAACTGGAGTTATTTGCTGAAATCAGTATCACGTACATAGTCTTGAACATTAAAATAACCCAGGATTTGTTTACCAGGTTACAGATCATAAGGATTCTGTGATTGAAAGCATTTTTTGGTATAGTGATGGTTTTAGTAGTAACAATATTAATCACAAAAACTTAGAAGGTAGTATAACTAGTTTTCAAGATAATACTTTCTATCATTCTGTAGGAATTAGCAAATCATATCATAATCAAAATTTTCCAGAAAGAATCATGGAAACCCTCAAATTCAAGCAAAAGGATTACTTATCACCCAAAAAAAGAAAGGGAGAAGTAGAGGGAAGATGCTTGCAGCAAATAATGAAAATAGCTAACAAATGCTTGGAGCCTGTTACACGAGGAAAACTGGTAGACCCTCAGAAAACTCCCCCAGGTGAGCACTATTATTGTATCCATTTTACAGGCGGGGAAATCGGAGCACAGAGACATGTTGTAATTTGCTCCATGTCACACGTCTGGTTAATGAGACATATGGAAGTTGAACTCCAGCAGCCTGCACTCAGAACCCACACTCTTATATTCTGCATAATACTGTTTTCTAGAGAGCAAAATTCCAAAGTACTTTTCATTCTGAAAAAGATAAATGCTTAGATGTTGGTGCACATAGAGAGCATTTCCACAACTTAACTCAATTCACTTAGCAGCATTAACAGTTCTATTTTAAGAAATCCCAATGCACATTAATTAGGTTTGGTTTTTCAATTTGTCTTTGTTAAAGGTCTCCAGCCTGGGGTCACACTATGAATTCTGTGTACACAGTCGTGAATGTTCAGACCACCTGGGAGAGAAACAAGATGCAGGGAAGTTTCGAGGCCTTGCCTGGGAGGAGTCTCCCGATATTGCCTGGGACCCAGTGGCCATAGATGCCAACTATACTCTTACTCCTGTGCTTCCAAATAGGGCCAAATCCCCCTGAGATCAGGAAACTATGCAGTTACTATAACTTTAACTGACTCAACTTCACTTAAATAATTAACAAAAAAATTTTTTCTGGCTCAACAAGAAGTCCAAAAGTAGGGATCAGTTCAGTTCAGTTGCTCAGTCGTGTCTGACTCTTTGAGACCCCATGGACTGCAGCATGCCAGGCCTCCTTGTCCATCACCAACTCCCAGAGCTTACTCAAACTCATGTCCATCGAGTCAGTGATGCCATCCAACCATCTCATCCTCTGTCGTCCCCTTCTCCTCCCACCTTCAATCTTTCCCAGCATCAGGGTCTTTTCCAATGAGTCAGTTCTTCCCATCAGGTGGCCAAAGTACTGGAGTTTCAGCTTCAGCATCAGTCCTTCCAATGAACACCCAGGACTGATCTCCTTTAGGATGGACTGGTTGGATCTCCTTGCAGTCCAAGGGACTCTCAAGAGTCTTCTCCAACACCACAGCTCAAAAGGCATCAATTCTTCAGTGCTCAGCTTTCTTTATAGTCCAACTCTCACATCCATACATGACTACTGGCAAAACCATAGCTTTGAGTAGATGGACAAAAGGTAGGGATACTCCAAGGTTAAATTCGGTGGCTCAAGATTATCATGAAGGTTCCAGGCTCTTTCCATTTTGTCAGTCTGCCATTCACGGTGAACTGGACTCATCCTGTCATAAGCTAGGAGTTGGGGCTTTGCCAGGGGCTCAATGGTGAAGAACTCACCTGCCAGTGCAGTAAACATAAAAGATGTGAGCTCGACCCCTGGGTCAGGAAGATCCCCTGGAGGAGGAAATGGCTACCCACTCTAGTCTTCTTGCCTGGAGAATCCCATGGACAGAGAAGCCTGGTGGGCTGCAGTTCATGGGGTTGCACAGTCAGACACGACTGAAATGAGTGAGCATGCACGCACAAGCTAGGAGTTAATGTCTAGTGTCCAGAGTGGAAACCATCTTTTCTAGACCTTTTCTCATGTTTTATCGCAAGGTCACATTTCCACCCTAGGCCAGCACTGGCGAGGGGAATGGAGCTGCTGTGATTGGTTGACCAAAGCCCTACAGCTGGGGACAGGTTCTCTTTCTTTAGGCATTTGGAAGGATAGAAACCCAGATGTTGCTTTGCCAACATGGCAAAGGAGAAAGTGTTGGGGATGGGCCTCCACCCGTGTGCACTGTAGGAGGATCACGGCTCATTTTGAGACTGTTCACCTTTAAGTTAAAAAGGAAAAACTTCCTTCAATTTCAAAAGCTATACTTATAATATTGTCCATCTTTCTGGTTGTGAGCGAGGTTCATTGTGTTTTGCACACTCAGAGACATTTTTCATATTCCTAGCTCTAATTTAATTAACTTTGCAGGGAAAATATTATGCAAATAAGACACGTAGAGACAGCAAAAGCATGACGCACTGTCTAATACTCTGGTAGCTGAAGAGTGAGAGAAGAACCTGAATTCACTTAGTAGATGAATCAAATAACCCTTTATTGGACTGTCTTTCTTTCCTATGAAAGTCTGAATTTTTACCCCAGATAGGGATGGGAGAATGGTGGGGAAAGATCAGAGAATTTGGGATTTCTCGTACTTAAGTCCCGGCCTGCATCCAGTGTGCCCTCAACTGCTACTAATTTCTCTCTCTCCGTTGGTAAAACGGGGATATTAAAAATCTACTACAGGTTTATCTGGAGAGGAATCAGATACTGTCTATAAAAGCATCTCATCAGTTAGGAATACTTTCAGCTACAAAGAACAGAAAATTAAAATTCTAGTACTTGAAACAAATAGAAGCTTATTTTGTGCTTGTAACAAGACATCTGCAGGTAGGTTGGCAGGTATAGCAGCTCGATGACATCACCAGTGTCTCAGGACCCGTTTATCTTAACATTCCAACTTCCTTGGCAAAGTGGGCGTTATGTTTCAGGCTCACAGCCTGCCTGCTGGGTCTCCAGATAGTCTCAAGTGACCGGAGAAGTGTGTGTGAGTTTTGTCTGTTCCCATTTTCTCAGAGGCCTCTCGGCAGACTTCACTTACATTCTATAGTCTCTAGAACGAAATGGCAGGGCCACATCTACACCGTGAAGGCTAAGCAAGTATTTGGTGTTCAGCCTCTACAGTGGGAGAGAGCCGGGCAGAGAAGGAGGCTGGATAAAATAATCAACAGTGTCTGCCACGAGCATTTTGTCAAGTGCTAACTCTGGGTCAATGTTAGTTAGTGTTTTAGTTGAAAGCTTCCTGAGAAGCTCGGTCACTGAGTAAATGGCAGATGCGAAGTAGGAAAATATATAAGAAGAAGAGAAAGTTCAAACACGTGCTCATTTAGGATGCCTGGTTTCTCCTTTATTTGTGGGGTAAACACCGCAAGGTCACCCCTGTTAGCTTTCTCACAGGAAGTCATGTCCAAAACAGGCCTCCAAGTGAAGGGATGCAGAGAGCATGGATAGACTGGGCACCGTCTCCCACTCTCCTCATCGTGTTTTACAAGCAGATGAAATAATCTGGGCCCTTTCCCAGCCCCCTTCCAGAGTTTGTCAGTAGAATTGAGCGTCGAAAAGGACGTACAATGCCTGAAACATTTCGGAATTAAAACCGTATGCAGTAGCACCGTGACCTTTTCAACAGGCTGGATTTCCAGTTGTTCGGCCATTCCTCTTGGTCTTTTCCTCCGACGCTTCTTTTAAGAGGAAGAAGTGAACTGGCACCTAAAGTAGGGAGTGCTCACAGTAACAAAACAGCAGGTCCTTAGAACAATTTGGAGGCGCTCCCGCACAGCACCAGAGTTCAGGGGAGCAGAAGCGGGGAACTCCATCCCCCGTGACAAGCCTGGGACAAGGATGCAGAATCCGGCTCACGAGTTTCCTCCAGCGCACTCTGCAGGCACCCTGGTCTGCACGCAGACGTCTCTTTGGGATCAATGTGTGATATGCCTATTCCAAAGAAGAAAAATGGACACACCCCGGATTGCACTGCCATCGCGCCTCTCTGAGGGGAGATAGCTGCTTTTGCATCATTACGGCCCCACACATCTCTCAGGAGCAGCCCTGCGGGGACGTCCAAGGCCCTCCTCCAGGTTCCCCTGGCGCCTGGATGTGTTGCCATGTAGGAACCGTCACGTGGAACTGCAAGTGTGCATTTACCCACTGGTTCATCAGGTAAGCGTGATTTCCTGACGGGCACTTCGCACACGCCTGGAACACTGGAGGAGCTCACACGCTGTGGCCTAACGAATGCACCCCATGCCCAGGAGCAGAATAAACCTGCCTTCCCTCCCGCTAGCCAGAGCCGCCTCATCTCTGCCCAGACCCGAGGAAACACGAGGCCCATGGGATGTGTGAGACCGCCCCAGGTGCCCCGGTTTACCCCAAAGGTGACTCGGTGCGGCTCCCCCTGTTCTATCGACCTAGATGGCCCGAGAATCCCGCAGACAGAAGCAGCTCTGAAGCCATTCGGCTACTTTCTGACAGCGGAAGAGGAGGCAGGTACCACTTTTAGGGAATAACGGTCATTTCACAAATCAAAATAAAATGTAAAGCCCCAGGGTCTCACCCTTGCATTTTTATTCTGCTTCTTTCTTGCTTTGTTCCCCAGAGGCGAGTAGCTTCAGGAACGGATGGCCGGGGTGATGGGGAGGAGCTAGTCTCACACACAGGGGTCTCCTCCTGCACGCAGGTAGCTGTCTGCGCAGAGCAGGGGCCGGCGCACGGGACGGTACGCACAGCGGGGGAAGCCGTTTGCTAATGCTGCTAGAAAGGAGGGCAGGGGCAAGCTGTAACACGTGTACAGCCAGTGATAAAGTGTGCTCTTGGTCAAGGGGCCTCTAAAGGGGAGGATGGAAGTTCAAATCCCGGCTGCCCCTCCAGCTGTGCGCCTTGGTTAGGTAACTTCCCCAGCCTTTGTTTTCCACCTGTGAAGCTAGAATGGGGATGATGCTAGCATCTGCATCTCACGGCGCTGTCGGAAGGAAGAGCCGGATGCTTTTGTGAGTCCTCTGTGAGCACTGGATGTGAATGTGGGCTCCTGCTATGCGGCAGTGGCCCGCCATCGCTCTTCTAGGAGGCTGAACGCCTACAGCGGAGTGAGTGCCGGGGTCAGAAGGCCTGAGCTGTAGACGCAGTTCTATGACAAACCACAGACGCAACGCGGGGCAGGTCGTGGGACCTCAGGGTACTCATCCAATAAGGAGGTGGGTGAATCACTTCCTGCCTGATTGTTCCGAAAACTCTGGATTCTATTATATAACCAGTGCGAAACAATGTAAAGACTTAGTTCTGAGTATTTCTTGCGAGTTTGGCTACAGCAAAGGGGGAGCACTCCCACATAATTGCAAGCAATTCTCAGACACCAGCAGTGTGTCCGAGAACTCAACTCCATGCTGACACCATCTTCCCAGAGATAGCATCAGATTTTACAGGTTAAGGGCTCAGTCTTGTAAGGTGTGACTTGGCTCTATTCGCAAGCTCAGGTTGTCATCTGTAATTCTGACCAAGGCCACACATCAGAGGTTCTATGCATTCCCTTCTCAGGCTCAATCATTTGTTTGAGAGGCTCACAGAACTCAGGGAAACACACCTATGCTCATCAGTTCAGTAAGGACATGATAAAGAACAGAGATGAACATCCAGGTGGAAGAGATGCAGGGATTTTGGGAGGACTGCAGAGTCTCCATGCCCTCTCTAGGCCTATACGTTCATCAACCTGGAAGCTCTCCCAACCCAAGTCTCTTTTTATAGAGCTTTCATTACACAGGCAGGGTTGATTAAAATATTGACCATTGGCAACTGATTCAACCTCCAACCCCTCTCTCCCATCCAGGAAGTTAAGGTTGGGATAGCAAGTTCCAACCTTTTAATCACACGATTGTTTCCTGGTAAACCAGCCCTCATCCTTAGGTGCTTCCTAAAAGTCACACTAATCTTGTTATGTCATTAACAGATACTTTTATCTGTTATGTTATGTTATGTATCTGTTATGTTATGTAATGTTATGTCATTAAAAGATACTTTTGCGGTTCTCAAGTTGCAAGAGTTTTAGAAGCTCTAGGCAAGAAGCAGGAAAAGTGAAAGTGAGTGAAAGTCGCTCAGTTGTGTCCAACCCTCTGTGGCCCCCATGGACTGTGGCTCTCCAGGCTCCTCTGTCCATGTGAGTCTCCAGATGAGAACACTGGAGTGGGCAGCCATCCTCTTCTTCGGGGAGTCTTCCTGACCCGGGGATAGAGCCCCGGGCTCCCGCATTGCAGGCAGATTCTTTCCCACCTGAGCCACCGGGGAGGAAGACTATCATAAATCACTGCCGCCAAAGTCCTCCCAGCCTCACATGCTGATTTTCCTTGCCCAAGGACACCTTCCAGTTATGCTTTAACCTCTAACTTTCGTTCTAACAAGCTTCCCTTGTGGCTCAGCTGGTGAAGAATCCGCCTGCAATGTGGGAGACCTGGGTTTGATCCCTGGGTTGGGAAGATGCCCTGGAGAAGCGAAAAGGCCGCCCACGGACTGCATAGTCCATGGGGTCGCAAAGAGTCGGACACGACTGAGCGACTTTCACTTTCATTCTAATAGAGCTTTGCTGGTCTCCCTGCTCCAATCCCCCGTTCTTCTGCCACCAAACTCTCCTTCAACAGTTTACAGCTCCTTCTCCATGGCCCAGTCATAGCCAACGTCCTCCACTTCTTCAAGCAACCTTCCTTCAGTCTGTTCACCGGCACAGGCATTTGACTGTCACCCTGTGAAACCCCTGGGCCTACAAGCGTCTTGAGTGGAGGCTGCGTCTTGTCTTCCACACCTTGCGCAGGGCAACACTGCAAGTGGAGTGTGCAGCCCGTTACTTCCGTCTCCCGTGTCTGACACACGAGAACTCCGGTCTGTCTGAAGCGTGTGGCCACTGGACGCAATCCTCGGCCTGCCCAGCTCCCTGTCTCCCTCCCCCAGTCCCTGCGGCTGTCCGACAGCGCTCTAACGTGCCCGGTGCTCAGCCCCGCGGGCCCGTGGCTGCCGTCCGCCCAAACATCGCCTCTCCCGCTGAGTGACCAGCTGCCGTGTTGGCAGCTTGTGCCTGGTCATGACCTGAAACCTTGCCACTTCCAGATCTCTGATTACACCGTCCTACACTTCAGTCACAGCTCCTGTTGTTGAAGATTGACTATTCATTCACTTTCTCTATAATTGATCATCCACATTATCAAAGCAGCAGAAGTTGACCCCCTCCTTTCTCTTTCCTCATAGGCCTTCTTCAGCTTGACCCCCTCCTAATCAAGCTTGGATGTCATGGTCCACAGTTTTGTAGCCACCCAACAAAATCTCAACCCTGGGTGAATTCACTCCCTGCTTTTTGCACCTATACTTGAGCAGCTGAGACAGCTGTAGAAAAAGAAATGACATAATCTGACAAACTAATACAGTATAGACCCATGCTTTCTATCAATCAGGATAGATCAGGTGACGTTGCAGGAGGAACCAACGTGAAACAAGATGAAGCCCAGGAAAACATAAACAACAAACCTCAAACACCGATGGCTCGACATAAGCTTCTGGTAGAGGTGGTTTAGTCGCTCAGTCGTGTCTGACTCTCTGTGACCCCGTGGACTGTAGCCCACCAGGCTCCTCTGTCCATGGGGATTCTCCAGGCAAGAATACTGGAGTGGGTTGCCGTTTCCTTCTCCAGGGGATCTTCCTGACCCAGGAATTGAACCCAGGTCTCCTGCATTGCAGGCAGATTCTTTATTGACTGAGCTACAAGGGAAGCCCCCTGACCATGCTACAAGTCCAGAATGGGGTCTGCTTATCTTCCGTCATTCAGAAATTGATGGGGATGGAGGCTACTCCTAAGCTCGTGCCTCCCAGGTCAGGGCAGCAAGGCAGTAGGAGACGGGACAAATGCATTGGCTTCGAAAGCCTCCTGTTCATCTTACACTGACCAAAGGAATTTAGGCAGCCAGGAATTCTCCAGGCAAAAACACTGGAGTGGGCTGCCATTCCCTTCTCCAGGGGATCTGCCCCATCCCTGAATGCCAGCCCACTCCAGTGTCCTTGCCTGGAGAATCCCATGGACAGAGGAGCCTGGTGGGCTACAGTCCATGGGGTCGCAGAGAGTCAGACACAACTGAAGCGACTAACAACAACAGCAACAGCCTGAGTCCGAGAAGCTGAAGTGCAGTCTGGCCGAGTGCCAGGAAGGGAGAGAAGCAAGCATGAGTGTTCGCGAGCAGCCAGCGGCCGCCGCAGCTCAAGCGCAGCCGCTCCGGCGCTGTCACGTCCTTCCGGCCAGCTTCCGCTCTCCACGGCGCGGCAGCTCCTGCGCCCCGTTCCGCCCTGACTCTGCCTGATTCTGGTGCTCACACAGCCGTGCAGGCTGCAGAGACACGGGACCAGTCCTCGGATAGTGGCCGTGGGGCCCCGTCACCCAGCTTCCTCATCTGTGACACGGGGGTGGCGGCCTCTGCCAAGGGAGTGCAAAAAGTAACTCGCAATGTATCTGAAAGTGCTGTATTTTATAAATGTAAATTATTATCATCAGTATGATTTATTTCAGAATACCTAACATGCAAAAGAATGCAAAATGGGGTTATTAGTATTGCAAAGGTTTAGAATTTCAGCTCCACATGGACTGACTTGCTTTGTCTGGTCACTGAAACTGTGTCCAACACATAAGAGGCACTCACTAAGTACTAGTGAATGAAGTTTTTATAAAATATGTGGTCTGATTTATAAGACAGCATCACTACTGGGAGGTGTTAAATACTTTGATCTAAGTTAATATCCTAGGAACTATTACCTAGTTCTATATAACAATTGAATATTTTCTTCTTTATCCAGTATAAAATTAGGACTGTGTGTTGAGAAGTGTAGGTGGCTGATTATCTCAAAGAAATAAAATCAAAGTCCTATCTAAGGGCATTTTGAAAGAAAAGTTTTGCTTGCTAACTTATCCATATTCTAAATGCTGTTCAAATTCATATGAGTTTTATATAAGCATAATTAGATATTATCATTATCATAAATTTAAAGTGCATTATTTAACATATGTGGCAAATGTTTGCCAAAAAACATTTTCATTATATACTAGACAAGACAAATACATCACTTAAATTATGGCATGATAATTTAACAGGATACATTCACAATTGATCTTTTTTCTAAGCAAATTGATTGCAAGTCAATATTTACTCAACAAATTATCAATCATTTTTAAAGTTTATATAAAATAGTTCTGTCTTCTTTTTCCTAAAGTTACATTTTACAGCAGTAGTATACATGAGTAGATATGCAGTTACTATTTATTTGGTTTCCCCTATAAATGCACCGCTTACTAATATTTGCAAAAACAAGTACTTTGCAGTTGTTAATCTTTGAAAATATTTATAACTTTGAGCATTTTTTCTCAAGTTTCAAAATTCAAAAAGCAAGTCTGTTTCTCTAGCCTTTTATTCAGAGCTTTCTTTCATGTACTATGGCTCTTTCTCAGAGTGGACGTTTCAGCGATGTTTAAGGTGTCCACTGTGAGGGACAAGCCTTCCTGAGAGTGACCTCCAGCAGGGACAGTCCCAGAGCTGCTCGGTATTGCCAAGCAGAGCCCTGGGCCTCTCTGCGACCCTGAGCACGGATATCCAGTGAGCCAGGTTTACTGTGTCACCAAAGGCCCAGATGCTCGGGGTTCTCCTGCACCCCCTTTCTTGCCCAGAAAGCACTGAGATGCTCCGTCACACCTGCTGAGCGCAGCACTGATGACCTCTTTTGACCTAATCCTCCTTGTTAAAATCGTGTCTTAATGTTCTCTACCTGTAAATCTTAGGTCATATCTTGCCACTCATCGAATAAGAGAAACAAACTAAATTCTTCATGAACACTTGATGTATCTCCCTTCAACAACTCAAATCACGTTTGAACATCTATGCACAAGTGATATGGTAGGCTCTGCTTATCTATGAAAGGAGTTGGAAAAAAATCTCAAGCATAGGCAATACATTCTCTGACATAAATCAAATCAATGTTTTCTTAGGTCAGTCTCCGAAGGCAATAGAAATAAAAATAGATAAATAGAAAACTGGGACCTAATCAAACTTACGAGTTTTTGCACAGGAAAGGAAACCATAAACAAAACAAAAAGACAATCCATAGAATGGGAGAAAATATTTGCAAATGACATGACTAACAAAGGCTTAATTTCCAAAATATACAGACAGCTCACACAATTCAACAACAATAAAAAAATCCAATCTAAAAATGGGCAGAAGACCTAAATAGACATTTCTCCAAAGAAGAGATACAGATGGCCAATAGGCACATGAAAAGATGCTCAGTATCATTAATTATTAGATAAATACAAATCAAAACCACAATGAGGTACCATCTCACACTAGTCAGAATGGCAATTATTAAAAAGTCTACAAATAGCAAAATGCTGGAGAGGGTGTAGAAAAAAGGGCAGGGCATCCTTCCACACCATTGGTGGGAACGTAAGTTGGTGCAGTCATTATGGAAAACAGTATGGTGGTTCCTCAGAAAACTAAAAATAGAATTACCATCTGATCTAATCCCACTTCTGGCCATATATCCAGACAAGAACTGTAAGTCAAAAAGATACATGCACATCTATATTCATAGCAGCCCTATTCACAATAGCCAATACATAGAAATAACCCGAATCTCCACTGACAGGTGAATGGATAACAATGTGGCACACACACACACAATGGAATACTACTGAGCCATGAAAAAGGATGAGATAAGGCCATTTCCTGCACATTGATGGATCTAGAAATTGTCATGCTGAGTGAAGTGAGTCAGAGAGAGAAAGACAAATACCATATGACGTTGCTTGTGTGTGGAATCTAACAACAGGATACAAACGCACTTCTCTGCACAACAGACTTCTGTTGTGAGCTACAGATACAGAGAACACACCTGTAGTTTCTGGGGGGAGGGGGGATACACTGGGAGACTGGTGTTGACACATACGCATTGTGTATATGAAAGAGAGAGCTTACACCACCTCACTGCAGACCCAGGAAGCCTGCTCCGCACTCTCTAGCGGCCTGTGTGGGAGAAGACCCTGAAAGCGTAGGCGTGTGTGTAACTGGCTCACTGCGCTGTGCGGCTGAAGCCAATACAACGCTGTAAGTCACACTCAGAGAAAAAGATCTCTTTAAGGATTTCTACCTGTAGAATCAGACAATACACCATTGTATTAGATAGTTTAAATCTAAGTCAAGTTAACCAAAGCTTAATGAGAAGGCATTGCAGCCCAGTCATTGTACTGGGCCAGGTGGATACACAAGTGAATGAGATTCCTTCCACGCCCTCAGGGAGTTCACTGTGCCGTGGGGCGGAACTTGCAGATTGGTGCCTGCAGGCCCACTCTGGCAAACTGCTGTAGCAGCTTTGAGAGTGAACTTGAAATTGCGAAATCTCATACAGAAACCTAACACTGCAGTTTCTCCAGTGAGACCATGACGTCTGGCACTGGCAGTCTCGCCTGCCTGGCGGGCCCGACCCCCGAGCCTGAAGGGCAGCCTCTGTCTGTCAGGGCGTGAGCATTGCAGCTTGCTGTGGCCTTCGCCAGCCCCTCTTTCCTCCTGACACTAAGGGTGAGTCTTACTGCCCACTTACCAATGAGTTTGAAAAACACTGGGAAAAATTTTTTAGGGTCGAAAGGATCGCATTTTAAGACAAATGGAGGAGACAGTGTTCTGTTAGAGAAGTGGAAATAACCCAGTGCGTTTAGCGTGCAACTGGTAGACCTTCAACACTCACTCGCGTCGTCTGCTTCGCCTCTCCAAGCATTTGAATGTGGGGTCTCTGTTTTAGGGGATATTGGTGCAAACTGGGAGGAAGAAACAGAAGAAATTGCATGGGGTGATAAGACACATAAAGAGAGTGACAATTAGTAAATCTGGAAGGGTTCCAATGCCTTGGTGGCACTGCGGGCAGCGTAGAAAAGGTCACTGAGAGGAAGGTGTCATCTTGAACCAAGTCCTGAAGGGGGAAAATGTTAAGTGAGTGTGAATGAAATAAGCAGCAGAGTGAGGTGCCGTGTGATGCTGGGAAACATTGAGGGCAGGAGGAGAAGGGGACGACAGAGGATGAGACGGTTGGATGGCATCACCGACTCAATGGACATGGGTTGGGTGGACTCTAAGAGTTGGTGATGGACAGGGAGGCCTGGCGTGCTGCGGTTCATGGGGTCGCAAAGAGTCGGACACGACTGAGCAGCTGAACTGAACTGAATATGAGGACCTCTATCTCATCCTTTTGGTGGCTGCTTCTTCTAGCTACAATAGACCCTTTTCATTTTACTTTTCCAGGCTGCCCCTGAATACTAAGGTGGAAATATAGCAGCACTCCATTTTTGAATTGTGCCAGTAGGCCTTGCAGAATCATCTCAAAATGAGGCCCAAGCTGTGGGTGTTTATCAGCAGATGGTCATGGGGCAACACCACCAAGGACTGCACGTGTGGGTCAAGCAGAGTTAACAAAGAGGCCGGAGGAGGGGCCACGAGAAAGCTGAGCCAACTGCCCACGCGGTTTTTCCGTCTTCGAGACTCAGGGACCACGATCTCGTGAAGGTACTTCACTCGATTCTGGAGTGATGCCACCCCGTGCCTACTGCAGCGCAGTGCATTCAGCAGCTTCCCGCTCGTGACAGGCAGCTCAGGCCGCGCCGCTGCTGGGACGCTCTGCCACTCAGCCTGAACTTGGATCCAGACTTGCTCTAAGAGCCATTTCTCAAAAGAGGAACTGTCTGTCGAAGAGAGCGTGTTTCGCTCGAAAACCCCAACAGTTGCACTGTAATTCTCTTATCTGCCTTTGTCAGAGGCTTAATACAGCATTTCCATTTGCAGCAAGTGACCTTCCTGCACTGGTACAGAGAAGAAAGCCTTTGCCAGACCAATAGTGGCATAACTGGATGCCAGAGGATGTGTTAATTTGCTCCAGAAAAGATAGCACGTTTGAGAGAGTAGTTGTAATTAGTGTCACAACCTGATTAAGTTTATGATAATGTACTGTTTTTCTCCAAACTTCATCTTTCTTCTGCACAAGACAAACAGGAGACATTTATTGGAATGTGATAGGAATCATCACCCTGTTATCTTTTAAGCCTTTGGTGATAATATTAATCTCTGAAGTTTCCCCAGGGTTGTAGCATTATTAATTTACTACTTTTAGAAAGGGGACAGTTCCAGGGGCTTCCTCTTGGCCCTTCTCACCATAATTACCCTTACGTGAACACCCAAGAAGTGAGAGTTTGACCAGTTGCCAAATATGCATTTGGAACCTTGGGAAATGACTGCAAGGCTAGGTTTACAGACCCTCTGAGCCTTCTGGGAGGAAAACTCAAGCTCCGCTTCCATTCATCATCGGCATTCCTAAGTCCCCACACTCACTGCTGGGACCTAAAATGTGGGGGTCATCTCAGAGCTAGTGTCCAAAATTCTGCAATATCTGGAGATTTTCCTTTCTCCAGAGTATATAATCACCCTGATAAATGAATGCATTTCCTTTTGGGAAAGTTAGCAGAAAATTTTACAGTTTTACATTTTTGTTACAATCACACTGGGTTCTTCATCGAAGGTCCCAGCCTCCTTTTCTTTTAAGGGAACTTGTAAACTAGTTTAGATCTGAGGACTAAGTCCATGACTCTCTACTGTGAATATCTGAATCAGATACCTGTTCAACTAGATTTAAGTTTTTTACATTTTGCAAATGAACTAAGGATTTATTAGCCTGGCAATCCATTTTGGTCCCAGGGACACTATGATCAAAAGTCTCTGCCAAAGACCTCTGTGGATGGAGTCCTTCAGGTTAGAGCTGTGGTCTGCTGTCCAGCGCAATAACCTTGGCTGCCTCATTTCTCTGGTGGCTAAGTGCTATGTCAGCTGGCCTCTGCAATTCCCAGTAACCCTTCTGTTATTATTACATTTTCATGTCTAATCTGAAAAGGGACAGACTTCACTGAGATGTTCAAGGATGCTTGTGCTTCCCTTACTAATATATTTTCAATAATTGCATGATGAGATTGTCCTCTTGACTCTGCTCAGGACCCTGGTAAGAGGTGGATGAGCCAGTGAAAAATGGAATACCAGTAGTTCACAGAAAGCAGTGGCAAAATAATTACAGTTTTCTGGAATGAAGTGTTTGTTTGCCAGAAAAACCTTCAAGAGAGTACTAATTGCTACAGTAGGATTTCTGGAGGGAAAAGGGACTATAAGATCATAGTATGGGCTGGACTGCAAGGAGATCCAACCAGTCCATCCTGAAGGAGATCAGTCCTGGGTTTTCACTGGAAGGACTGATGCTGAAGCTGAAGCGCCAATACTTTGGCCACCTGATGCAAAGAGCTGACTCACTGGAAAAGACCCTGATGCTGGGAAAGACTGAAGGCAGGAGGAGAAGGGGACGACAGAGGATGAGATGGTTGGATGGCATCACCAACTTGATGGACATGGGTTTGGGTGGACTCCAGGAGTTGGTGATGGACAGGGAAGCCTGGCATGCTACAGTCCATGGGGTCACAGAGTCGGACACGACTGAGCGACTGAACTGAACTGAACTGAAGGGCTGGTGGGTAGGACTTCAGGTTCTCAGCTCAAGGCACAGAGAACCAGAGATCTTCTAAGACTGCCCTAAAAATATCTCATAGCCATGTGGCTGGTGTATAAATATTTTTATTCTATAGGCTCCACAATTATAACCCAAATGGAATTCACAGGT
This sequence comes from Odocoileus virginianus, assembly GCF_023699985.2. Classification (NCBI taxonomy): domain Eukaryota; kingdom Metazoa; phylum Chordata; class Mammalia; order Artiodactyla; family Cervidae; genus Odocoileus; species Odocoileus virginianus. Next base: position 800,853 of record NW_027224270.1, read on the forward strand.
GTCTTATGTAAAAGTTTTTGGATTGATCGAAAAGAGCAAAAATTGGAATGAGGACATTTGGGTGGATTCCAGTGACTCTGAGACTCCCCAGCTACTGAGTCCTGCTGAGATGCCCTCCCTCCCCAGCTTAAAGGTACTGACGATCCCCCTTTCACAGGGATCCAGATTCTCTTCCTGGCCCAGCTCCACTGCTCATTTATAACTAGGGTCAGAGCCCGGCAAGTCCTGCGAGGACATCAGAAACCTGAGAAACATCATTGGGAAGGGGAACTAATGGTTTTAGATATGAGATGGAGAAACGTCACTTTGATAACAGGCAACGGTATTGGCACGGGTGTAATTACCATTGATGGACAGTACCGTAGCTATTCTAGATTCATGATTTAGTTTGAGTGACTGCAAAGAGCCCTAAGAAGAGTTCGCCTGATTGGTTAACTGAAGTGAGGACCCAACAGTGGTCTTCATTAAAGAGAATTTGTATAATAAGAAGAAATTCAAAGAATTAAGAAGATAAAATTGTTGGCACGGATTAATCATCAGTCCTTATTCCCTCTAAATGTCCTATTGTAACAACAGTCTCTTGAAGGATTTTCTGCAAAAAACAGTTCATTCCAGAAAACTGTAGATAATTATTTTGCCACTGCTTTCTATAGACTACTGGTATTCCATTTTTCACTGGCAATGAAGTCTTAACTGCTTTCTAATCTAAGGAAGTCAGAGAACTAATCCAAGATTCCTGTTTTTGGGGTTCTGCATCTGGGAACTCAGAAACCAAACACTGCTTTGTCAGTCAAGTTTTTGCCAGCGAAGCACTTCCCTCTTCAGTTTACAGAAGAAGGTGTGATTTAACATAAAGGGAATTACAGACTTATAGCATTTCTAGGAGGACAACAAGGTTCATGGAAACACACTGATGGCTTTAAGGAAATTTGGAAATCTGGGTATGATAGTAAGTGACTGGTGATTACAGCCCCATGAAGAATCCAGGTAGAAAATTCACAAGAGCTCATCCAGAAGCATCTGTAAAGTTCATGTCCACGATCAACTCAGACGTCTAACAGCCACTCAGGGGGGAGAATAATCGCTGTCTCCTCTTTCACCTTCCAAATTTTGTGCAAGATGCCTTTTATTGGCAGAATCTAAAGGAGGCAGTGAGGGAGCTTAAGCGTTGTGTTTTCCAGACTTCCAGGCACTATAATACAGGGAAGAGTTTGGATGGATGGAGATCACGCTGAGTATAAACAGTCAATATTTGACACAGCATACAACCACCAGCTTCTCAAAAAGACTTTAAATGTGGCAACACAAATTAGTATATGAACCTTCAACTTTTCCAACTGCCTTTCCAATAAATAGAGGATTATAGCTTTCCCGTGATCTGCTTCTTCTTTCTCCTCACATTTCTGAACCAGTTATTTTGAGCCTTTAGGATGAGTCTAAGTAGGTAAGAGGTAGATGGAGAAGGATTAAAGGATCAGGGGCAGTGACTGGGGAGGGAGACTTCGGGAGGTTGGAGAGGAAGGCTCAAAAGTGGCAGCAATATGAGAGCCTGGGGTGGAAGGAGAAAAGGATGTTTAGAAGCATTTAGTGAAATATATGTGCGTTTTGCAAATGAAGGACTTTAATCATTCTGAGATTCCCATGTCTGCTGCATTTTGTTTGTATGCTTGTTTGCCGCAGAGACTCTCCAAGTGAGAGCCACAGGCCCCTGAAGCTCCCCAAAAGCTTTTCAGCGTCATTTTTGTAGTAATACCAAAACATTGTTTGGATTTTTCACCATGATGAAATTTCTACAGATGTGCAAAGGCAACGGTGGGTAAAACTGCTGGCAATTTAGCAAGATTCAAAGCAGGGCACCAGGTTGTTCTTGCCTGAGTCAGTATACTCTTCACCACCGTGTACCTGCATTCTAAAAATAAAATGCAAATGCCACTTTCACGTAATAATATCCTTGATGAAGTGATAAAAATGTTAATTTATTAAATATTAATCCTTGCATATATATCATTTTCATATTCTGTGCAACAAAATGCCAAATACAGCTGGAAAGTGCTTCTGCTGCCTGCAGAAGCATGCTGCTGCCTCGAGGAGAAGCACTTCTGTCACTGAGTGCTGAGCTGAACTAACCGGTATTGTACAAAGAACATCATTTTCACTTGAAAGAATGACTGACAGACCATCATTATTCAGACTTGAGTATTTGGCAGATATGATCTCCAAAATGAACGAAATGAGCATGTCATTTCAAGAAAAACAATTTACACTGTATGTTGCCAATGACAAAAATTCAAGGCTTTATGTAAAAATTAACATTTTGAAAATCTTTACTCCAAACCATGAACTTGGTAGTTTCCCCAATATGTATTTGAAGACTTTTCTGAAGTAATTGGTAGGGGAGAAAAAAAAAACTAAAAACAGGTAGGGAAAACCACTAGACCATTCACATATGACCTAAATCAAACCCCTTGTGATTATACAGTGGAAGTGAGAAATAGATTTAAGGGACTAGATATGATAGACAGAGTGCCTGATGAACTATGGATGGAGGTTCGTGACATTGTACAGGAGACAGGGATCAAGATCATCCCCAAGAAAAAGAAATGCAAAAAAGCAAAATGGCTGTCTGAGGAGGCTTTACAAATAGCTGAGAAAAGAAGAGAAGTGAAAAGAAAAAGGAGAAAAGGAAAGATATTCCCATCGACTTGACTGGGCGACTTCACTTTCACTTTCACTTTCTTTCAAATAACAGGGAGGGAGCACAGACCCACCCATCAACAGAAAATTGGATTAAAGATTTATTGAACATGGCCCTGCCCACCAGAACAAGACCCAGTTCCCCCCTCAGTCAGTCTCTCCCATCAGGAAGCTTCCATAAGCCTCTTATCCTTCTCCATCAGTGGGCAAACAGGCTGAAAACCACAGTCACAGCAAACTAACCAATCTGATCATGTGGACCACAGCCTTATCTAACTCAGCGAAACTATGAGCCATGCCATGTAGAGCCACCCAAGACGGATAGGTCATGGTGGAGAGTTCTGACAAAATGTGGTCCACTGGAGAAGGGAATGGCAAACCACTTCAGTATTCTTGCCTTGAGAACCCCATGAACAGTATGAAAAGGCAAAAAGATATGACACTGAAAGATGAATTCCCCAGGTCAGTAGGTGCCCAATATGCTACTGGAGATCAGTGGAGAAATAACTCCAGAAAGAATGAAGGGATGGAGCCAAAGCAAAAACAATACCCAGTTGTGGATGTGACTGGTGATAGAAGCAAGGTCCAATGCTGTAAAGAGCAATATTGCATAGGAACCTGGAATGTTAGGTCCATGAATCAAGGCAAATTGGAAGTGGTCAAACAGGAGATGGCAAGAGTGAACATTGACATTTTAGGAATCAGTGAACTAAAATGGACTGGAATGGGTGAATTTAACTCAGATGACCATCATATCTACTACTGTGGGCAGGAATCCCTTAGAAGAAATGGAGTAGCCATCATAGTCAACAAGAGAGTCTGAAATGCAGTACTTGGATGCAATCTCAAAAACGACAGAATGATCTCTGTTCGTTTCCAAGGCAAACCTTTCAATATCATGGTAATCCAAGTCTGTGCCCCAACCAGTAATGCTGAAGAAGCTGAAGTTGAATGGTTCTATGAAGACCTACAAGATCTTCTAGAACTAACACCCCAAAAAGATGTCCTTTTCATTATAGGGGACTGGAATGCAAAAGTAGGAAGTCAAGAAACACCTAGAGTAACAGGCAAATTTGGCCTTGGAGTACAGAATGAAGCAGGGCAAAGGCTAATAGAGTTTTCCCAAGAGAACGCATTGGTCATAGCAAACACCCTCTTCCAATAACACAAGAGAAGACTCTACACATGGACATCACCAGATGGTCAATACCGAAATCAGATTGATTGTATTCTTTGCAGCCAAAGATGGAAAAGCTCTATACAGTCAGCAAAAACAAGATTGGGAGCTGACTGTGGCTCAGATCATGAACTCCTTATTGCCAAATTCAGACTTAAATTGAAGAAAGTAGGGAAAACCACTAGATCATTCAGGTATGATCTAAATCAAATCCCTTACGATTATACAGTGGAAGTGACAAATAGATTCAAGGGATTAGATCTGATAGACAGAGTGCCTGAAGAACTATGGACAGAGGTTCATGACATTGTACAGGAGGCAGGGATCAAGACCATCCCCAAGGAGAAGAAAGGCAAAAAAAAAAATAATAATAATACTTACTCTAACTAATTGAAATTTTATTTCAAAAATACAGATGATCTTAATTAAAAGGTTATTCATGGTAACATACGATGAGTTTAATCATTTTTCAATAAATTAATCAATAATTATTTTTTAAATGCCTCAGTTTTCTTTTCAGATACAATAAATAATGGTAGATATAACTCACATAAACAAAAGATTCCTGGGGTCCTCAAGGTATTATTAGTGGAAAGGAGTTGTGAGGCTAAAAAGTTTGAGAATTATTGGTTCAAAGCAATACCACTCTAAGACCAAGTGAAATGGCTTATAGAATTAGATATGTAACATGAAATACTGAGACACGATTGTGTATAAGTGCTTTTCTTATGTTAAAATGTGTTGTACATATCTGTTGGCATAAAAATCTAGGATACCTTAAAGATTGCCATGACTTCTTTTAAGAAAGACAGATTGAGTCATGTTATATATACAAATTAAGTTAGAAATAGATAAACAATATAGGATAGCGGGAAAGTGCCTAACTTTGGAGCCAAATATAAACTTAAATCCCAGTTCAGTTATTTGACTCTATTATTATAAATTTTTATACTCATACTTTTACTTAACCTCTTAGTTTTAATTTCCTTATTGTAAAACAGAAATAATAATACAGATATCATGGGAATTAATATCTTTAAGCAGGATTATGCTTAGATATTACTTAGAATATAGGCTAACATCCTTAAATGCACAATAAAAATTACAGGAGTTCAAACAAGATTAGTTTATTTCTACTTCTATTAAAAGTCTAGTTGGTCCAGAATAACTAGATATTTCTGTCCAACACAGAGAGTCAGGAGCCCAGATAATTTTCATGGTGGTGCTTCTGCATTCCCTGGGTTCTTATTCTGTATGTGTGGCCAAGCTAGTTTATGGACACATCTGTATGTCATCCAGCAGGAAAAGGGCAAGAGTGAGACAACACAGGAAAATAAAATTTTATTTAAGTGATGTGATTAAATAATTTTATTTATTAATGTGCAAAAATTGCACATTGCACCGCCTACATTCTTGTAAAAAGAACTCAGTTGCATGGTCACTTACCTTGCTTAAGGAAGGCTGAGAAACTTTCTCAAGGTGGAAAACCATGTGCTTGTCTGAAACTTCATCACTACTGAAGAAGGAGAGAATATACTAGAAACCAACTATCAGTTTGCAGAAGCTAATTTTTTTAAATACCAAGTGTAGCACCTGCTAATTCAGAGGTGCTCAGCAATTGGCGTCTATCTTATTAGAAGAATAATACCATAAACAAGTGTTAATAAGTTAAAAGTTCTCAGAGTGCTTTCCAGCAAAGCCTTATTTTTAAGTGGAAACAGAAGCTTGCATAAATATACATTTCTTGTCTTAATACCAAGGTTCATAGCCTTAGGTTGTGCTTCTTCCATTCTCTTGCAATGTTTGAAAATTTTACCATTAGGGTCTAATTTCTTTGAATACATGGAAAGTGAGCAATACAATGTTATTATGAGCTATTACCATCTTCCTCCTGTCTCACTCCCCTCCCGCTTTCCCTGTATTCTTATAAAAGTCCAAAAGAATGTATATGGAGAAGCAAGAATTTCCCACTTGGTAGGAGAAGTGAGGAAAATAAGCAAGGAAGGCCAGGACCCTCTTTATTAACTCAAGACAGCATTAGACACAAATGGCCAATGGCTCATGAAAGGATGCTCAACATCACTAATCATTGGGGAAATGCAAATCAAAACCACAATTAAATACCACCTCACCCCTGTCAGAATGGCTATTACCAAAAAGGAAACAAATAAAAGTGTTATAGAGGAGATAGAGAAAAGGGAACTCTTGTGCAGAGTTGATAGGAATGCAAATTGCTGCAGCTACTATGGAAAACAATATGAGGTTTCCTCAAAAAATTAAAACTAGAACATCCACATGATCCAGCATTTCCTACTTCTGGATATTTATCCAAAGAAAATGAAAATGCTAATCTAAAAAGATATATGCACCTCCACATTCATTGTAGATTATTTATGAAAGCCTAGATACAGAAACAATTTAAGTGTCAACTGCCGGATGAATGCATGGAGAAGATGTGGTATATACACACACAGCGGAATATTGCTCATCTATAAGAGGAGGATGAAATCTTTCCATTTGCGACAACATGGGTATACCCTGAGGGTATTACGCTAAGTGAAATAAGTCAGACAGAGAAAGACATATACCATAAGATTCCATTTATATGTGGAATCTAAGAAAGAAAACAGGTGAACAAACAAAACAAAACGCACAGGCACAGAACACAGGATGGTGGCTGCTGCAGACTGAAGATGTTGGCGGGCTGGGGAGGAGGGTGAGGGGCCAGGGGGCACAGACAGACAATAAAACGAGGTCATGAGGATGCAGCGTGCAGCACGGCAGCTGCGGTCAGTGACAGCGCAGCGCACGCTTTAGAGGTGCCCAGACAGCAAGCCTTAGTGTCCCCATCACAGGAGAAAAATACCCTTTATGACTTTGTATGGTGGTGCATGGTAACTGGACACGGTGGCAATTTTGCTATATATATATAAATAGTCATCATGTGGTACACCTAAAAGTAATATGATGTTATACGTCAATTATACCTCAATTAAGAAAAAGAATATCAGGTGCTCCTGAGGGGAGAGAAGGCAACAAAGGGGACCCTAGAAGTGCTGAAATCAAAGTAACTATTTCACGACTTTTTCCCCCAGAGATGGCCATGCCTCAGAGGTTTTGCTGTAGCCACATTTAACTAGAGACAAATAAGGTATATGAAGCCTCCCAGGGCTTCGAGCTCTTAGAAAGCTTGTGCATTTTCTGGTTCTGCAGTTATTTAATTATGGCAAGCAAGAGGGTTATAAATTCAACAGCTTTGTGATTGAGATTAATGTGCTCAGAAGTTAACCCTTGTCCTTCACAAGCAACTGCAAAGTGAACAGAAGACATGCAACATTCTCTAAATTAAATCTGCCTGCTTGGTGGCCTAGAACTGAACATGGATCCTAGAATTTAACCTTTCCAATGGTTGATGCCAGAGCCAGATTAAGCGGTGGCCAGTTAGGATATTATCTAAGAGTTGAAATCTGTAAACGGTAGTAAACCATTAGTAATAATGCAACAAAAAGGGCAAACATGATTTTGCATTCAAGCGAAATTTCTTTCAGGAAGGTTATTCGGCTATTACAAGGAATAATTTGAATATGCTGTTCAGGGTTGATGTCAACACCAAAGACTTTGCTTAGAAGTCTTTCTGTCTTCATTTAAACTGAGGCTTCAAAAGTTGAGACTAGGAGGAGCCAAGACGGCGGAGGAATAGGACGGGGAGACCACTTTCTCCCCCACAAATTCATCAAAAGAACAATTGAACACAGAGCAAACTTCACAAAACAACTTCTGATCGCTAGCTGAGGTCATCAGGCGCCCAGAAAAGCAGCCCATTGTCTTCGAAAGGAGGTAGGACAAAATATAAAAGATAAAAAGAGAGACAAAAGAGCTAAGGATGGAGATCCATCCCGGGAAGGGAGTCTTAATAGAGGAAGTTTCCAAACACCAGGAAACCCTCGCACTGGCGGGTCTGGGGGAAGTTTTTGAATCTCAGAGGGCAACCTGACTGGGAGGGGAAGAATAAATAAAACCCACAGATTACGTGCCTAAAAGCAACTCCCAGCAGAAAAGTACCCCAGACGCCCGCATCCGCCACCAGCAAGTGGGGGCGGAACGGAGAGGAGCGGGCGGCATTGCTTAGGGTAAGGACCGGGCCTGAGTGCCCTGAGGACAATCGGAGGGAGCTTTTGTGAGTTACCAACTTAAACTGTGGGACAGCAAAAGAGAGAGAGAAAATTAACCGGCCCGAACACACTGCCGGCCGTTCGCAGAACAAAGGGACCGAGCAAGTCCAGAGAAGAGCTCGCAGGCTGCGGACCGGCCCAGCCCCGCCGGAGGCAGGAGGCAGGGGGGAGGGGAAAGGGGCAGGCTCGGCCCCGCATCCCCTACCGCACTGCAAACAGGCCTCCAGTCTCTAATCAAAGACCTCCTGAGATGCTGGATGGTTGACATCCGCCGGGAGGGTCGCGGCTGAACTCAAGGTGCACGCACCGACTGGCGCAGGCGGAAACTGAGGCTGGGACCGCGGAGGGGAGAAGGCGCGCCGCACCCGGGGAGAGTGCGCCCGTCAAGCTCCTGGCTGCCTGAGCCGCTCGGGCGGGGAAGGCACAAAACGCAGGCGCAGCCGAGTCCGCGCTTTTGTGGAACACCCGAGGGCTGGAACCGCGCGCAGCGCAGGGCACGCTCCATATAGAGCAGCCGGGAGCCTGAGCAGCGTAGACGGGGAAAGCAGCGCCAGTCCCTCCCCGCAGCGCGACGGAACTAGCAACCTGAATAAGAGTCCACCTCCGCCCGCCTGTGTCAGGGCGGAAATTAGGCACTGAAGAGACCGGCAAACAGAAGCCAAATAAACAAAGGGAACCGCTTCAGAAGGGACCGGTGCAACAGATTAAAATCCCTGTAGGTAACACTGACTACACCGGAAGGGGCCTGTAGATATCAAGAAGTGTAAGCTGGAACGAGGAGCTATCTGAAACTGAACCGAACCCACACTGACCGCAACAGCTCCAGAGAAATTCCTAGATGTATTTTCACTTTTTTTTTCAATTAAAAAAATAAAAAAATAATTTTTTTCTTTTCTTTTCTTTTTTATTTTTTCTCTTTTATTTTCTTTTAAAATTCCCTATTACTCCCCCATTACTCCTTAACTTTCATTTTCATATATTTTTATGATTTTTTTAATTAGGAAAAAAATTTTTTTCTTTTTTTTTTTTTTTTTTTTTTTTTCTTTTTCTCTTATTTTCTTTTAAAGTCCTCTATTACTCCTCTACTACTCCTTAATTTTCATTTTCATTTCACTATAACCTTGCAAAAAAAAAAAAAGAGAAGCCCTATTTTTAAACCGAACTTCATATGTATTTCTAAAATTTTTGTGTTTTTGTTTTTGTTTTTAATATTGTATTTTTTTAAGAGTCTAACCTCTAATCTAGATTTTTAATCTTTGTTTTTCAGTATGTGATATAAACTTTGGACATTTAAGAATCCAATATTCAGTTCCCATTTTTATTCAGGAGAGTGTTGATTACTCTCTCCCACTTTTGACTCTCCATTTTCTATCTCAGAACACCTCTATTTCCTCCTTTCCCCCTCTCTTCCCAATCCAATTCTGTGAATCTCTGTGGGTGTCTGGGCTACGGAGAACACTCTGGGAACAGACAACTGCGTAGATCTGTCTCTCTCCTCTTGAGTCCCCCTTTTTCTCCTCCTGCTCATCTCTATCTCCCTCCTCCCTCTCCTCTTCTTCATGTAACTCTGTGAACCTCTCTGGGTGTCCCTCATGGGGGAGAATCTTTTCACCATTAACCTAGAAGTTTTATTATCAGTGCTGTATAGTTGGAGAAGTCTTGAGACTACTGGAAGAATAAAACTGAAATCCAGAGGCAGGAGACTTAAGCCCAAAACCTGAGAACACCAGAAAACTCCTGACTACATGGAACATTAAGTAATAAGAGACCGTCCAAAAGCCTCCATACCTACACTGAAACCAACCACCACCCAAGAGCCAGTAAGTTTCAGAGCAAGACATACCACACAAATTCTCCAGCAACGCAGGAACATAGCCCTGAGCGTCAACATACAGGCTGCCCAAAGTCACACCTAACACATAGACCCATCTCAAAACTCATTACTGGCACACTCCATTGCACTCCAGAGAGAAGAAATCTAGTTCCATGCACCAGAACACAGATGCAAGCTCCCCTAACCAGGAAACCTTGACAAGCCAATTGTCCAACCCCACCCACTGGGTGAAAACTCCACAATAAAAAGGAACCACAGACCTCCAGAATACAGAAAGCCCACTCCAGACACAGCAATCTAAACAAGATGAAAAGGCAGAGAAATACCCAACAGGTAAAGGAACATGAAAAATGCCCACCAAGTCAAACAAAAGAGGAGGAGATAGGGAATCTACCTGAAAAAGAATTTAGAATAATGATAATAAAAATGATCCAAAATCTTGAAAACAAAATGGAGTTACAGATAAATACCCTGGAGACAAAGATTGAGAAGATGCAAGAAATGTTTAATAAAGACCTAGAAGAAATAAAAAAGAGTCAATTAAAAATGAATAATGCAATAAATGAGATCAAAAACACTCTGGAGGGAACCAAGAGTAGAATAACGGAGACAGAAGATAGGATAAGTGAGGTAGAAGATAAAATGGTGGAAATAAATGAAGCAGAGAGGAAAAAAGAAAAAAGAATCAAAAGAAATGAGGACAACCTCAGGGACCTCTGGGACAATGTGAAATGCCCCAACATTCGAATCATAGGAGTCCCAGAAGAAGAAGACAAAAAGAAAGGCCATGAGAAGATACTCGAGGAGATAATAGCTGAAAACTTCCCTAAAATGGGGAAGGAAATAGCCACCCAAGTCCAAGAAACCCAGAGAATCCCAAACAGGATAAACCCAAGACGAAACACCCCAAGACACATATTAATCAAATTAACAAAGATCAAACACAAAGAACAAATATTAAAAGCAGCAAGGGAGAAACAACAAATAACACACAAAGGGATTCCCATAAGGATAACAGCTGATCTATCAATAGAAACCCTTCAGGCCAGAAGGGAATGGCAGGACATACTTAAAGTAATGAAAGAGAATAACCTACAACCTAGATTACTGTACCCAGCAAGGATCTCATTCAGATATGAAGGAGAATTCAAAAGCTTTACAGACAAGCAAAAGCTGAGAGAATTCAGCACCACCAAACCAGCTCTTCAACAAATACTAAAGGATCTTCTCTAGACAGGAAACACAGAAAGGTGGTATAAACGTGAACCCCAAACAACAAAATAAATGGCAACGGGACCATATCTATCAATAATTACCTTAAATGTAAATGGGTTGAATGCCCCAACCAAAAGACAAAGGCTGGCTGAATGGATACAAAAGCAAGACCCCTATATATGCTGTCTACAAGAGACCCACCTCAAAACAAGGGACATATACAGACTAAAAGTGAAGGGCTGGAAAAAAATATTTCATGCAAACAGAGACCAAAAGAAAGCAGGAGTCGCAATACTCATATCAGATAAAATAGACTTTCAAATAAAGGATGTGAAAAGAGACAAAGAAGGACACTACATAATGATCAAAGGATCAATCCAAGAAGAAGATATAACAATTATAAATATATATGCACCCAACATAGGAGCACCGCAATATGTAAGGCAAACGCTAATGGGTATGAAAGAGGAAATTAATAGTAACACAAAAATAGTGGGAGACTTTAATACCCCACTCACAACTATGGACAGATCAACTAAACAGAAAATTAACAAGGAAACACAAACTTTAAATGACACAATGGACCAGCTAGACCTAATTGATATCTATAGGACATTTCACCCCAAAACAATCAACTTCACCTTTTTCTCAAGTGCACACAGAACCTTCTCCAGAATAGATCACATCCTGGGCCATAAATCTAGCCTTGGAAAATTCAAAAAAATTGAAATCATTCCAGTCATCTTTTCTGACCACAGTGCAGTAAGATTAGATCTCAATTACAGGAAAAAAATTGTTAAAAATTCAAACATATGGAGGCTAAATAACATGCTTCTGAATAACCAACAAATCATAAAAGAAATCAAAATATGCATAGAAATGAATGAAAATGAAAACACAACAACCCCAAACCTATGGGACACTGTAAAAGCAGTGCTAAGGGGAAGGTTCATAGCATTACAGGCCTACCTCAAGAAACAAGAAAAAAGTCAAATAAATAACCTAACTCTACACCTAAAGCAACTAGAGAAGGAAGAAATGAAGAACCCCAGGGTTAGTAGAAGGAAAGAAATCTTAAAAATTAGGGCAGAAATAAATGCAAAAGAAACTAAAGAGAACAAACATAGCAGAAATCAACAAAGCCAAAAGTTGGTTTTTTGAAAAAATAAACAAAATTGACAAACCATTAGCAAGACTCATTAAGAAACAAAGGGAGAAGAACCAAATTAACAAAACTAGAAATGAAAATGGAGGGATCTCAACAGACAACACTGAAATACAAAGGATCATAAGAGACTACTACCAGCAGCTCTATGCCAATAAAATGGACAACTTGGAAGAAATGGACAAATTCTTAGAAAAGTATAACTTTCCAAAACTGAACCAGGAAGAAATAGAAGATCTTAACAGACCCATCACAAGCAAGGAAATCGAAACTGTAATCAGAAATCTTCCAGCAAACAAAAGCCCAGGACCAGATGGCTTCACAGCTGAATTCTACCAAAAATTTAGAGAAGAACTAACACCTATCTTACTCAAACTCTTCCAGAAAATTGCAGAAGTTAAACTTCCAAACTCATTCTATGAGGCCACCATCACCCTAATTCCAAAACCAGACAAAGATGCCACAAAAAAAGAAAACTACATGCCAATATCACTGATGAACATAGATGCAAAACATCCTTAACAAAATTCTAGCAAACAGAATCCAACAACATATTAAAAAAAATCATTCACCGTGACCAAGTGGGCTTTATCCCAGGAATGCAAGGATTCTTTAATATCCACAAATCAATCAACGTAATACACCACATTAACAAATTGAAAGATAAAAACCATATGATTATCTCAATAGATGCAGAGAAAGCCTTTGACAAAATTCAACACCCATTTATGATTAAAACTCTCCAGAAAACAGGAATAGAAGGAACATACCTCAACATAATAAAAGCTATATATGACAAACCCACAGCAAGCATTACCCTCAATGGTGAAAAATTGAAAGCATTTCCCCTAAAATCAGGAACAAGACAAGGGTGCCCACTCTCACCACTACTATTCAACATAGTTTTGGAAGTTTTGGCCACAGCAATCAGAGCAGAAAAAGAAGTAAAAGGAATCCAGATAGGAAAAGAAGAAGTGAAACTCTCGCTGTTTGCAGATAACATGATCCTCTACATAGCAAACCCTAAAGACTCTACAGAAAATTACTAGAGCTAATCAACGAATATAGTAAAGTTGCAGGGTATAAAATTAACACACAGAAATCCCTTGCATTCCTCTACACTAACAATGAGAAAACAGAAAGAGAAATTAAGGAAACAATACCATTCAGCACCGCAACAAAAAGAATAAAATACTTAGGAGTATATCTACCTAAAGAAACAAAAGACCTATACATAGAAAACTATAAAACACTGATGAAAGAAATCAAAGAGGACACAAGCAGATGGAGAAATATACCGTGTTCATGGATTGGAAGAATCAATATTGTCAAAATGGCTATACTACCCAAAGCAATCTATAGATTCAATGCAATCCCTATTAAGCTACCAACGGTATTTTTCACAGAACTAGAACAAATAATTTCACAATTTGTATGGAAATACAAAAAACCTCGAATAGCCAAAGTAATCTTGAGAAAGAAGAATGGAACTGGAGGAATCAACCTGCCTGACTTCAGGCTCTACTACAAAGCCACAGTCATCAAGACAGTATGGTGCTGGCACAAAGGCAGAAATATAGATAAATGGAACAGAATACAAAGCCCAGAGATAAATCCATGAACCTATGAACACCTTATCTTCGACAAAGAAGGCAAGGATATACAATGGAGAAAAGACAATCTCTTTAACAAGTGGTGCTGGGAAAACTGGTCAACCACTTGTAAAAGAATGAAACTAGAACACTTTCTAACACCATACACAAAAATAAACTCAAAATGGATTAAAGATCTAAACGTAAGACCAGAAACTATTAAACTCCTAGAGGAAAACATAGGCAAAACACTCTCCAACATAAACCACAGCAGGATCCTCTATGACCCACCTCCCAGAATATTGGAAATAAAAGCAAAAATAAACAAATGGGACCTAATTAAAATTAAAAGCTTCTGCACAACAAAGGAAACTATAAGCAAGGTGAAAAGACAGCCTTCAGAATGGGAGAAAATAATAGTAAATGAAGCAACAGACAAAGGATTAATCTCAAAAATATACAAGCAACTCCTGCAGCTCAATTCCAGAAAAATAAATGACCCAATCAAAAAATGGGCCAAAGAACTGAACAGACATTTCTCCAAAGAAGACATACAGATGGCTAACAAACACATGAAAAGATGCTCAACATCACTCATTATCAGAGAAATGCAAATCAAAACCACAATGAGGTACCATTACACACCAGTCAGGATGGCTGCTATCCAAAAGTCTACAAGCAATAAATGCTGGAGAGGGTGTGGAGAAAAGGGAACCCTCTTACACTGTTGGTGGGAATGCAAATTAGTATAGCCGCTATGGAGAACAGTGTAGAGATTCCTTAAAAAGCTGGAAATAGAACTGCCATATGACCCAGCAATTCCACTGCTGGGCATACACACCGAGGAAACCAGATCTGAAAGAGATACGTGCACCCCAATGTCCATCGCAGCACTGTTTATAATAGCCAGGCCCTGAAGCAACCTAGATGCCCATCAGCAGACGAATGGATGAGGAAGCTGTGGTACATATACACCATGGAATGTTACTCAGCCATTAAAAAGAATTCATTTGAATCAGTTCTAATGAGATGGATGAAACTGGAGCCCATTATAAAGAGTGAAGTAAGCCAGAAAGATAAAGACAAATATAGTATACGAATGCATATATACGGGATTTAGAAAGATGGTAATGATAATCCTATATGCAAAACAGAAAAAGTGACACAGATGTACAGAACAGACTCTTGGACTCTGTGGGAGAAGGCAAGGGTGGGATGTTTTGGGAGAACAGCATCGAAACATGTATATTATCTAGGGTGAAACAGATCACCAGCCTAGGTTGGATGCATGAGACAAGTGCTCGGGCCTGGTGCACTGGGAAGACCCAGAAGGATCGGGTAGAGAGGGAGGTGGGAGGGGGGATCGGGATGGGGAACACATGTAAAACCATGGCTGATTCATGTCAATGTATGACAAAACCCAACTACAATATTGTAAAGTAATTAGCTTCCAACTAATAAAAATAAATGGAATAAAAAAAAGTTGAGACTAAAACAAAGGCTACAGGTTTCAAGTTGTGCTCACAGTCCAGAAGTCCACAGTTATAAAAGTCCATCTTTTATAACTATATGGGACATTTAAGGTTACTGTCTGAGCAAATTTAAAGTATGCAATGCAGTATTATTGACTACAGTCACCATGCTGTACATTCCATCCATGACCTTTGTTTTATTATCAGTCTATACCTCCTGACCCCCTCAACCTTTTCTCCTGCCTGGTAACATCTTTTATAAGTTCTAAGCCAGCGTGCAAAGAAGGCTGACCAGTTTTGCAGACAGGCACACATTTGAGGATATAAACAAGTTTGGGTTGAAGGTGTTGGGGAGTGGACTGCTGTGGTGGGAAAGTTGGAGCACTGGGGCCTCATATTCAGTCATGCTGGGGTGTACCACTCCTACCTCAAGGAGGAACTTCAGGAAAACTGCTTAGAAAGTTTGACTTGTATCCCCGAAATTTGTCAGGAACAGAGACTGGAGAAGTATAGAGATTAGAGAGTGTGGCTGGCTTGTTCTGTCCAGCAGTTAAGCAGTCTCTGGGTAGTGGCAAGTGAGCAGAAGCCCTAGGGTCACCACAGAAACCGCTAGATTGGCGTGCCACACTTCTGGAGATCTGGCTGGCAGTGTCACAGTGAGCCCCAGGGGATTCAGGTACACAGATTCTGATCGCGCAGCACAGCCAGGGCCACCACGGTGTCGGCCCTCCAGCCCTCTCTTCCACAGGACAGGAGACGACACCAAATGAGAAGGGTGATGTGGGTAATGGCCAATCTAGTGCTAAGGAGTCAACCCTGAGCTGTAGCCAAACAGTGTTATGGACTAACACAGGAGAGTGAAAAAGCTGGCTTAAAACTCAACATTCAGAAAACTAAGATCATGGCATCTGGTTCCATGACTTCATATCAAATAGACGGAGAAACAGTGGAAACAGTGAGAGACCTTATTCTCTTGGGCTCCAATATCACTGCAGATGGTGACTGCAGCCGTGAAATTAAAAGACGCTTACTCCTTGGAAGAGAAGCTATGATGAACCTACACAGCATATTAAAAAGCAGAGACATTACTTTGCTGACAAAGGTCCATCTGGTCAAGGCTATGGTTTTCCAGTAGTCATGTATGGATATGAGAGTTGGACTATAAAGAAAGCTGAGAGCCAAAGAACTGATGCTTTTGAACTGTGATGTTAGAGAAGACTCTTGAGAGTCCCTTCGATGGCAAAGAGATCAAAGTAGTCAATCCTAAAGGAAACTAATCCTAAATATTCATTGGAAGGACTGATGCTGAAGCTGAAACTCCAATACTTCAGCCACCTGATGTGAAGAGCTGACTCACTGGAAAAGACCCTGACGCTGGGAAAGATTGAGGGCAGGAGGAGAAGGGGACGACAGAGGACGAGACGGTTGGATGGCATCACTGACTCAATGGACGTGAGTTTGAGTAAGCTCCGGGAGTTGGTGATGGACAGGGAGGCCTGGCACGCTGCAGTCCATGGGGTTGCCAAGGGTTGGACACGACTGAGAGGCTGAACTGAAGGAGGGAGAAGAGAAGCAGGAGAAAGCCCTGTTCTTGGCTGAAATCAGGGAGCTGGATGAGAAACAGTCTTATGGAAGTTTCTCACAAGACAGGAAGGCAGATGAAAAAACGTGTTGGACGGTACTTCACATGACTTTATCTCCCCTTGTTCTCGGAACCACAGGGCATTCGGCCAAGACTTGGATAAGACTGTGATCAAGCCTTTGCCCATGTGGCCTATGTGGAGAACAGGCTGTCAGGGTGCTGAAGTGAAGCTTACCCAACTGTGCCTTGGTATGACACATAAAAGAAGGCTGCTTTGGGAACTGCTTTGGATTTTGCCTAAAAAGACAGCTTGCAGGATGGGTGAGATTCCCAAGAGTAGAGATTAACAATGTGAAAGTGATCAGGAATCATGAGATGCAAGTGGGAAGAGACTCATCACCAAATTAAGTGAAAGGCAGTTGGATATTTTAGTATGTAAATATCAGAAAAACATTCTGAAGCACCCAGCAGGGGGAAAGTCAGCTTTGAGAATGAAGGAAGCCCAGAGACCACATGTCTTATCACACAGCAGCGACACAGACCTTCCCTACTGCCTCATGTTTTTGTCTAACCCCACCCCCAGAGCAGAAGTCAGAGTCAGGCTGATTGAATTGGAGAGAATTAAAGTAAGAATAAGTCAGAGTATAAAGAGTCTGATTGTGCATGCATTTCACCACCATCGGCATTCAGCTGGAAGTGGCCCAATACAGAGGAAGAGAAGCTTTCCATTTGATTGAAGTTTGCAGCTTTGACTGCTATATCGGAACAAACATTTTAATTACTGATATTGTGCTTTGACTAGAAGTTCCTGGAGGACTTTAAAACATTGTCTACAAGTGAACATAAAAGCCAAGATTTCATCAATTGATAGGGAAAGAACTAATGTACACAAAGGATTTAAGGGAACTTGAGGGGAAAAAACCACTATTTTCTCTTTGTGTCTTTGGGTTCTACTTGTTTTAGCATCAAGGCTATATCCAAGAGAATCCATGAGTAACAGGAGACAGTGCAAAGGTGACTTCAGTGCAAGGTAGGTGTCCTTTTGCCAAGTTGGGTGTGTAAGTTTGGGCAGGGACTGAATTACCCAGGGAGACAGGAAGGACAGAGCCTGGCCCCAGGCCAACCTTGTCCACCTTTTCCCCAATAATCTTCAAACAAAGAGGAAAATGATATTTAGGAAATACAGATTTGATCAAAACTACAATGAGATGTCACCTCAGACCAGCCAGAAGGGCTGTCATCAAAAAATCCACCAACAATCAATGCTGGAGAGGGTGTGGAAATAAGGGAGCCCTCCTACATTGTTGGTGGGAATGTGAATGTACAGCCACTATGGAGAACAGTGTGGAGGTTCCTTAAAAACTAAAAATAGGGCTACTGTACGACCCTGCAATCCCATTCCTGGGCTTATATCTAGAGAAAAACATGATCTGAAAGGATACACGCACCCCAATATTCATTGCAGCACTGCTTACACTGGGCAAGACAAGGCAACCTAAACGTCTGTTGACAGAAGAATGGATAAAGAAGATGGGGTACGTATACACAATGGAATATTACTCAGCCATTAAAAAGAAAGAGATAATGCCATGTGCACCAATATGGATGGACCAGAGCGTATCATGCTGGGTGAGGTGGGTCAGGCAGAGGGGGAGAAATGTTGCATGATGCCCCTTATATGTGGAGTCTAGAAAGAAATGTTACAAATGAACTTACTTACGGGGCAGAGACAGACTCACAGCCTTAGACAGCAAGCACATGGCTCCCTGAGGGCAGAATGGGGAAGGACTAGTTAGGGCTGGGGATGGATGGACAGGGATGCACGGCTGTATCTAAAATGGATCACCAGCGAGGACCTCCTGTACGGCACGTGGGACTCTGCTCAGTGTTTTGTGGGAGCCTGGGTGAGGGCAGAGTTTGGGGGAGGATGGATACATGGATGGCTGAGTCCCTTCATTGTTCACCTGAAACTGTCACTTCGCTTGTTAATCAGCTATGCCCCAATACAAAAATAAAAGCATGAAAAAAGAAACACAGATTTGAAGGAGTGCCAGATTATTAGTTTCTTAGCTGCAGCACGTAAATTGGTCCAACGCTGGACCAGGACTTTTCCTCCGAGCTGGACGAAGAATCAGGCTGGAGGTAGCTACGTGGAATAAGCAGAGCCAGAGCCCCCGCCTTCCAAACTTCGCTGCCTCTGTGAACAAGTCACCTGGGCCTTCAGAAGCTCAGGGAACAGTGCTCTGTTCCTCGGAAGGCCGCAGCTCCAGTACAGAGAAGGTGCGTTATCTGGACGCACGGCATCCAGCAGGTTTCAGTGCTTTTAAAGCTAGGGAACAGCTGCCACACACAGCTTCAGGTTTCATGTGACGATATGGCTGACTGCTTTGAAAAGACTATTTGTTGAAACTAAGAGAACAATTTGTTATAATCAGGCATCATTTAATGGTTCTTAAGCTCTGGAAAAACTTGTGCCTAGGTAAACACTGGTAGGTGTTTCATGGCTGAATGAAAACCTTTTTTTTTTTTTTTTTTTAGTCCTGAAATCTATTTTTAGGCCACTAAGATAGTGTTTACAAGTCTCAAAAGATCTTATCATTGTCAGGATGCTTTTCTCTTCATTCCATATAACCAATATAACTATTCAACGTTCATTTTCTAAATGCCAAGACTAATATACCTCAAATAAAATAGAAGCTAAATATTGACACAAATTTATTAGAATATTAGAACTAAAAAGAGACTTGACTCATTTGTTTGGTTCATGCAAGTGAATGCCCCAGACCAGGAATTTTCATTTATTTTTGTGACATCCATTTAATTGAGGGAATCACAAGGGGATTTCAAAATGTACTCTAATTTAATTAACTTTAAAGAGACATGCCTTAACATACTCTTAGCAAAATGCTTTGGTATAATAAAATAAAGCAAATAGAGAAGGTATCTACAGTCCAAAAGGTTGGATCTTGGTGTCTGAAGCCTGTCAAGGTGGAAAGTTATCTACGTATGGTTTCCAGAAGAGGAGAGCCAAGAGGTTCCCTCAGTAATTTATTAGGTGCCTTTTGGAAAAGCAGATAGTCCCCACGGTAGACGCTTTGTCTAGTCTCCCAAGTACTGCCCAGAGGAAAATTCATACACTGCATTCAGATATAACGGGGATAGACAGACTCCTGTTTAGGGTGTGATAACTCGGGGCCGTCACCACACCCGTTTAGGTGAGGATGGAGGGCGTGGTGTGACCGCTGCGCAGAGGCAGGTAGAAGGGTCCCCGTCGACTTGTGTCCACAGAGGGTAGAGGTTTGCACAGGAGACAGGCTGGGAGCTGGGAGCTGGGACTCTTCCCTGGAGCATTCGAACCTAAACAAAGGTCTCCGTGAGCAACAGAATAAAAAGAAGCTGTAAGAGGCTAAAATAACTGTGTGCGTATGAATACGAAGACACGGAATGCCAGAAAGCAGGGCAGACCCTGCGCACAGCACCGCCAAGCGGGCGGCCCCACCGTCCTCCCCGCCGTCGGCGGTGGAGACCCTCGGCCTTCCCCGGGGAGGGAGCGGGGACGCTGTGCGTTTTGCTCCCTCGCGTTGCGCAGTCCCAGTAGAGCCTCGCCTGAATTCCTCATCAGTGTATATTGACTAGAGGGTCCGAGACCCGAGTCAGTAACAAACACACAACACCCATCAAAACGCATGCATACCACCACAGTGGCCCTCAGGAGACTCCACCCTCGTCAGAGTCTGCTTCCGTTCTTCCAGACGCGTCCTCAGTGTTAACACGACTGCTGCTGTGTCAACGTCGTTTTCAGGCCCCGAGTCCCTGGACCAGCGGTTCTGGATCTGGACTCACTAGGATCACTCTGGGCCCCTTCCTACCTGGAAACAATTACAAGGAAAGGCACCGAGTCGTCTAAACCTCTCCCCAAATTCGGGCTCTTTCTCCTTGTTACTGGAAGGCAACTGTAACTCATCTAATGCCTTATCACCTTATTCACAGTGTCCGCACTGCCCCAGCTGTGTGTCTCTAGGAATCCTCTGAATTTCCCTTCTGAATCCTCGTTGGATGTTTATACTCTGCTCGCGGCACCAAACCTTCGCAGAGCCACTTCTACTAACTTCTGCAAACCCACCAAGTGCGTGATGATTCTGGGGGGGGTTTCCTGGAGACCCGTGGGCTCACTCACTCACATGGGGGCCATCCCACCACCCGCACAGCCCCCGCCCTGCCTGGCTTCCTTTTTCTCAGACTCTGGTCTAGCTGTCATTCCGGAGCCCGCCTTCCTTCCACGGGACACGCTCCACGCTGCGTGGAGCCCAGGACTAGCTCCAGAGTCCTCCATGCCCGTCCTGACTCCTTATTCTCCGTGTCCCTCTCTTTCAGTATCAGTGCCTCTGTTTCCCTTCCCGCACCCACTGCAGGCCGGCTTGGGGGCCCTGGAGGCCCTGGGGGAAGAGCCTCAGAGCTCAGCCGGCCCGTCAGCCACCCTCTTCCGCTAGCTCAGGCGGCTGGAGCGCTCCCTCCGGAGCTGCAAACCCGAGAAGTCGCCTGTAAGGCTCTCTCCTTCCTTTCCTTTCTAACGCGTTTCCCCTCCATTCTCTCGGCTCCCCATTTACTCCCTTTCCACTGAAGTCACTGGTGAGTCAGTGAGGCTCCAACCACAGGAACCCGGGAGGCACCGAAACACATCTACTCTCTTGTCTCACTCAGTGCCTGGCAGAACCATTTTCTCTGGAATTCTGACAACTTTATTTTTTTTTTTTGCACTGAAGTATAGTTAATTTACAGGCTTCCCTGGTGGCTCAGTGGTGAAGAATCCACCTGTCAAGCTGGAGATGCAGTTTGCTTCCTGGGTCAGGAAAACCGCCTGGAGGAGGAAATGGCAACCCACTCCAGCGCTCTTGCCTGGAGAATCCCATGCACAGAGGAGCCTGGCGGGCTGCAGCCCACGGGCAGCAAAGGGTCGGACACGACTGAGCAGCTCAACAGAAACAGTCAGTTCACAGTGTTAACTTCTGCTGTAGAGCAGAGCGGTTCAGCTGTCCATATATAATATACACATTCTTTTTTCGTATTCTCTCCATTATGCTTTATCACAGCTTACTGAATACTGTTCCCGGTGCCGCATGGACCTTGCTGTGTATCCATTCTATATATAATAGTTTACATATGCTAACCCCAGACTCCCAGGGAGTTTTGGGAATCTGACAAATATGTTTTTCATCTTGTTATATAAATATCAGGAAAATTATCACAGTTCTCAAAATTAGCAGGTCTTTTTTTTTTTTAAGAAGGGTAAGAGGAGAAAAAAAAAAATCCCTCAACTATTATTTATGAGCTTTCCACAGGCAGAAGGAAGGAGTGAAGGTTGGTATACAAACCACAGGTAAATATATTTAAAGTTGCCCACAGGACTTTAGTATTTGTCCAAGGTGGGCTGAGATACGCAACTGAGAGGTATCCTAAAGGCATGATTCCCTGAACGATGGAAAGATTTTCCTTGAAGTTAAACAGTGGTTTGGACACAACTGTTCTTTTCTACTTGAGGCCTCGGCCCGCTGGCCCTCATTACTCTGTACAGCCTTCCTTTTTGTCATGTGATTAATCCAAACAACTTAATTGCATCTTCCTCTCATCCAGGAAAATCCCTTGTTAATATGTTAGTGACTTCATTGTCCTCGATTTCTCTCTATGTAACTAGGTTTCTGAGTAGAAATTATCAATCAGGTTAACTGAAAATCATGTCGAAGAAAATATTATGCAACTCTCATCAAATGATCATCCACTTTTCCTGCAAGAGTTCTAATACTAAAGCCAGGTTTTCATTTGGTCTTGCATAAAAATACACTGAGAAACTTAACAGAATCCCAAAATTTTGGCCTGGCAAGTGTCATCAAGGAAATATTTCCAAGAAAAAGAAATGTTCAAGCAATATTTATCTATGAGATGTGGTTGTGCATAAGTGGTGAGATGGTAGTTGCCAGATGAAGCAAGTTATTTGTGTTTTCACATAACGTGAAAGGCGTACTATGAAGAGAAATTATTATATAAATATGATGTACTCAATAAAAATGGAAATTGGCTTGAATTATACTTCAAGTTGGTCTAATATTGTGATTGATTATCTTGACTGTAACAGAACTGAATCTTACAGAGTTAAGGCGTTCAAAAGCAGTCTATAGGTTGCCATGGAAACTCACCAAAATATATTCCGACACCACTTGGGGGCATTTCCATTGCACCAATTGACAAGTGCCTGATAGAGAAAGGCTGTTCAGTCAGTGGCTTACCAAAGTAGCTTTGGATTGGACCTCAGAAGAAAAGATAATTATTAATAAGAATATATATCTTACTTGCATTTTTCAAACTATTTAAGACACTCAAGTTTGATATTCTTCAAAAACTTATGAAGTAGGTCCATACTATGACTGCCCTCTTTATTTAGCTGAGAAAACATGGAAAAAATAGAATTATGTGGTTAGAAAGCATTTTCAGGCCATGTTCCTTAGGCAAGATTATAATTAAGTCATCACAAATAAACCATCCGGCATTTTATTCTGAGAAATTTCTAGCTTATTCACAACATCCTAATTAAAAAGAATTTTCCTTAATTAGTCAGTCTATATCTTTCCAAGTAAAATGTAAGCACATTTGTTAACAACAATAAAGATAAATAATAGAATTTCCCTGTACTAAGCACTGTGTCTAAGTTAAACAATCTGCTGAGCCCTTCCTCCATTATAGCATGTCTGTCTTACAGAGTTCTGCGAAGCAGGCCCTGTTGCTGCCACTTAGGGAAGTCAGATCAGATACAGAGAGGGTAACTAATTTGCCCAAGTTCACTATTAAGTGAAAGAAGATCAGAAACCAGATCTGATCGGCTCCTAAGCCTCCTGAGAATTTAATCATTTTGCCCCACTTCCTGTTGCCATTTTATACTTGCATCCAACACACACTTGCTCTGCATTGCACAGTTACAGGCAACACATACATAACATCTTCTGAAAGAGCAGTGGGCTAAAAATAAAGGTCCTGGGGTTAGAGAGCGCTGGGTTCAAACTCAGACAGAAACCAGTTTGTACTTACTGCTCTCTGGTTATGGGAAGGATTTCAGAAGAGTAAATAATGAGGTCGGCCTTGGGGCTTAGTGTAGGGACTCAGAACAGGTGAGTGGTCAACCCATCCTCCCCAACTCTCACATCCCCTAGGCCACCCTTGGCCCTTCAAGTAGTAAGCCAGCCCAAAATGCAAACACTCATTCATGCACTCATTCCTTCATTGAGCAAGGCTTACTGAAGTCTTACTGCTGGACACTGCCCTAGGCACTGTTGATGTGATATTCAACAGCTCAGATCAAACTCTAGCTCTTCCAGGGCCGTTTCCTTGCTAGAAACTTTCCAGGGCTCCACCCCACCTAAAGGATAATATTTGCATCCATCATCAGGGAACACTGAGTCATTCCTGACTAGGAATGCAGAGATTTACAATAAAGCCCATCACCGACTCAATGGACATGAGTTTGGGTAAACTCCGGGAGTTGGTGATGGACAGGGAGACCTGGAGTGCTGTGGTCCATAGGGTTGCAAAGAGTCGGACACGACTGAGTGACTGGACTGAACTGTACTGAACCATAAAGTCTGGGGCACGTGGAATGTTGGGAGGAGCTAGGCAGGACAGGAGAGAGCCAGAAGGAAGGCAGGTGTCTGCAGGGCCCGGCAGGACCGTGGGCTGGATTGAGGACGTGGACTTCCGGCCCCAGCAGTGAGCTCCACAAGCCCTCCCCTCCCAGCCGGGGCTCCCTACACCCGCGCCAGCGCCAAGGGGAAGGACGGCACCATGCACCCTCACCTGCGCCCCTAGGCCCGACCCAGGCCTGCACACAGGAACAGGGTCATAGACCTCCCGACACAACGGTCCTAAGATCTGTGCAAACTTAAGTTTCTAAGTCCAGTTTGGGTCAGATTTTTCTCTTTTGGAAATGAGGTCCTCTTGCAACACCAAATAGGGCCCAGAGACATGCAGCACTGACTACATCTTGGTCAAAATAAAGACTCCCGGGTCTCACCCAGAACAACTGACTCAGAGTCTGCGTTCTAACAAGATCCTCAAGTGATATATATGCACATTAATGTCTGAGATATGCTGGCCCAGATCATGTTTATAACTGATAATAATTTTAAGACAAAATATAAGCAACTCTAGAACATTACACTCCAGCCGTGCCCACTGTTTTCCATAAATATCAGGGGATAAATACAAGGCCGGGGCCTCCCATAAGCTGCCACAGGATAGATTCTGAAATCCTGTAAACCTCCTCGGAAATATTGGCACCCGAGAGGGAAGGACTTTATAGCTCCTGACAAAGTTAGGAGGCTGTAGACAGAACATATTGCATTTGTCAACCTGGAAACATTAAAGAAAGTTTGTTCTTTTGTGCAATCATTTAGCAATAAGGTAAGGCTTGCCAGCTAGATTTATTGGGATATTGGATTTTATGTTTCTTGTATCGAATAATATTTTTTACATTGTTTATGTCTAAATAAATCTGTCTTCTATTTTACATTGCCCTGTTGTATTCTGCCTACAGATAAAGGGTTCAGGGAGCATAATTTGCTCTGCCCTTGGGACATGCAGCCGTACATTAAAACCCAGTCACGTGGCGACTGCAGCAGAGAATTTCAATGTGTTCTGAAAAGTTGCACAGAAATAGTGAGGGAATAAACCTCAATGAGAAGATGTGGTTTCTGATATTGTCTATCTAGTCTGTGCCTGGCAGACACTGATTATCAGCAATATTCACATCCAAAGATGATAATTTTAAAGTAAAATGTAAATGCGCTAAAAACCACACTTACGATCTAATCCCCGAAGCAGCTGCTCTGTGACATCCACGGCTGTATGACCATCAGTCTGTGGTTTTGACTTCTTTTTTTGGTATATATACAAGAATTGAACCAGTAAGCAACTGTGAACATTAAAAAAAGTATGATCAGATTAGAGTTTTAAAATTACTTAGAATATTGCAAAAGAAGTCATGACTATTGTGAGGCAAATTAATGTAGGTCCTTCTTTGTGCTCATAAAAGAAATAGAAATATGCTCTCATCGTGAACAGACAGGATAAAATATGTCCATTTGTGTTACAGTCTTTATCCGTTAGTCTGCTTTATGATTTGATTTCATGTTTTCATTGTTCCAAAGCAATTTTCCAGATTGAATCTTAAAAGGATTATAAACCACAGAAGTCATTTTAAATTCCACATGGACTTAATACACCTCCTGCAATTCTGTGCATTTGTCTTTTAAATTTTATTAAAAATTTTGTTGACACTTTCCCTTTCACTTGTTTCTTACAATCCATTTTGTGTAAAAACTGTCAAACACTGATGGCTGTCTTATTTGTGTGTTTAAAAATATAAGCCAATCAGTATAATTTCAAACGTCAAATATGCTAGAGTTTTATATTTTTTCTATATTAAAATACTCCCCCAAGTTGAAATCATTTGGTGATGCAACAGAAATAAATAAAAGCTTAAGTTCAGAAAATGTCTAGAGGATTTTTTTTTGCTCCAAAGTCTCCTTCTGATGAAAGGATGGATGTGTCCTTCCTTTCTGTTCTAAAGTAGAGCTACTGTTGACAGCACTGGAGAATTTAACGGATCAGTCTTCTTGAGCCCCCCTGAAAGACAGTCTGTGTTTGAACTGGAAGGGGAAAGCTGAGAGTAATGAATTCTTCCATCTGGAGAAATAAGGGCAGGTACAATAGTTTCTCAACAGACCTAGAACATGTAAGCAAGTTGGCCAAGAGGGGCACTAATTTTTGAACTAAAAACTCAGCCTTTTCAAGATAAAATGAATAACCAGTATTTCCGTCAACTATTCTCTCCAGAATTCAGGCACAGGAACTCACGACTCGGTTACTCGCCTCTTCTTCCTGTGTGTCCGAGTCCAGCATGAGTCCAGCCCAGGGCTGGGGTCAGCCACGTCCAGGAGGCGGGTGGGCTTTCCAGAGGAAATGCAGGAGCCTCGGGGACTAACTTCATTGGGAACGGACCACGGACAGAACCTTCACGAGGAGACTTCACCTTAGTCAGCACTGGGCGCGCCGCTGCCCCTGAAGACAAGTCTTACGGGAAACGCGCGCGTGCACGACCGAGCCGGTCCTCCTGCCGCCCGACACCGGCCTCCACCCCTGTCTCTTCCTGAGGTTTCCCCAAGGCCCTCGGGAGATGGGGGAGCCGCGCCTCCGGCCGCGGAGCGGAGGAGCACCGGAACGGGAGCAGGCGCCTTCCTCTGTCCAGGTGCGCCGGCGTTGGAGGACGGCGGTGGGCAAAGCGGAGCACTGGCCGGGAGCTCAACGCAGCAGCAAGCTGGGTCTCTTGTAAAGACAGCTCTTGAATGTTTTGTTCTGTTTTGAATGTCTCATTTGAGGTGTCTGTTGGCTGTGCCGGGCCTTCGATGTCGCTCAGGCTTTTCTCTAGCGCCGCGCGCAAGCCTCTCGTGGCGAAGGCTTCACGAGCTGCAGGTCTCGGGCCCTCGGGTGCCGGCTCAGCACATGCGGTGCGCAGGCGCAGCTGCCTCCTGGCTCGCGCGGTCTTCCCAGACCAGGAGTCGAACCCGCGCGTCCGGCACTGGCAGGCATTCTTTACCACCGCGCGACTAGGGAAGCCCAGCGTGTGTCTCCGTGGTGGCCAAGGGTCCATGGGGCCCGTCAGAGCCGGAAGAGACCCGCTGATTCCTGTCTCATTTTAGAGCAGTAGGTTTACATGCCTTACTTGCTAGCTTGTTGAACACATAAAGGGAGTAAAGTCAGATACTCAATCTGCACTCTGCGGCTCTCAAAGCCAACGTCTTATGTAGGGAATAGGTGGGCTAGTCCACTGTGGACTCTGTTACCCTTGGGGGGAAAAACCTTTCAGGAATAGTGTTAGTTTATTTGTGACTTTATTGGCCTTTACTCAGCCTTCGGTGCAGAAGACAGCAGATGGTTTTTTAGGTATAAT
Organism: Odocoileus virginianus; assembly: GCF_023699985.2. Lineage (NCBI taxonomy): Eukaryota > Metazoa > Chordata > Mammalia > Artiodactyla > Cervidae > Odocoileus > Odocoileus virginianus. Next base: position 828,749 of record NW_027224270.1, read on the forward strand.
GTAGAAACTTGATTATTGACACAGCATCTGCATATTCACAGTGCTCTGAGAGTCAGCTTTGATAATAACCTCTATATAAAACAAAAATTTCCAGTAGAGGAAAATACACTTGTGTTCTGTTCTCCTGTCTCACCTTCTTTTTAATATTTAAACACCATGTTTGCATGGATTCTTGCAGCCCATGTAAGAGAGTGCACTTCTCTGATCTTGACAGCAGACAGTTTCCAAATTGATACCCCAGCTGTCTGACACAAGCCAGAAGCGGGCTTTTGTTCTGTCTTGGACTATATCGTCCCAGTTTTTCCAGCCCCTCTGATGGACATTGTTCTCAGCAGTGCTACTTGTTGTTCAGTCGCTAAGTCACATCTGATTCTCTGAGACCTTACGGACTACAGCAGGCCAGGCTTCCTTGTCCTTCACTATCTCCCGGAGTGTGCTCAAACTCATGTCTGTTGAGATGGTGATGCTGTTTAACCATCTCCTCCTCTGCCACCAGCGCGTCTAATGGTATCCAAATAAGTCCCAGCAGACTTTACAAAGGAGGTGAGGCTGTCTAGGATGTGATTATGCAACAAGTGTTTTTATTTGATAAAGAGTCTCTATCAAATAAGCAAAAATCAGAGCTTATTTTCTACTTTGAACTTGTACCTACTAATACATAGTTTTTCTCAGATACTAGAGACATTTTTTCCACTTTAAAAAGAAAACTTAAAATTAGAGCAGTTGTAGGAGTAACCTTTTTGCTATGTTTTCACAAAAGATAAGATTTTTCTAAAAATATGAAAAGCACATCAAAATATTGAACTCACTACTCACGTTCTTATACTCCCACAGTATTCCACACATGTTCACCCCTTAAATTTGGCCTTTCTCCACAGGACAGACCTGAGGGCACTCCTTTGCACATGCCTGGCGTGGATGGTGAGGGGACCAAACACAAGGCTCTGCTAGGATGGGCAACTGCCTCCAGCTGGTCACACCTCACTGCCACCCCACTGCCCGGACACCAGTTGAGAGGTGGTGCTCACCAGCATCACAGCCCCAGGAGCACCGGGAGGCCAGCCTCTGTGCACGTGGGAGGTGATGAAAAGTGTTGTTCATCCACAATTAGACGCTCAGGGGACCGTGTGGTTGGTATCTCCTGCACAGTTAGGAGACTTGAGCTTGCCCTGCTTTAAAGGCGGGCTTTAAGAGGAAGCCAGTTCACTTAATGTAAGAAAGTCATTCTTCACCAATTAGCAATGATCTCATTTTGTTTAATGTCCGAGGACAAGATTGTGAATATTTTCCAGGAAGCAGAATCATCTCCTACAGAGTTTCCATGGTAGAAGCCATAAGAATAGACATCAATCTGACTGTCCAACTCCCAGAGGCACCATTGTGCTGCAGCCTTTTCTAAGGGAGATGGCTCTCAAAAAAGGACCTAGGTATAGGTAGCATTTTAGAGCCAGGACGAGAAGGATCTTAGAGCTTATCTGGTCTTATCCCTTATTTTACATCTGAAGAAACTGAAGTAGTATAGATGATCAAACAAGGAAATTCATGTAGATTTCTTACAATCCTAACATGTGCTGAACCAATATTAGCTATTATTATATTGGTCTGCTGTTTGCTCTCTCTTTAAATATATATCCTTAAGAATATATATATCGTGGACCTTTTTTGGATCTATTTCATTTACTTATATGAAAGCACCACCATTTTCTAAAGTAGTTCTTAACTGATGAGCATTTATGTTATTTCCGATGTTTTAAATTTCAAACACTGTGTAGCGAGCACCCTCACAGAAGTATCTTTCCATGCCCATGTATCATTTCTGCAGGCTAGACACCTAGAGGTGGGGTCCTTAATGTGTGTGCTTAAGGTTTAAAAATTACTGCCAAATATTTCTCTAGGCCTATTCTATTACTTTCTATTCCATCAACCATGTGTAGGAAGAATTCCCCACAACCTTACTTGCACTGGATATAGTCAGCCAGCCATTTAACCTTTTTTTTCCAATCCAGAGGTTAAAACAATAATGTGGTTTTAATTTGTATTTCTACCATTATTACTGAGATTGAGCCTCTTTCCATGTATTTGCAGACAGTGCATTTTCCTGTGTGGTTCCTACCATACTCTTTGCTTATTTTTCTGAGGCGTGGACAGAGGAGCCTGGTGGGCTGCAGCCCACAGGGTCACAAAGGGTCAGACACAACTGAACGACTGAGCACAAGCTCATATGCCCTTTCCTTATTCGTCTGTAGCAGCAATGTATTCAGTAAACACGTGTTGGGTGTCCTTATGTGCTGAATGCCCTTGGACTGGGGGTGGACCAGGAACAGTGACTATGTACAATGAACACTGTCTGTGCACCGGACAATGCTCGGTGACTCAGAGAAGTGCTGTGAGCTCAGAACTGCTCCCGTCCCTGCCATGAGCTCAGTACTCCTGCTGTCACTGCCGCGAGCTCAGTGCTCCTGCCGACCCCGCCGCAAGCTCAGTGCTCCTGCCGACCCCGCGAGCTCAGTGCCCCTGCCGTCCCCGCCGCGAGCTCAGTGCCCCTGCCAACCCTGTGGGCTCAGTGCCCCTGCCGACCCCGCCGCGGGCTCAGTGCCCCTGCCGACCCTGTGGGCTCAGTGCCCCTGCCGACCCCGCCGCGGGCTCAGTGCCCCTGCCGACCCTGTGGGCTCAGTGCCCCTGCCGACCCCGCCGCGGGCTCAGTGCCCCTGCCGACCCCGCCGCGGGCTCAGTGCCCCTGCCGACCCCGCCGCGGGCTCAGTGCCCCTGCCGTCCCCGCCGTGGGCTCAGTGCCCCTGCCGACCCCGCGGGCTCAGTGCCCCTGCCGACCCCGCGGGCTCAGAACTGCTGCCACCCCGCTGTGCCGTTACCCTGAAACATGAAGAGGCTGCAGGACGTGCCCAGGGCCATGCACCTTGTGAACAGCAGAACCAGAGCTTCCGCCCAGACCTGGGAAGCTCTCCTCACGGTCCTGGGAACTCTGGATGCAGACAGACTCAGGAACTTAAGCAGGGGTGGTTGCTTGAGGGAAACCGTTCTCCATGGGAAGGGCCCCAGTCTGAAACTGGCGCTGAGGGCCATGACGGAGTAGAGCCGAGCGCAGTCCAGGTACGAGCGTGAACGGCTTGTTAACAGTGGCCACAGGTACCTCTCAGTGGTGCTGTCTGAGCTGTTTGGGGGGATTCTTGGAATATTTTTGGCAAAGATGTAAATCAAAAAATTATATCATCATATCTATCAGTTATTTTCATTTATGGTTTCCAGATTTTGTTTCTTAGAAGAGCATCTACCAAATTCAGATTTTAAAAATTTACCTAATTTCATTTTGATACTTTGTTACTTTTTAATGCATAGATATTTAATTCATATGGCATTTATTTGGGGGCTGACTCCAGAGAAACCAAATAAACCTTTTTCTAAGTAGAAATGAGTTCCATCTCATTCACTGCCTTTATTACTTGTAGTTGCTAAGTTATTTGCTGCTTAAAGAATTTAAGGTTGAAAGAAAGGCATTGATTAAAAAATTCTACCTCAAAGGGTTTTGATATTGCAGTTTCCTTGAGAAAATTTTAATATGTCTTTCTACAGTTGGGCATACTACTGAGTACATGTAGGAAAATCTAGAAATCAGCAACCAGTTGATTTCTTCTTGGGCCAATATGTTGAAGAGAAAGAATTTGGACTTTGGAATCAGACAACTTGAGTCCCTTGGACTGCAATGAGATCCAACCAGTCCATCCTAAAGATCAGTCCTGAATATTCATTGGAAGGACTGATGTTGAAGCTGAAACTCCAATACTTTGGCCACCTGATGTGAAGAGCTGACTCATTGGAAAAGACCCTGATGCTGGGAAAGATTGAGGGCAGGGAGGAGAAGGGGACGACAGAGGATGAGACGGTTGGATGGCATCATCGACTCGATGGACATGGGTTTGGGTGGACTCCAGGAGTTGGTGATGGACAGGGAGGCCTGGCGTGCTGCAGTCCATGGGGTCTCAGAGTCGGACACGACTGAGTGACTGAACAGGACTGAACTGAACTTGAGTTTAAATCCTGGCTGCAGAAGCCTGGAACACTGCAGCTCATGTGGTGGCGAAGAGTCGGACACAGCTTAGCGACTGAGCAACATCACTTACTGGCCAAAGGGCGTTTAGGGATTATTTACCCTTTGTGTGCATGTCTGCTCAGTCGCCTCTGTTGTGTCTGACTCTCTGTGACCCCTTGGACTCTAGCCCACCAGGCTCCTCTCTCCATGGGATTCTCCATGGCAAGAATCCTGGAGTGGGTTGCCATGCCCTTCTCCAAGAGATCTTCCCAATCCAGGGATCGAACCCGTGGAGTCTCCTACATCCTCTGGATTACAGGCAGATTTTTTACCACTGAGCCACCTGGGAAGCCCAGAAACTCAATTTCCTGGCTGCAAAAATAAGGATATCTACTTTATGAGATAAAGATAATCAAGATAATGTGGAGGGAAAAAAAAAACCATTTCTGTACTTGGGCAATAACAAGCCCCTCAATAAATATTAGTTTGGTTATATTTACAATGTTGATTGTCATATTATATATAATACAGAAATATTTGTCTCCTAATCCATTCAGATGTTTTTGTCAATTAGACAAGGACATTAACTATTACACACTTAATCAAATAAATGAATTCATACACATATATCTTATTTAACTGATAAAAAATCAGTACGAACTTAAAAGCTCTGGTGCTGTAAACAGTTAGTGTAGTTGACACATATGTAACAAATGTGAGGGGGAACCCAGGGGAAGAGGGGCATCAGCTAAGTGGTGCAGTCAGGAAACAAAGGCCTTAGGGAAATAATACACATGCCAAATCATACTGTTAATGTCTAAAGTAACTCCCAGGGATTGATACAAAAGCTAGATGCAAATGGTCATATCTCAGACTTTCCACAGACTGTACTCAAGGGTGAAGGGCTATGTAACCTGTCAATTAAACAAAAATAACCAGAGTAGATTTAAAAAGAAATGGTAGAGGCTTCCACTTTTCACCCAAAATAGAGCAACAGGGACCAGAGATACTCTCCACATTCAACAACCAGAAAAGGAACAAAATATATGAAAGAATAGACGAAGAACTCTGGATGTGCGGTGCCTGAGGATAGTGACCCTTGAGAGACGGGCAGCCCGGCTCACTGCCTTGAGGGCGTTTCCAGGCCATGGCACAGGGAGGGGACCGGCGAGACGCCAGCGGCTCCCTGGGGTTGAAGAGATGGAGCTGGGAGTCCAGAGACGCCAAGGTAATCAGTGGACGTAGGCGCATGCACCCGGGGTGAGCTGCACAGGTGGAAAGTCCAGAGATGTGGAGAGGGTCTGTCTCAGATGAGGTTTGAGCAGAGCGTGCTTGTGCAGAAATATTTGAGTGAAGAGCACCATTCAAAAAATTTGAAGTAAGAGAGTCTGGCACTCATGTAGATCTGGAAATAGTATCTGTTCTTATTACCAGATTGGAAAACCTCAGAATTCACAGAGAACTAAACACAATACACAAGAAAGCCTTGCCTCAGTAGTGGGGAATAAATATCCCTAGATTGGACACTGTCTACTAAATCTTAGGAGCAAGATCAGAAAGGATCAAACAATTGTCAAACAACTACATTCCAGAATAAAGCTCAAGTATTCTTATAAGTATACCAAAATATCCAGCACCCAAAAAAATAAAATTCATGAGATCTGGCATATATACAAAACTGCCAGGCATAAAAAAAAAAGAAAAAAAACCCAGAAAAATACTATCCATATACTGTCCATAATAAGGAGAAAAATCAACCCACCTAAACTGGCACAGATATTAGAATTAGCAGATGAGGACATTAAAACAGGTGATTTCCATATGTTCAAAAGTTAAGATACAAAAAAGACCCAAATCAAATTTTTAGAGATTATACTACAATGTGTAAGTTAGAAAATATACTGGCTGGGGTTACTGGCAGATGCGACATCGAAGAAGAAAAGATTAGTGAATCCAAATATCTAACCATAGAAACTATCCAAAATGAAACCCAGAGAAAAAGGATAATTTTTCTTTTTTTAATGAGCAGAGCATCATTGAGCTATGGAATAATTTCAAGCAGATTAATACTCATGTAATTGGAATCTTTGAAGGTGAAGGTGGAAGGACAAAAATATTTGAGGAAATAAGGGTTGGAAATTTTCTAAATTTAATGAAAATTATAGATCCAAGAAGTTCAATGGACCTCAGATACAAGAAACATGAAAAAAATGATACCAGGACACATCATAACTGATTTGCTCAAAAGCAATGATAATGAGAAAATATTAAAAGTGGCCAGAGAAAGAAGGTACATTATGTAGAGTGGAACAAAGATAAAGATAATAGAGTCCTCACTAGCAATAATCAAGTGAGAAAACTGTGGGGCCACATATGCAAAGTACTGAAGGAAAAAAAAAAAGTCAACATAGAATTCTATACTCAGTGAAAAAAAGGCAAATATTATTATTATTATACATACAAAAGCTAAAAGCATAATATTAACCTGAAGACATACCCTGAAAGAAAATTTAAAGCTCAGGCAGAAAGCAAATAATAATGGATGGAAGTACAGATGTGCAGAAAGGAAATAAGAATACCAGAAAAGATAATTATGTGGGTAAATATATAATTTATTTCCTTATTATCTACATTTCTTTAAAAGATAAGTGAGTATTTAAATAAAAATAATTACAGTATATTGTGTAGCTTATACAAGAAATAAAATGTGTGCCAACCAAAGCACAGAGACCAGAGAGGAAGGAATGGCAGCATGCTGCTTAAAGGTTCTCATGCAGTATATGAACTGGAATAATGCCAGCTGACAGTAGCCTGTGATAAATTAAAGATGGGTGCTATAACCCTAAGCCAGCCACTGAAATAACAAAATAGAGTTATAGCTAACAATGTAACTAAGGAGATAAACTGAAATCATAAGAAATGTAAATAATCTACCATAAGGCAAAAAAGAAAAAAGAGAACAAGCAGAGATGGTAAGAATGGAACACAAAATTACAAGATGATTCTCATGAACCTAGCCATGTCAACAATCACATTCAATGCTCCAATTAAAAGGCAAAGCTTGTTGAACTTAAATAAGTGTTGCCTCACAGGAGACTTACCTAAAATATAAAGACATGCATGAGTTAAACTTAAAAGGACAGAAAAAGATACACCAAGATTAAAGCTGTACAAAGAAAAGTTGGAGTTACAACCGTCTACTATACAACTTTTGCTCCAATACTTTGGCCACCTGATGGGAAGAGCTGACTCACTTGAAAAGACCCTGATGCTGGGAAAGATTGAGGGCAGGAGGAGAAGGGGACGACAGAGGATGAGATGGTTGGGTGGCATCACTGACTCAATGGACATGGGTTTGGGTGGACTCTGGGAGCTGGTGATGGACAGGGAGGCCTGGCGTGCTGCAGTTCACGGGGTCGAAAAGAGTCGGACACGACTGAGCGACTGAACTGAACTGAACTGAACTATACTACTATATTACTATCAACTGAGGTGGATTTTAGAGCAGCAAAATACTACTTGGAATACTACCAAACTCATTTTGTAATTATAAAGAGTTCAGTTTATTCGGATGACATAAGCATCTAAACATGAAAGAACCTAATTACAGAGCATCAAAATACATGGGGCAGACGTGACAGAATCTCAGCACGGAACAGAACAGCCACAGTCCTGGTGGCCATTTCAACCTCCATCTCCCAGTCACTGGGAGCAAGATGACGAAGTTCAGCAAGTGTTCAAAATGTTTAAAACCAGTGTGAACCACCTTGACCTACTGACCTTTGTAAAATGCCAGAAGACATATTCAGGACCTGTAGACCATATTCTGGTTCATAAAACAAGTCCCAGTAAAGTGAAAAATGCTCCACTTATACAAAATGTGACAGAATATTTCTGGAAATTTGTCCCAAAGTTTGGAAATTAAGTAAAAACAGTTCCAAATAACTTATGGGCCAAGGAAGAAATCAAAAGGAAAATTAGGAAGCATTCTGAACTGAATAAAAAAAGAAAAACTACAGTTTAATCTATATAAGTTCACTTCTGGGAAATTTATGTATTAATCATCTATATTATAAGAGTAACTGTAAGGTGATGAATATTAAGTAGACTTGTTGTGTGATCATTTTGCAATGTATGTGTGTGTGTGAAAGTTGCTCAGTCACATCTGATTCTTTGCAACCCCATGGACTATAGCCTGTCAGACTCCTCCGTCCATGGAATTCTCCAGGCCAGAATCCTGGAGTGGGTAGCCTGTCCCCTCTCCAGGGGATCTCCCAACCCAGGAATCAAACCGGGGTTTCTTGCATTCCAGGTGGATTCTTTACCAGCTGAGTGATCATTTTGTAATGTATAAAAATATGAAATGACTTTGATTTATAGGTGAAACTAGTACAATGTTATAGATCAATATATCTCAACTGTTAAAAAGTAAATAAAGGGATACACAAAGAGGGAAAAAGGGCTATAAGTTTCAAGATCAGTGTATAGGGTAAGCTAGTTAAAGTCTGGGTTAGAAAACATAAAAATGAATTTATTTAGTAATGAGCCAGATTGTCTCTAGTGCCTAAGTAACCCTCTTATAGAAGTTCGGTGCATAGGGTTGAAAACTATCTTTTTCTGAAAATCAGGGTCCTGTTTGAGGGACTCTTCAGAAACCCAGCCATGCCCGCAGTGAGGCACGGATCGCCCAGAGGGAGCCAGGGACTCCCTGAGGATTCAGCACAGCGCCCAGGGCCTGCGACGCACGACCAGAGGTTTCAGCAACCTGCGGAGCGAGTGACGTGGGATCCTCAATGCTCTGTCCTAGGGAGACCCCCCTGTCCTAACCAAAACACATTAGCAATTTCCCAGCTTTCCCACCTGTGTCCTGGGCTATCTCTCAGCCTGCCCACTGGGCAGGGCTGGTAACAGTGAGCGGCGAGGTGACAGGTCCTCACCTCACAGCATTTACTGAGCACCTGTCCCGTCCCAGCCGTGCGTGCAAAGCTCAGAGCACGGCCTCTTCGTAGCGGGCGCAGGGCCGCCGCTGACAGTCTCTGCCGCGGCTCCCCAGGCGCAGCAGACCCCTTGTCCCTGTGTGGTATGCTGGGACAGGCCTCGGCTCCAGGCACTTTGCGACTCTTTTTCTTAGCCAAGTCTTTCTCAAGGTTAAAATACAGAAATAAGTGTTAGTACCAAGCTTATCTCCTTGTCTCAACTTATCTTGCTCATTAAAATGACTTGTGGCTGTGTGTGTGCAAAATGGATATCATCTATCGAGTTTTTTCATGAGTCACACACCATCTTAAAAACGTAGTGTGGATTAACACATTTAATCCACATAGGAACTCTATGGAATGGCAGCAATAGTACTACTGTCCTCATTTAAAATGAGGAAATTGAGGCATAGAGGGGCAAAGTAATCTGTCCAACTCTGCAGATTTAGTAAGAAATGATGGAGACAGGGTCTGGTTCTCGGTGTTATAATTCAGGAACCCACGCCAGCTGATCAGGAGACTAATGACGCTGGATGGGGTGAGGACATGACTGGCTGAGAGCCAGTTGACTTTGCCAAGTGAAAAATATTCTGTTTTGTGGTCACAGAGTCCTTAAAATCTTTGTTTATTGGTGACAAGCTGTATCAAGTCAAGGAACTAGAATGGCTCATTGTAAAGCCGTTCTGGTGACTTGAAAAATAGCCCCCAACTCAGTGAGTACCAGCCGCACCAGCTCACCCAGAGGGCCTGAGTGGTTTTCCCCTCATCTCTGCCAAAGTCTGCTCCAGTCCAGAGAGGGGGCTGCGGAGTCGTTGAGAAGGGCGGGCCTCGGAGCCCGGGGCGAAGCAGAGCCGCCGCCCGTTGCCGGAAGCAGTCAGAGGACAGAGAGATGCCACCGAGCCTCGCCCTCGGAGACTCTGAGGGAGAGACACTCAAGAGTCAGGTTTCAAAGTGTGGCGAGGAAGCAGCCCGAGGAAACACTGATATTTCAAAAGCTCGTGTCTCTAGTTGCTGGTGTTAGCTCTATTATGAATTTTTCCTCTTTATGGATCTATATTTTCCATATTTTCTACCAGAAAACCTACAGTTAGTGTTACAGCCTTTAAAATGACACATGGTAGGAAAACATAAGAAAGGATTTACTGGCAGAGTTGCCGATGGATAGAGTAGTCTAGAAATACCCATAGCGGGACTTAGGAATCACACTGACATACGCTGTTCACCAGGAGGGATAAAGTTTGAATGCGCCTCATCAGAGGGGAAGGGATTCCTTTCACAGAAGGTGATCGAGTGGAGGTCGGACAGCCATTAAATGGAATGCCATCGAGAAGACTGATGTGTCTGCTGGGCGGTCAGTCTCCGACCCTGCTGCTCAGGTGTGGTCCATGAACCGGCGCACAGCAGTTAGGACTGAAGGCCCTCTGGGCCTGCCCCAAGCCAGAAGAATGCCGAGAAGTATTTAAACGCCCGGCCTGCCCCAAGCCAGAAGAATCCCGAGAAGTATTTAAACGCCCGGCCTGCCCCAAGCCAGAAGAAGCCTGAGAAGTATTTAAACGCCCGGCCTGCCCCAAGCCAGAAGAATCCCGAGAAGTACTTAAACGCCTGGCCTGCCTCCAACCTGGGCGCTTGCTCGGTGCCGCTAGACCAGCGGCCGTGAGTGGGGACCCTGGGCTCCAGGACCGTTCAGAGCCGCTGGCGGGTCTGAGCATCTCAGCTTTGCAGCCCCTGGGTCCCCTGAGAGGCAGGGGCTCCCTCCTCCCGAAGCTGTCCCGTTCCGCCAGGCCAGCCACGCCGGGCCTCCTCTGTCCTCGGGGGCACTTCCTGACCTGGCCCTAAGCCCACGAGATACCCGGCCCCACGGTCCGCGCGGCGTTGAGGTCTCCCCAGCATCCTCTGCCGTCCTTGCCACAGCCGCACCCAGGGGCCCACGGATGACCGCCCTCCTGCCCCGGGTCCACCGACAGCCCGCCCTGCTGGAGCGGGCGTGAGAGTTCCTGCCTCAGCCCCGAGGTCTGCGGGAAGGAGGCATTCGCGTCTAAGTGTCTCACCTAATTCACCACACGAAGGGGTCAGCCTGCCGTTCATCAGAGGGTCCTGGGGTGACCTACGAATCTCTGTGTTGCCCACCCCCACCCCGCCCTGATGGGCAGAAAGTGCTACCCTCCTTGCTCTCACATTAGCCCAAGTGCCTCTCTTGGGTCTGGGCCGAGGTGTGATTATATACCGCAGAATCTCTCCAGAACCTGAAGGAAATGAACCCGTCATGTTTGTGCATCTATTCAGTTAGTTCAGCCACTCAGTCGTGTCCAATTCTTCGTGACCCCATGGACCACAGCACGCCAGGCTTCCCCATCCATCACCAACTCCTGGAGTTTACTCAAACTCATCTCCATCGAGTCGGTGATGCCATCCAACCCTCTCATCCTCTGTCATCCCCTTCTCCTCCTGCCCTCAGTCTTTACTGAGCTGGAAACTTTGTTGTCACATTTGAATTTTACCCTCACATTAAAAGGATGATCCTGATGGTTCCATTTTTCAGATGAGGAAGATGAAGGCACAGGAAGATGAAGGAACATGGTCAAGGCTACACAACAAGCAAGAGCAAGAGAGATTTGACCCCAGAGCTGGCTGACACCAATTTCCATATTGACCCCGTTGTCCTCTCCATCACCCTAGACTTCCAGTGGGAGGTCTGCCATGTCCTAGTTCCTCAGCACTGAGGAATCCTGTGTAACAAGGTGGAGACATTATTCCCGCCAAGGTCCCAAGGCTGGAGGATCCCGAAAGACAGAGCAAACCGAGAGGCCACGGATGTCACATGTCAGAGCACAGGTGTCAGGGGGTTGCAGAGCATCGCAGAGTGGCCTAAGTGGAAGAGGTGGGTGGAACGGCTAGGGAACCAGAGGTGGCAGGCGGCCACAGCCTCCATGGAGTTTATCATCTCATCTATCTCACTCATCGGATTGGAAACCCCAGAAAGCCAAACTGTCTTATTCGCTGCTGTATCTATAAAACATAGTAGGTGCTCAGTAAACAGGTAGATGTCATTGGCCACGGCCCCTTGTCACAACAAATATTCAATAAAGCTACAAAAACTTGTGATGAACTCTATGTGATTCTATGTCTTATGAACGCTGATAAGGGGTTGGGGGTATTGCACCTGAGTTAGACCTTTGGCTTGATGAGGACCTATTAATACATTGTAAAATGGATGCAGGAGAGGAGACAGAGAATAAAAACAAGCCTGGAAATTAACAGCAATTGTGCTGAGTCCGCAGTAACCTCCAGTTGTCAGCATAGGGATTTGAGCAAAGTTTACCAAAATCTGAGGGTAGAAAAGCTCCCAGGTGACTCCTGGAAAACCTCAAAGAGACAGTGTTCCAGACGACAACTACATTCTTCTTCATTGTAAAATACCAACCAAAATCCTTGCCCCACATGCGCACAGGACCAAGACCAGGAGTTTTCAATACAAGAACTAACACTGCTTTTTCTTGGGCTCAGGTTTCAGTTTCCCTGATGCCCACACCAGGGTTCATTCTCCAGAAGAGCTAATACGGTCCAATCGCTGTCCAACTCTGATCCACAGGGCTGTGTGTTCAAATCCATATTGTTTCCTAGTGACCCATATGTCTCTAGCCCAAAGAATCCAGGAATATGACATAAATCCTCATTCTTTTCTGGCTTTTGTCTTGGCTCCAGAAGCCCTAATTGAAGGTCTCTATGCCTTATCTTCTGCTGCTCGCAGCCGGATTACAAAGCTCTCCTAGGACTCAGGGGCCCCCTGTTCATATTCCTCACGATTTCTGTGCACACACATAGCATGTGCTTGATAAATGTGGCTGACCAAGGAGATGTCTGATCACCCTAACTTTTTAAGTCCTGTAGGAGAGTAGTGGTTTTTATATAACTTGACTCTAAGTGGGGGATCCTGAAGGGAGGGTAGGAGGTGTAAATTTCCTTAGTTAGGCCTCAGAATTTTTGTGCTATCAAGGTTTTTTTTCCTATACCAAAGATTCCACTTTCACTTAAATTCAGTGAGACCTTCGTAAAAAGCAAGGCATAGAGAGACATTCCAGAGAAGCCTAGAATCATAGTCTTTGACTTTAAAAAAGGAAAGTGAAGTCATTATTTATTTTCTTCTTCTTATGTTCTACAGAGTAAGTCCACAGTGATGATAACCAATAGCAATGTTAGTGAAACTGGGTGTAAACAATGAACTACTATGGACAATTGCCACGGTTATTGTGATTTGCCTGATTTTACAGTTGGTATCTAGTAAACTGTAAGGTACTGAGTACTAAGGAGAAAACATCACAGGGGAAAGCAGGAAAGAGCAGCTCAGTTTTCAAACTGTGGAGGGTCTTTGAACAGGTGTGCTTTGAGCAGCTAACAAGCTATGCAGACCTTACACAGACGCCCTTGCACAGTGCTGGGGACTCAGCAGTGAGCAAGACAGAAAAGACCCCTGTCTGCAAGGCTTCTGCGGGATTCCAGGGAGAGTGACTAAGGAGCAGAGGGTCTTGGGGACGGTCAACTGCAGGCTGCATGGAGCCCTGCTCTCCCCACCGAGGGACAGACTGGGCGGCCTCTGTCTTCAGCCTACACGTCCTGGCATCCTGTGACCACCTGGAGACGCTCTCATTCCAGTCCGCTTTTTCCTTCTGGGGTCTCTGCCTCCCCCCGTTCCCGCGGCCTCCTTCCTTCATCCTGGAAACACAGCTGCTCTCCCGCACTGCTCTGCTCAGCCCTCTGCCCTTTTCTTTCTGTATCTCCCCTCAGAGACCTAGCTCACTGCCAAGGGGTCAACCACCACTTCCAAGCTGTTAACTCCCAAGTCTTTATTTCTTCTCCTAGCCCCTCTTTCACCCAAGGACATATATTACCTACCTGATTTCATATTTTATTCCCAAATGCTCTGTCACTTAAAGCTCAGGATGCTCCGAATTGAACTCCGCTCAAGCCAGCTCCTTTCCCAAAGTCTCTGTCTAAGTTAGCATCACTATTCCGGTAACTCCCAGCTGTCCCTCACTCTCCGTATCTAATCAGTCCTCACGTTACATGCCCCTGATCTTCCCAGGTCTCTCACGTACCCCACACACCCATGCCCATTTGCCACTGCCAGAGTTCAGCACCCTTATTTGGACTATCCAAGTAGTCTCTTAATTAATCTCCCTGCCCTTAATTTCATACTGCCTTCTTCCATCTTAAAATCTGCTGTCAAACTAACTTTTTTTTTTTTACTACCCCATTAGAATTCTTCTCCTTACTTAAAAATCGTATAGTTCCTCATTATCCACTGACTAAAGAACAGTGCACTCCAGTATTCCTGCCTGGAGAATTTCACGGACAGAGAAGCCTGGGGCTACAGTCCATGAGGTCATAAAGAGTCAGACACAACTGAAGTGACTGCCACACAAATATGAAGAAATGTTCCAAACCAGTAACATTAAGAAACTCTAACAAACCCATGGCTTACTGGGCTTCCCTGGCGGCTCAGCAGGGAAAGAACCAGCCTGCAATGCAGGAGACCCCGGTTCCATTCCTGAGTCAGGAAGATCCCCTGGAGAAGGGACAGGCTGCCCACCCCAGTATTCTTGGGCTTCCCTGGTGGCTGAGCTGGTAAAGAATCTGCCTGCAATGTGGGAGACCTGGGTCCAATCCCTGGGTCGGGAAGATCCCCTGGAAGAGGCATGGCAACCCACTCCAGTATCCTTGCCTGGAGAATCCCATGGACAGGGGAGCCTGGCAGGCTGCAGTCCATGGGGCCACAGAGAGTTGGACATGACCGAGTGACTAAGGACAGCACAATAAATCCATATTCTATCCCAGAGCTGTTCAAACGTTATTTTTAAATGCCCTGAAAATACATACCTGCATTTCCCACTGCATAAAGCATAAAGGCAGGGCTGGGCTGGTCAAATCAGGGAGAGGAGGTCAGGGAGTCCCCCGCTCAGCTTCCTTGCCTCAAAAGGCACGGGTCCTGCACCTCCATCCCCCACCTCCCTTCACTGAGCCCCGAGACCTCTGGGGAACCCCCTAATGCTTCCAGGGCATGATTTAATAATGTATAGTCTTACCTAACCTACAGCAAGTGTAAATCGATTCAGGCTCTGAGGCCACTGCCATAGGGCTTACAGAAAAGAGCTAGCCAGATTACTTTCGCAACAGAGCTTCTGAGGTCCTGTTGGCACTCACCTTTGTTTAGCCAACTCTCCCTTTCCCTCTGAGTCTCGAATCTGGCGCCACTCACTCCTGTGGACTCCCGCTGGCCCCAGGCCTGCCTGCGACTCTCCCGCTGGTGGCGTGCACATCGCCCTGCCCTGCCAGAGCTCACGGTGCCTGCCTTTGACTCTCCCGCTGGTGGCATGCACATCGCCCTGCCCTGCCCTGCCAGACCCCACGGTGCCTGCCTGCGACTCTCCCGCTGGTGGCGTGCACATCGCCCTGCCCTGCCCTGCCCTGCCAGAGCTCACGGTGCCTGCCTGAGACTCTCCCGCTGGTGGCGTGCACATCGCCCTGCCCTGCCCTGCCCTGCCAGAGCTCACGGTGCCTGCCTGTGACTCTCCCGCTGGTAGCGTGCACATCACCCTGCCCTGCCCTGCCAGACCCCACGGTGCCTGCCTGCAACTCTCCCGCTGGTTGGTGGCGTGCACATCACCCTGTCCTGCCCTGCCCTGCCAGAGCTCACGGTGCCTGCCTGAGACTCTCCCACTGGTGGCGTGCACATCGCCCTGCCCTGCCAGAGCTCACGGTGCCTGCCTGAGACTCTCCCGCTGGTGGCGTGCACCTCACCCTGCCCTGCCCTGTCCTGCCAGAGCTCACGGTGCCTGCCTGCGTCACTGGTAAGCAGCAGTGGCCCCCAGAGTTTCGTGATCTCCACGTGAGCAGCAGCGTGCCCGTCCTGCCCACCCCAGAAGTCCCAGGGCCAACAGTGCATGTCTCGAGGTAGGTGCTCTGGTACCTGGGGAATGGATGGACAGACGGAGGGGCTAAGAAAGGCAAGGAGAGAAGACAAGGAAGAGGGCCTTGCCTGTCAGAGCCCGCCTGCAGGCACCCTGATGCCAAGTAGGCAGTGAGTAACCTGCTGTGTTCAGGACCATTGCTGAGGGTCCTTCATACCTATTTTTCTTTCCTTCTGAACTAAAAGCTTATTGGGAGGCTCAATTGCAGCTACATCCAAGCCCCTTTGGGGAATATTTAATGTTTTCTACGTAGTATTCATCTCCTTTTCACAGCCCTTTTTGTCAAGTGTTTCTGGCATCCCTCATCTAGCTGCTGTCAATGCACTGACCAGGCTTCCAGCTCCACTGTGCTGAGTTGCTTCAGTCACGTCCGACTCTCTGTGACCCTGAAGACTGGAGCCCACCCGCCTCCTCTGTCCATGGGATTCTCCAGACAAGAATAATGGAGTGGGTTGCCATTTCCTTTTCCAGGGGATCTTCCTGACCCAGGGGTCAAACCCCAGTCTCCTGTGCCTTCCGCATTGGCAAGTAGGTTCTTAACCATTAGTGCAACCAGCTCCAGTTCAGTTCAGTCACTCAGTCGTGTCTGACTCTTCACGACCCCACAGACTGCAGCACACCAGGCCTCCCTGTCCATCACCAACTCCCAGAGTTTACTCAAATTCATGTCCATCAGTCAGTGATGCCATCCAATCATCTCATCCTCTGTCGTCCCCTTCTCCTCCTGCCTTCAATCTTTCCCAGCATCAGGGTCTTTCTAATGAGTCAGCTCTTCGCATCAGGTGGCCAGAGTATTGGAGTTTCAGCTTCAGCATCAGTCCTTCCAATGAATATTCAAGAATTTAGGATGGACTGGTTGGATCTCCTTGCAGTCCAAGGAACTCTCAAGAGTCTTCTCCAACACCACAGTTCAAAAGCATCAATTCTTCGGCACTCAGCTTTCTTTAGGGTCCAACTCTCACACCCATACACGATGACTGAACAAACAAATGCCTTGACTAGATGGACCTTTGTTGGCAAAGTGATGTCTCTGCTTCTTAATATGCCGGCTAGGTTGCTGATAATTTTTCTTCCGAGGAGTAAGATGTTGTACCTCTTAAATACACACAAGCAGGAAAAAGGGAAGGTAAAGGCGCCTAAGCCACAGAGCAGCGGACAGCGGCCGCCTTGTCCCATTGCTGCCTCCCCCGTTATCACTCCTCAGGGGTGCAGCAGCGCAGAGCTTCGGGCTGGAGCCGTCGACCAAGGGGGCTGCCCCCCCCCCCCCCCCCGTCAGCCCTGCTTGTGCTGCGTCATTTACCTTCATTAGGACCCCCAGGGTCGTCTCTGTGACAGGCTTATCCCTTTTCTATGGGTGTGGAGACCGAGGCTGAGAGGAATTAAGTGATTTGTCCAAGGTCCAGAGACAGTTGGGGGTGGATGTGAGCCCTCCACCTTCTGACACAAAGGCCAGTGTTCCTTCTACTCACCCTCTGCCTCTTCTCAAAGGAGGAAGAGGAGATCGGGCTCCAAAGGATAAAGGCTCCATATTTAGGTACTTGAAAAAAAAAATCATGGAGTGAAATTCAGCACTTCTTGATTTTCATCTTTTCTTGGAATCATGTAATAAGACTCAATCCCAGAGATAACCAGATGTTTAGAGAATCAATAATCTAATTTTACAAAAGGGAATCAATTCCATACTCACATTTTTAGGCTGCAGATCTCAGCTTTTAGAACTACTCTAACCTGGCTAAGCATTAAAAATGGACAAGTTCATGAAATTGGTGTGCAGAGGGTTTTTTCTTGTCTTTTCTTTTTCCCTTTCCTACTTTTTAACCCCAGGCTGTAGATGGATGACAATCCTAATTAGAAAATGACTTCCTTTCAATTAATTGTAGATGGCCACAGTTATACTACAGGCTATAATCCACAACTCAATATATGTACCTTGGGCCAAAATTTTATGTCCACAAATGTTCCTGTGGTAAATTGTGATTGTCCTGTTTTTAACAGCTAGTTCCCTCCTGCTCTCTGTAGAATTAACCTTTTGTGAATCCACTTACAAACTGTTAGCAGGAAATTTTAATTGTGAAGAAAACCGTACAGATTCTGGGCTACTTCCTGACACCCACTCTGCACACACCATTCTCTGCATGGTGGGGCAGAGCCTGCGCTGGGGGGTCAAAGCTCTGCCTACACGGCGGGGTGAACGCTGCCACTGATCCCAAGGGGGCTTTGCGGCCATCCCGACCCTCCAGTGAAGGTCTCTAGGACTTCTGCCACTATTGTTTGCAATTCTTTATTCCTGATGTTACTGCAGTGTTTCACTTTTGCAAAAGCAGGAATTGCAAAATATTCATCCATTGCTAGGATAAGCTCTTTACCCTATGATACCCCAAGTGAAGAAAAGATTAATGTTGCTTTCTGAAATGCAAATATCATGAAAGAAAGCACAAAAGTAATTTTTAAACTAACAATTTATAAAACAGAGTATTGATAGGTGCAACTTCCTAGGAATGTGCGTCTAATTCTTTCAGCACACTTTTCTCAGTGTGATATTGCTTTGCTCTGTGCTTGTAGTTTGAAAGAATTAATTCTGTATAAACAGGCAATGGGAGAGGAGGAACCCCTTCCCTGCGGTCACTTTGGGGCTTTTATTTCAAGGTAAACTGGAGACCACTTTTAGCAACCACTTAACACACACCTTTGGCCACAATGAGAATTCTTTCCTACTCTGATACAAGCCAGTGAAAGTTTATCAGGCAGGGTTTGTGGAAATGGAAGCGTGCTGGAGAGGGTTCACAGGACACTTCATGTCATTTTCTCGCGGAGTTTAGGACAAAAATGTCACTTCACGGTGGGGCCTGGGGAGAAGGGAGACCTGAGGAACTGTGGGCCTTCTGCCTTCTCTTCCAACGCTTATACCCGGGGGTTGCGTACTGAATGAAGCATCACATTTAGGATGAAATTCTAACACAGAAAGTGGAACGATTTTAGCATCATCAGCTATGTTTGCCCACTGAATGCCAGGCTGTTGTGCAAACGGTACAGAAAGGTCTGGGGCAATATGTCAGAAAAGGCAATCAAAAATCTGTTTGTTGAGCTGCGCTCCCTGTGGCCTGTGAGCATGCCTTATCAGGGCAGCCGCTCTGTCACACCCCTGATCCTGAACGGGCGGCCGCGTCTCTGTAGCCGGGGCCTGCCGCCCCGTCCAAGGCAGGAAGAGGGTGGGATGGGCAGAGGGCCTTTCTTACTGGTCTGTGGACTGGTGGATCCTTTATGTCTGGTCCTGACTTCCTCCATCTTCCACTCCGGAAGAGCTGAGTGTGTCTGTTGACCAGGGATGGGGTGTAAGAATACAGCAGAGAGGCGCATCCCCAGGCAAATGTTGCCAAGACTCCTTAGAGCTATTCTTGGTTCTGCACCTTAGATTAAAGTAATATCACCGCCTGGACAGAATCCACAGTGTGGCCTCTCTAGTCTGACTAACTCATTTCTATGTCTCATCAACAGGCATGGGGACACGTGTCCAGGTTTTCAGGGAGCTGTCCTTGTCTATCCTGATAATCATCAACAGATTCTCACACACTTCCCCACGCCATCCAAAGCATCTGGCTCGCCTCCTGCTTGCCTTTTCAGCCTAAGGCCCAGTCAGTCTCAACACAGGATTGACAGCAGGGAGGTGAAGTCTGGAGGTGCGGTGGTGGGTCATCGAGTGGTCTGACCTGAGGCTGAAATCTCTTTCTAAAAACCTTACTTACACCGTCAATGTTACACAGGCTTCTGTTTTTTTCCCCCAGATACTCGCCGGCTGTTTTAGCTCAACTGTATATATCTGTACGTGTCCAATTAACAGTGACCGTCTTTGCATGTTTCTGCTGCAATTCTGCAAATGTTCCTATCTATTTTCATTTGTAGCTGTCCCATTTTCTGGCCTGTGTATTTTATTCCTTCCATTAGACTTCAAACTCCTAAAAGGAAGGGGCCATGCCTTCTATTTCATTTTAATTCCCTAAATTCTCTACAAACAGGGCTTAATGGAAGCTCTTGGCTGCCTGATACGCCTTAACAAATAGCTTTGATTCTGCGGGTGCCCTGGGCCTTTCACGGGAAGCTTGCCACGTGAAGGTGTCCCTTTTGACCTTGAGCAAATCTCTTAAATCCTAGTCAGCTGCGTGTTTTCCTTTCATCATAAACTTGCTGCCAAGGAGTTGTGGCCCAACATGGACTCAGGAACCAGACCCCAGATTCGACCCCACTGTTGGTAGTGAGGCCTGCAAGTCAGCCCCTGGACCCTGCTTTTCTGGCTCTAGGGAAATCGTGGGTCATGAATGGCTCTGCGGATATAAATTCAACCACTCCCTTCCTCTGAAAAGAGAACAGGGTGCCTGACAGGCTTGTAAAGAGATTCTTTTTGTCCCTTTCTTGTATTCTAAAAAAATAAAAACAAGGCCATCCGCAGAATAATGACATCAAAATAATACTAGGCTTGTGAATGAGCATAATGAGTGCAGAGAAAACTGCAGGCAATCAAGACTGAACCCTTGGCTGTCTTTCCAGGCACAGCAGCGTCTTTCCCAGACTGTCTTCCTCCTTCTCCATCCTGCCCAGGGTTTTTGAGGACATTTAGACATGTGGTCATTTTAGCCCCTGTTCTGATTTTCACCCGTTGTTTGCTGAGTCTGTTGTTTGCTCTTTCAATGTTCAGACTTCTTGCATGAACTGGGATTTTCAAGGAGGAAGGTGAGGAATCAAACAGAGGACCACGTTTGACAAGCTCCTACAGGGACAGATAACAAGGACTCTGGTGAGACAGGAAACAGAAAGAGCAGAAATTGAGCCTGGGGTCTGAGGGAGATCAGTGTTCAAAGCTCAGGACAGGAAGCTGAGGTCATTCGGTCAGGCACTCAGAAACCCGACATGGGCTGCCATCTGCGCCGGTGGTGAGGACCACAGGTCAGGACGCAGACGGCCTCCTGTTTGATGGGGGGATGCTGGAGCTGATGCCTGTATTTTGACCGATTGTGCTTTGTTACCAAAGCGGTCAATGATGGGCTCGATTGGTCGCCACGTAAGTCTGGTCTGAGAAACCAGGACGCAGCACTCCTGTGCCTCTGACTTTGTCTTCAGGCCACTCTCTTGAGCCTCATTAGCTGTTAATCCAGGGAAAAGTGAGGGATATCCCAAATTTTAATTTTCCTATTTGTTTAGAAGAGCATTGCCTTCTCTCTGCACCGACTTTCAAACCCTCCTTTTCATTTCATTGTAATTCTCTCTCCCTTGCGTGTGTGCTGAGTTGCTCCAGTCGTGTCTGACTCTGTGACCCTGTGGACTGTAGCCCACCAGGCTCCTCTGTCCATTGGATTCTCCAGGCAAGAACACTGGAGTGGGATGCCACTTCCTCCTCCAGGGAACTTCCTGAACTAGGGATCGAACACACTTTTCTTGCGTCTCCTGCAGTGGCAGGTGGGCTCTTTACCACTAGTGCCACTCATGTGCAGTCTTGAGAGGGAATTCCATGTATATTTATGAGAATAAGTTCTCCCATAAGGAGGAAAGGCAAGCTTCCTCTGTCTTATTCCAGACCAGGGAGGAGTCCCTTTAAACACTAACTTTGACTCTACTTTCAGCCTCATTGCCCTTTTTACAATGTACGCTGACACTCCTCAGCCTATCTTGAGTTATCTTCTTGCTTCCATGCCTTTATGCCCTGACCTGCTTTGACATGAAAACCCATGCTTTTGCTTTCTTTTGATGCCCATAATGCTTGAAATCATGCTGAGAATCTTCCTAATTTAATAAACAGAGAAGTATGATGCATTTACCTTTACACCTGTAGCTCCTCAGGTCTGTGTCACAAAGAAAATCAACTGGCCTCTAAAGTTCAGGGCTTCCCAGCTGCTTCAGAGCCTGCGCGCTCCTGCACCGACGTGGACGCACACATATACACACAGGGCCTGGGAAATGGAGTCCCTTGTGCGCTGCTGCAGCTGGGATCCGGGACGAGCGAAAACGCAGCTGGGAATCCTTTTCAACTCACGATGGGCTCTCCTCCAAGTTTCAGCCATCCCACTGCCTGTTGTAAAACACGGATTCAGCTTCTAGGGAACATACAGATTCCTGCAGGGGGAGCGGGGAAAGAAGGGACAGTCCTGCAGCGGTCCAGAGGATGCCTGCGCCCGCCTCCTGAGGGAGGGGTGCAAGCAGAGGAGAGAGGCGGTCCTGTCTTCTGCACTCACCCTCTGGCGGTAGCTAAAGTCGGCATCAGAAACTGATGGAAAGTAAAGCCGGGGAAAGAGCGCAGTGACCCCCATGTCTTCGGGCTCCGTATCTTTGGAATTAACAGACCAAGGACTGAAAGTCCTTTAAAAAGATTCTGGAAAGTTCCAAGAAGCAGAACTTGACTGTGCTGTGTGCCTGCAGCTACTTGGGCTTCCAGGCGGGTCAGCGGCAAAGAACCTGCCTGTCACCGCAGGAGACACGGCGGGATCCTGCCTGTCACCGCAGGAGACACGGCGGGATCCTGCCTGTCAAAGCAGGAGTCACGGCGGGATCCCGCCTGTCAAAGCAGGAGTCACGGCGGGATCCTGCCTGTCACCGCAGGAGTCACGGCGGGATCCTGCCTGTCACCGCAGCAGACACGGCGGGATCCTGCCTGTCACCGCAGCAGACACGGCGGGATCCTGCCTGTCACCGCAGGAGACACGGCTGGATCCCGCCTGTCACCGCAGGAGTCACGGCGGGATCCCGCCTGTCACCGCAGGAGTCACGGCGGGATCCCGCCTGTCACCGCAGGAGACACGGCGGGATCCCGCCTGTCACCGCAGGAGTCACGGCTGGATCCCGCCTGTCACCGCAGGAGTCACGGCTGGATCCCGCCTGTCACCGCAGGAGTCACGGCGGGATCCCGCCTGTCACCGCAGGAGTCACGGCGGGATCCCGCCTGTCACCGCAGGAGTCACGGCTGGATCCCGCCTGTCACCGCAGGAGTCACGGCTGGATCCCGCCTGTCACCGCAGGAGACACGGCTGGATCCTGCCTGTCACCGCAGGAGACACGGCTGGATCCTGCCTGTCACCGCAGGAGTCACGGCGGGATCCTGCCTGTCACCGCAGGAGTCACGGCGGGATCCTGCCTGTCACCGCAGGAGACACGGCGGGATCCTGCCTGTCACCGCAGGAGACACGGCTGGATCCTGCCTGTCACCGCAGGAGTCACGGCGGGATCCTGCCTGTCACCGCAGGAGTCACGGCGGGATCCTGCCTGTCACCGCAGGAGTCACGGCTGGATCCTGCCTGTCACCGCAGGAGTCACGGCGGGATCCTGCCTGTCACCGCAGGAGTCACGGCGGGATCCTGCCTGTCACCGCAGGAGACACGGCTGGATCCTGCCTGTCACCGCAGGAGACACGGCTGGATCCTGCCTGTCACCGCAGGAGACACGGCTGGATCCTGCCTGTCACCGCAGGAGTCACGGCTGGATCCCTGGCTTAGGAACACCCCCGGGGGAGGGGAGGCAACCCAACCCAGTGCTCCTGCCTGGGAAATCCCACGGACAGAGGAGCCTGGCAGGCTACAGTCCATGAGGCCTCAAAGAGTCAGACCGGACTTAGCAACTCAACAACAACAACGAAACAAAAGCAACTGCTTACAAAGCATTTGAGTTGCATTTACAGCTCTTTACATAGCATTCGCACTGTTAGGTATTATAAACAATCTAAAGATGACTGAAGGCACACAGGATGATGTGCCCAGGTCGTCAGCAAACAGTGTGCTGTGTTATACAAGGGACCAGAGAGCTTTCAGATTCTGCTATCACAGGCGGTCGTGGAACCAGTCCCCCACGGATACCAAGGGACCGCTGTAAAGATGGTTGAAAGAAAGCTAGCTCTGATTATATGATATTAATAAAGACATCCCTAATCTTTTCCACTGCATTTCCATTGTAAAGACATGTCAACCAAGAAAGGACAATTCGGTTAGTTTAAAAAATTCCCTTCTAAGGAACACAAATTTCAAAGACATGAGGGGTAAGGAAATCCCATTCTGAAATTGCAGCACCAAAGGCAAGGCTTTGAACTAACTCCTGTTCTGAGGAATATTCTCAGCAGAGCAAAGGACTCATCCACAAAGTGTTCTTCCTCTCCCTAATACATCTGCTTTGATTTTAAAGGGAGACGTCAGAAGGGGCTTACAAGTGTTCATTCACTCTGGGTACTATAACGTTCACCTGCCCAGGTCCCTCTGTTTTTCTGGCCATGCCTACAGTCATTGGTCAGGCGTACATCAGCAGGTTTTTAGGGAACAGCAGCCAAACTGGGAAGGGTGCGTGTGTGTATAAACATAAAATTCAAATATTATTATCAGCACTGAAGTTTGGAAGCCTGAGTAACTGGCTCCCTGCCCTGTCATGATCTGCAGTTGGTCTGCTGATGCATAAGCTTTGGTTGGAGGAAAATAAGTCCTCTAACGATAATTCTAAACATTAATCTTAAGTGCTCTCCCATAGATTTACTTAACTCCCCCAAAATATCATGCTTCAAATTAATGGTACATTTGTTTGAAAAGAATGGATACAAAAATGGTGAGAATGATACTCAAACTATCAGCTCAGAGACAGTGCTCCTGGTTACCTGTCTAGGGTACCCTGGGAATGAGGGGAAGAGTGTACACCAAAGTCACTGTCAACATTCTTCACCCTAGAATCAGAGGAGTGCGAGTGCCTGAATCAAGATATATGGCGATACTTTTAAAACAAAAAAGAAAGACATACTTAAAGTTACCTTCTGGTAAACTCACATAATAATGGCTTTGCATGGTTTATTTTTTGAGAAATTCAGCCTCTTCCCACCTATTCTCCTCGCTCTCCGAAAATAAATGAGAGTTGAGAAAATGGTTTTATTATCCTGGTTTAGGGCTGACCCTCAATGGGCTTCCCTGGTGGCACAGAGGGTAAAGAATCTGCCTGCAGGTTCAATCCCTGGGTTCGGAAGAACCCCTGGTGAAGGAAAGGGCTGCCCACTCCAGTATTCTTACCTGGAGAATCTCATGGACAGAGGAGCCTGGCCGGCTGAGGTCCACGGGGTCGCAAAGAGGCAGACACGACTGAGCGAGGAACACATATACACATTCAGGGACAAGATGCCCCATCCCTTCACTGAACGAACGTTTACTTAGGGCAAGCCTCAAGGCAAGCTCCAGGACAGAGGCGAAGGGCAGAACGGAGAGTGAGTGAGAGACCCTGTCTCTGTCCCTGATGAACTTAGAGTCCTGGGGGAGACAGACAGGTCAGCAGGTTACTGTAGCCCAGAAGGATGCAGATCACCATGAGGGTGAGTAAGGGATGCTTCCACGCTCAGTTGCTGAGTCACGGCCAACGCTTCGCGACCCTGGACTGTAACCACCAGGCTCCTCTGTCCATGGGACTCTCCAGGCAAGAACACTGGAGTGGGTTGCCATGCTTTCCTCCAGGGTAGCTTCCCATCACAGGGATCAAAACCAAATTTCCTGCATTGCAGGTGGATTTTTATCCACCAGACCATGTGGGAATCCCTTAATGAGGGGGTTCTTGGGAGCAAATGGGAAGGAAACCCAACCCAGCATGTTCAAGGAAGAGGTCAGGGAACATTATCTGGAAGAACAGATGTGCAGGCTAAGAGCAGAAGAACCAGGAGTTAGGCGAGAAAAGTGGCAAGCTGGGGTACATGGGAGACTTTTCAGGAAAACAGTGGGTTCAACTCTGCTGCACTGAGGGTGGGGTGAGCGTCCCACTGACAGAGCAGACAAACTGCTGACATCACTGTCCCTGCTCGTGATCTCCAGTGTGGGAGCGGTCAACAACGAATACTTCTACAGGACTGGTAAATACGTGCAACAACCCCGCAGATCTCCAGTGTGGGAGCGGTCAACAACGAATACTTCTACAGGGCTGGTAAATACGGGCAACAACCCCGCAGATCTCCAGTGTGGGAGCGGTCAACAACGAATACTTCTACAGGACTGGTAAATACGTGCAACAACCCCGCAGATCTCCAGTGTGGGAGCGGTCAACAACGAATACTTCTACAGGGCTGGTAAACACGGGCAACAACCCCGCAGATCTCCAGTGTGGGAGCGGTCAACAACGAATACTTCTACAGGACTGGTAAATACGTGCAACAACCCCGCAGATCTCCAGTGTGGGAGCGGTCAACAACGAATACTTCTACAGGGCTGGTAAATACGGGCAACAACCCCGCAGATCTCCAGTGTGGGAGCGGTCAACAACGAATACTTCTACAGGACTGGTAAATACGTGCAACAACCCCGCAGATCTCCAGTGTGGGAGCAGTCAACAACGAATACTTCTACAGGGCTGGTAAACACGGGCAACAACCCCGCAGATCTCCAGTGTGGGAGCGGTCAACAACGAATACTTCTACAGGGCTGGTAAATACGGGCAACAACCCGACAGATCTCCAGTGTGGGGGCGGTCAACAACGAATACTTCTACAGGGCTGGTAAATACGGGCAACAACCTGACAGATCTCCAGTGTGGGAGCGGTCAACAACGAATACTTCTACAGGGCTGGTAAACACGGGCAACAACCCCGCAGATCTCCAGTGTGGGGGCGGTCAACAACGAATACTTCTACAGGGCTGGTAAACACGGGCAACAACCCCACAGATCTCCAGTGTGGGGGCGGTCAACAACGAATACTTCTACAGGGCTGGTAAACACGGGCAACAACCCCGCAGATCTCCAGTGTGGGAGCGGTCAACAACGAATACTTCTACAGGGCTGGTAAATACAGGCAACAACCCCGCAGATCTCCAGTGTGGGAGCGGTCAACAACGAATACTTCTACAGGACTGGTAAATACGTGCAACAACCCCGCAGATCTCCAGTGTGGGGGCGGTCAACAACGAATACTTCTACAGGGCTGGTAAATACGGGCAACAACCCCGCAGATCTCCAGTGTGGGAGCGGTCAACAACGAATACTTCTACAGGACTGGTAAATACGTGCAACAACCCCGCAGATCTCCAGTGTGGGAGCGGTCAACAACGAATACTTCTACAGGGCTGGTAAACACGGGCAACAACCCCGCAGATCTCCAGTGTGGGAGCGGTCAACAACGAATACTTCTACAGGACTGGTAAATACGTGCAACAACCCCGCAGATCTCCAGTGTGGGAGCGGTCAACAACGAATACTTCTACAGGGCTGGTAAATACGGGCAACAACCCCGCAGATCTCCAGTGTGGGAGCGGTCAACAACGAATACTTCTACAGGACTGGTAAATACGTGCAACAACCCCGCAGATCTCCAGTGTGGGAGCAGTCAACAACGAATACTTCTACAGGGCTGGTAAACACGGGCAACAACCCCGCAGATCTCCAGTGTGGGAGCGGTCAACAACGAATACTTCTACAGGGCTGGTAAACACGGGCAACAACCCGACAGATCTCCAGTGTGGGAGCGGTCAACAACGAATACTTCTACAGGGCTGGTAAACACGGGCAACAACCTGACAGATCTCCAGTGTGGGAGCGGTCAACAACGAATACTTCTACAGGGCTGGTAAACACGGGCAACAACCCCGCAGATCTCCAGTGTGGGGGCGGTCAACAACGAATACTTCTACAGGGCTGGTAAACACGGGCAACAACCCCACAGATCTCCAGTGTGGGGGCGGTCAACAACGAATACTTCTACAGGGCTGGTAAACACGGGCAACAACCCCGCAGATCTCCAGTGTGGGAGCGGTCAACAACGAATACTTCTACAGGGCTGGTAAATACAGGCAACAACCCCGCAGATCTCCAGTGTGGGAGCGGTCAACAACGAATACTTCTACAGGACTGGTAAATACGTGCAACAACCCCGCAGATCTCCAGTGTGGGGGCGGTCAACAACGAATACTTCTACAGGGCTGGTAAATACAGGCAACAACCCGACAGATCTCCAGTGTGGGAGCGGTCAACAACGAATACTTCTACAGGGCTGGTAAACACGGGCAACAACCCCGCAGATCTCCAGTGTGGGAGCGGTCAACAACGAATACTTCTACAGGACTGGTAAATACGTGCAACAACCCCGCAGATCTCCAGTGTGGGGGCGGTCAACAACGAATACTTCTACAGGGCTGGTAAACACGGGCAACAACCCCGCAGATCTCCAGTGTGGGAGCGGTCAACAACGAATACTTCTACAGGACTGGTAAATACGTGCAACAACCCCGCAGATCTCCAGTGTGGGAGCGGTCAACAACGAATACTTCTACAGGGCTGGTAAACACGGGCAACAACCCGACAGATCTCCAGTGTGGGAGCGGTCAACAACGAATACTTCTACAGGGCTGGTAAACACGGGCAACAACCCGACAGATCTCCAGTGTGGGAGCGGTCAACAACGAATACTTCTACAGGGCTGGTAAACACGGGCAACAACCCCGCAGATCTCCAGTGTGGGGGCGGTCAACAACGAATACTTCTACAGGGCTGGTAAACACGGGCAACAACCCCACAGATCTCCAGTGTGGGGGCGGTCAACAACGAATACTTCTACAGGGCTGGTAAACACGGGCAACAACCCGGCACCACACTGGTACCCATGGAGGTGGAAGGCACACCAGCGGGCCGTTTGCCTTAAGACGGGATCTGAATGCCACAGACATCTGTATTTGTCCACATTTTGATGCTATATACACTTCTGCAGCAGTAACATTATATATTTCTGTGGGTTAAACTTTTAGAAGGTGCATTGCTGAATCAAATGATATGTGATTGTTAGGTATTGATAACTCGTCTTCCAAAGGTGTCAATCTGCAATTCCATTGGTACTGTATGAGTACCGGTTTCCCCGTATTCTGTATACTTTTTGGATCTTTACCAGTCTGATAGATTTTTTAAAATATATATCAAAATAACTTCAATTTGCACATTTCTTAGAAGTTGATCATTTTCCATCTTTTCTATTAACAAAGAGGCATTTTGTGAATTGTCTGCGCATAACTTTTGACCCCATTTCTAATATGTTTGACTTTCTCTTATTGGTTTGATGGAACTCTTTCTATAGACAGATAGTACATGCATGAAAAATAGTTTTTTTAAATATCCTGCTGTGTGTGTGCTAAGTCGCTTCAGTCACGTCGGACTCTGTGACCCCATGGACTCTATCTCACCAGGCTCCTCTGTCCAGGGGACTCTCCAGCCAAGAATCCTGGAGTGGGTTGCCATGCCCTCCTCCAGGGCATCTTCCCAACTGAGGGATCAAATCCATGTCTCCTGCAGCTTTTGCATTGCAGGCAGAATCTTTACCACGGAACCAGCAGGGAAGCCCTTTGTCTAAGCCTAAATAGTTTTGAGGTCCAGACTTATTTTAGCTTACTCTTCAGTGTGGAAAATGGGGCCTCAGGCATTGGTTCAAGTGTTAAAGGAAATGCAGAACAGCTCTCTGAGAAATATCTTGATTTGGATTTCAAATATCCCTGACCTTCCACATAGAGGAAAATCTGCCTAAACACATTATTGACCAGGAGATTTTTATAGAAACCAGCACCTGTGACCATAAGTTTGATTATTTATAGGAATGAAGTAAGAACTGACACAGACATCTTTGAGGTTCTTCCATTATTCAGTTCAGTTCAGTCGCTCAGTTGTATCTGACACTTTGCGACCCCATGAATCGAAGCATGCCAGCCCTCCCTGTCTGTCACAACTCCCGGAGTTTACCTACACCCATGTCCATCGAGTTGGTGATGCCATCCAGCCATCTCATCCTCTGTCATCCCCTTCTCCTCCTGCCCCCAGCCCTTCCAAGCATTAGGGTCTTCTCCATTATTGGGACCAATCAATTGGAATATAATAAGAAGAAGTTAGAGGAAGGCTTGACACCAAAGAAAATCTTCTGAAACAGTTGGGGTTTCAGCTGATACAAAGGGTAGAAGAAAGTGAACCTTAAAGTGCCAGAGTACCCCACTAAATGAAATGAGATGCGGAAGTTCTTGTTCAGAGGGGGTAGAGAGAAGGAACCCCTTTTAAAAACCTAGATTGAAATAACATCTGATGTACTTACGGAACCTGTAATTCTGCTATCATATGATTACTGATGAATTGGATAAAGGGCTTTTCCTGGGCACATCTCAGAAATGCGCTAAGAGAAACTTGAGAGATGGGTGGAATTGGTGACCTGGACGTAGGACAAGCATTTCCTCTCCCAATCTGAGGAAGCAGGCCTCAGAGACCAGTCCAGTAGGAAGCACTGATTCTGAAAGCACAAGGCCAGGACAAAGGTCTTAGACCTGTCAGCTTCTGTGCTTTGGTACTCGTTTGCTCTTGACTTTGTTTTGCAGTGAAAAACTCTTTTTGGAAAGAAAAAAAGGATGCTGGGTTTCGGCGGCCCAGTGGCCGAGGGACTGGCGGAGCCCCTCTCGGCCCGCGGGTGGGGGGTGAGGTCCTTCTTGAGGTGCTCGCAGCCCAGGCAGCAGCAGCTGACCTCAGCCCGTCCCGGAGCCCGGGGCCTCGGGCAGGCGTGGGGCACACCCGTGGGGTGGGCAGAGGCGGGCCGGGGGCGCTGGCCTCTCCCCCAGGGGCCCGGCGCTACGCCCACCTGGGCTCAGACACGGGGCGGCTTCGGAGAGGCTGGTAGATGGGGTGAGATCCGCAGAGCGCTGTGCCAGGGACTTAAGGCTGACTTGCAGGGAAGGGCCCGGGCGGGGCGGGGGTGGGGTGGGGTGGGGTGGGGGGTGGCTGCGCAGGAGGAAATCACGTGGTCATGGAAGGGGAGACAGGGGAGACCCTCCGGCCGCAGCATGGACCTTATGAAGCCCACTTCTAAGACGAGCGTGCAAATCCTGTGAACTGCCGCGGCTAGCTCCAGCCTGCTCTTTGTGCCTGTCACTGTAGCTCGGTAAACCAGGCCCCATTCTGGGGGACTCAGAGGGAAACTGCATTATACTTCCAGCAGTGTTAAGGGAAACCGAGGCTTTCAACCTAATGAAGCCCGCTTGCTGTAGATATGAGGCTCCATCTTCCCTGTTAGTGGCTTTATCGCATATAAATCCAGCCTTCCTTTCTGCAATTAAATCAGCACAAGATGAATGTGTCTCATTCCCTGACGGAAAGGCCTTGAGGTGCCGGAAGGGAAGCACTCTAATAAACATTTATCTCAGATACTGACCAAACCCCAGCACTGGCTGCGCTGAGAATGGTGAGCCACTGCCCCAAGCCTTCAGCATGACCCAGAAAGAAACTTCGGTGTCCAAACTAGGCAATGAAGAGATGGGGATGAACTGTGAGACCTGCGGGGATGGGAGAAACGTGATTATATCCGGTCCGAGCCCCTCACCTCCCCATCTCAGAGAAGGCATTTCTGACCTCTCTGTCTAGAGGTCTCCCGAGACCTACACCCCCATCAACCCACCTACAGTGGTTGGAAGATGAATAGCAGGGTCTGCGGCCTCTTTCTCCTATGAGAGCCGTGTGGTAGAACAGGGCTTCAGTATTTCTCATGATACGACCGAGCTCTTTAAAAGTGAAACCCCTTTTAGTCTCTAAAAGAAGGGAAGCAGAAGTCCCTGAGCAGCCATGAGGAAAACCCTAAGATGTGCTCAGACAGAAAAGTTCTCCTGAGAAACGCATCGCTCAACACCAAAACAGCCCTTTCAGCGTGGGTGGAAAGGTGAAAGGCGTTTCCTCACACGGTGTTCCCCAGGAACCGTGATGTTTCCAAACCTCGCCTCCTTAACAACCGCATCCCACAAACGTCAGGCCCAATTCACATCCACCGCTTCTCAACCCTGTCGCCTCTGGGGGACTAGGGATTGACTGATCCTTGTTTCATTCGGTGCAGTCAAGGGACACGATGGTGTTTGAGATTCAGAAACAACAAGCAAGCCAGCTTAACCTTAAAGGAAGCTAGGAAACTGGGATATACTGGGTAGTTATTTTCATGTGCACAAAGATTACTTGGTATCTTTAGTTTTATTTACCAAGAAGCGGAGTTTACACTGAAATTTAACCATCAAAAATGGAATTTGATCACTAAATTTATTTCCTTCTGTTCACCTTTGGTTGCAAATACCACCTCGTACCAGTGCTGTGATCTGATCAGAGTGCTGGGAAAAGCCATGTTTGTTTAAACAACAGCCGCTGTTCTTGGACTTTGGAAAATCATCCAGCCTTAAGTCACTGCCATGCACTTTCAAGCAAGTCCCCATTTGAGTAGACATCAGTTTGGATCTCTGTCTCACAAGCTCCCGGTTACACGACCGAGCGTAAGTTATGCACTTCTCAACTGCCCAGTTGTTTCATCCGTAAACAGGAAGCGACCTCATCAGTGTGCTGAGAGGAGAAATTCAGATAAGGGTTAGAGGTGCTGGCGGGCTTCCCTGGTGAGTCAGGTGGTAAGCCATCTGCCTGCAGTGCCAGAAACCAGGGTTTGGTCCCTGAGGGGAACAGCAGCCCGCTCCAGTGCTCTTGCCTGGGACGTCCCAAGGACGGAGGAGGCTGGGGGGCTCCAGTCCACGGGGTCACGGAGAGTGGGGCCCGGATGAGTGACTCGCACACACGGGAGGTGGGGTCAGACCCTGGGCAAGCGCTCCGCGGATGGGAGGTGTCAGTGCTGGGGTAATAGCATTGCTTCGTTCAGTTTCTCTGGCTGAGGCTGTATAAACCAGGCAGAAGAGGCTGGGGCTGGAGCAGTCACTCTGTCTTCAGCTTTGACTTGCTTGCTGCCCTCTCTGGCAATGAAAGGGCATCAGTGAGGCTTTTGAGAGAGTGGATCCAATTTTTTTTTTTTCCTATATTCAAGTGTTGCCCTCTTTGTTTGGTCATGAACACACTGCCACGATGAATAATGAAAATTCTATAATGTTTCCAGTCAACTTCTGCCTCTTGGCAGCCACGGCCAGACTCGCCCTGCCGCTGTCATTTACAACAGGGCCCTCAGCCTGTCACCTGCAGCGACCCCGCTGTGGGGGCAGCTGCTCACGGGCGTTTCAAGCAGGAAGAAAGTGGCTGAGCCAGGTGCTACCAGGAGCCCCTCCACGCGGTCGCGGCGCTGGGAAACAGTAAGCCCCTCCAAAGGAGGCAGACATCTGCCTCGAACCCGGGCCAAGCAGCTAAACACAGGATCTTCCTGAGATCTTAGTAATTACAACAAAGGCCCAGATCATTTGCAGCGCTTGGAGGCCTGAACCGTTACGAGGAAACCGGTGAAGCACAAGGCTAAGGCTTCAGCGAAAGGCGATCTGTTTGGCCAGCCCTTTACACCTTTCTTGTAGGAGCTGAGAATTTCTCAATGCACGTACATTGGATAACAATGCATAGCTGGGGCTTATATACAACTCTGTCAAATACATGACACAGTTTCTCCTTAAAGACTCCAAATTCAATAACCTATCTGGGAAATCTGAGAATTCTTCCTCCACCAGAATGGGAAAGATGTTCAGAAAAGTATCTTCCCACGGGTTGTTTGAGAAATGCTAGTTTCTTGGACTGTCAACAGGTTTTACACAAAAGGTATATCTAAATTCATCCGAATCAAAATAATAAGATAAATAATTTATAAATTAAATAATTGAATAAAATTAAATAAGATTCTTTATCCCCCCCAAACTCAGAGCTTTTAATATGTTGATATATCCTGTGTATAGCATTTTCCAAATATGCTTAATTAGAGAGAGAGAGAGACTTAGAGAGAGACCGAGGGGAGTAAGATGACCGCAAGAACGTGTTTTCTCTGGGGAACACTTTGGGAAAAGCCCTGGAAACATAAGCATCCTGAGAACAGGGACATTTTAGTTTTCTGTATTACTCCTAGACCTCCAGCATAATGCCTGCAATGGAATAGGTATTCAATAAATCATTTATTAAATGAATTAATGAGCGCTAAAGCAGTTCTTCAAATTTATTGATAAATTCTTACACAGCAAGAAAACAGTTTCTGGTCAGGCCAAAGAATGGTTGCTGAGATATCTCACTTGCTAAAGGGCACAATCAATTTTCTGGTAAAATTCAGAATAATTGAGAAAATAAGAAAGAAACTGATATTTCAGGGAATGAAAGCACATCACATATCTAGTAAGAGAAACTGCTTGAGAACAGGAAACTCAGTGACCGATGCTTCTGCAGAGGAGCTCTACAGGATGCTGTCCCCCATCCGCTCACGCACTGCGACCCAAAGGCCGGCGGGGCCCCAAGACGGGCACCTCCGCTCGTCCTCAGCAGCGGCGCCCCGGGGAGGTGAGGGCCCCGCTGTGTGGCTCCCTCATGGTGTTGGCGGGACGGGAGGGAACTGGGTGAAGGAGGAACGTTCCTCCGTCTGGACCACCTTTCTGCAGCCCTGACGCTCAGCGCGCCCCACCCCACACACCTGGCCGGCCTGCCCTGGCTGCGGACTCTGGGACCGCTCAGTGTGGTGCAGACCATCTGGACCTCTGCCTGAGGGCAGCGTGGGTGACGAGGGCCCCACTGAGGACCCCACCGAGGAGCTGCAGACGCGATGAGGAACCGCACATGGGCGCCAGGAGGCCCGTTGCAAGCCTGGCCCCTGTCCCTGCAGAGACTTACAGGATGCCACGCGGGGAGCTGGGGCCATCCACACCTGGCAGGTAGCTGATACAGGGAAGTACAACATTTCAGCTATCAGGGGGTAAAGACCAAACGGTTTGATAACCACCTACATTAACGCATTGATGTATTCTGAGAAGACTAGGCTGGTGAAGAATTTTGGGGAGACCAGCAAATTATTAGCATTCTCTGTTGAAGGCAAAGAAGGTGTTACTATCTAAAGCAACTGATTAAGTTGCAATTCTTCAGTGTACAAAAATACTTTTAAATCTCTAGCAGAATATCTACAATCAAGCATAGGCTCTGCTTCCTATGCCAGCAGCTGCTACATTTTAAGTGCTTTCCTAGGAATTCTATGTTGCCAAAAATACAATTATTATATTTTTCAGTTACTTCAGAAAAGTTTACAACAAACTGTTGCAAAATGTCAGAATCTGAAATAAGAATCTGCAAAGAAACTTGTTTCAGTCACATTCATCTTAGCCTGAGGTGCAAGCTCAGTGACCCCATCTTGGTAGATGGGGTTTCGTCTGCCTTGTGAGCAGCGTGTAACTTATCCCCACGGTTGGGTTCTACCACTGAAGCCCTGAGCCCTGGGGACTGCCTGCTGAGCTGGTTTCTGTGTGCGGAAGATCCAGGATGTGTCTTCTGGCTGACCCCGCTGTTCTCTTGGAGCAGCTGCACCCCGGCAGTAAGGACAGTCCTCTCCAAACTGATCTCATGGGACTCAGAGCAACAGGGGGCATTAGGGACTTCTAGACCTCAGACTGCCTTTAACTTCTATGTGCTATGACTATTTTAAAATAAGAAGACTAAAGCCATTTCACAAATATTAACAGTTTTCAAAAAACAGCTGTTGTTCAGTCGCTATGTTCAACTCTTGTTTGTGACTCCATGGACTGCAGCATGCCAGGCTTCCCTGTCCTTCACTATCTCCCAGAGCTTGTTCAAATTCATGTCCATTGAGTTGGTGATGCTATCTAATCATCTCATCCTCTGCCGCCCCCTTCTCCTTTTGCTTCTAATTTTTCCCAGCATCAGGGTCTTTTCCAGTGAGTTGGCTCTTCACATCAGGGGGCCAAAGTATTGGAGCTTCAGCTTCAGCATCAGTCCTTCCAGTGAATATTCAGGACTGATCTCCTTTAGGAAGGACTGGTTTGACCTCCTTATTGTCCAAGGGACTCTCAAGAGCTCTCCAGCACCACAGTTTGAAAGCATCAGTTCTTCAGCGCTCAGCCTCTATGGTCCAACTCTCACAACCAAACACCAATACTGGGAAAACCATAGCTTTGAGTATGCGGACCTTTGACAGCACAGTGATAGCTCTGATTTTAGTAAAACAGAAGGCTGTGCCTAAACAACCGGACTATGCCAGGGCCTTAACTGATCTCTGGAAAGGAGAGGAAAACTCTGACTGATGGAGTGCCTACTGTATGCTATTAATTCGGCTTCAAATGATCACATCTATGGTCTTATTTAATAGTCACAAATCCCTGCTATGTTATTTTCCCCATGTTCCAAGAAAGGATGCTAAGATAGTAAGAAATTCATTCAGGCAACTTAGGTCCTATAACCCATGAATTATGTCGCAGAGCCAGCATTTGAAACCTGATCTGCCTAAAACCAAAGTCCAGGCTCTTTCCACCAAATAATCAGGAAACATTACATTAATTTGGTCAGTTTATTAAGAAAATATTTGAAAGGTTCTTGAGCTACTCTGTCCAACAGGAAGTTATCAGAACAGTTTACCAACTCTCTTATTATCAGTTCAGTTCAGTTCAGTCGGTCAGTCATGTCCAACTCTTTGCGACCCCATGGACTGCAAGCACGCCAGGCCTCCCTGTCCATCACCAACTCCCAGAGTTTACTCAAACTCATGTCCATCCAGTCAGTGATACCATCCAACCATCTCATCATCTGTCAGCCCCTTCTCCTCCTGCCTTCAATCTTTCCCAGCATCAGGGTCTTTTCCAATGAGACACCCTTCACATCAGGTGGCCAAAGTATTGAAGTTTCAGCTTCAGCATCAGTCCTTCCAATGAATATTCAGGAATGATTTCCTTTAGGATGGACTGGTTGGATCTCCTTGCAGTCCAAGGGACTCTCAAGAGTCTTCTCCAACACCACAGTTCAAAAGCATCAATTCTTCGGCATTCAGCTTTCTTTATAGTCCAACTCTCACATCCATATATGACTACTGGAAAAACCATAGCTTTGACTAGATGGACTTTGTTGGCAAAGTAATGTCTCTGCTTTTTAATATGCTGTCTAGGTTGGTCATAGCTTTTCTTTCAAGGAGTAAGCATCTTTTAATTTCATGGCTGCAATTACCATCAGCAGTGATTTTGGAGCCCCCCAAAATAAAGTCTGTCACTGTTTCCATTGTTTCCCCATCTATTTGCTATGAAGTGATGGGACTGGATGCCATGATCTTAGTTTTCTGAATGTTGAGTTTTAAGCCAACTTTTTCACTCTCCTCTTTCACTTTCATCAAGAGGCTCTTTAGTTCCTCTTCACTTTCTGCCATAAGGGTGGTGTCATCTGCATATCTGAGGTTACTGATATTTCCCCTCGTGCTCTTGATTCCAGCTTGTGCTTCATCCAGCCCAGCGTTTCTCACGATGTACTCTGCATATAAGTTAAATAAGAAGGGTGACAATATACAGCCTTGATGTACTCCTTTCCCAATATGGAACCAGTCTGTTGTTCCATGTCCAGTTCTAACTGTTGCTTCCTGATCTGAATACAGATTTCTCAAGAGGCAGGTTAAGTGGTTAATTCTTTCAGAATTTTCCACAGTTTATTGTGACCCACACAGTCAAAGGCTTTGGCATAGTCAATAAAGCAGAAGCAGATGTTTTTCTGGAACTCTCTTGCTTTTTCAATGATTCAATGGATGTTGGCAATTTGATCTCTGGTTCTTCTGCCTTTTCTAAATCCAGCTTGAACATTTGGAAGTTCACGGGTCACACACTGTTGAAGCCTAGCTTAGAGAATTTTAAGCATTACTTTGCTAGCATGTGAGATGAGTGCAATTGTGTGGTAGTTTGAACATTCTTTGGCATTGCCTTTCTTTGGGATTGGAATGAAAACTGACCTTTTCCAGTCCTGTAGTCACTGCTGAGTTTTCCAAATTTGCTAGCATATTGAGTGCAGCACTTTCACAGCATCATCTTTTAGGATTTGAAATAGCTCAACTGGAATTCCATCACCTCCACTAGCTTTGTTCGTAGTGATGCTTCCTAAGGCCCACCTGACTTCGCATTCCAGGATGTCTGGCTCTAGGTTGGTGATCACA
This sequence comes from Odocoileus virginianus, assembly GCF_023699985.2. Lineage (NCBI taxonomy): Eukaryota > Metazoa > Chordata > Mammalia > Artiodactyla > Cervidae > Odocoileus > Odocoileus virginianus. The sequence goes on from NW_027224270.1 coordinate 866,570, forward strand.
CCATTGTGGTTATCTGGGTCATGAAGATCTCTTTTTTGTGTAGTTCTTCTGTGTATTCTTGCCACCTCTTCTTAATATCTTCTGCTTCTGTTAGGTCCATACTGTTTCTGTCCTTTATTGTGCCCATCTTTGCATGAAATGTTTCCTTGGTATCTCTAATTTTCTTGAAGAGATCTCTAGTCTTTCCCATTCTATTGTGGATGTTAGTGGTAAATAGATGTTGATAAGCTATTGTATTGAAATATTGACACCATTAATGTCACAGTGAAACTTCACTTTCTTTTGATTTACCCTCATCTTTTCAGTTTCTGTTACAGATATGGGATCATCCTAAAATCCAGTCACATCCATGTTTTGTTTTTTTTTTTTGGGGGGGGGTCCATGGTAGTCATTGTTTATCAAGTAAAAATCTTAAACTACTGAATCTTTTGGTCTGTATTAAAAAAGAATTAAATATATTGTTGTTACTAACTCATCTGACCAATTTATTCATTATGAATTTACAACACTTTCTGATTACTAAACACCTTCAGGCATTACACAAACAATTTCCAATTGAGCATGTCTTCAGGTATTCTGATACAGTACCAAATAGCACTTGTAATGATTTTCTTCCTTAGATGGGAAAAAGTGTTGTACTATCACTGAAAAGCAATCTGGAGACGCATGTTACTGCGTTTAGAAAGAACTGTCTCATACCACGGTTAAAAAAATAATAAATAATTAAAATGTGCAAAATGTGAAACATTTTGGTGAGTGATTTCACACAAGCTGCTAAGTCCTGCAGGGTATGGCCAAGACTAGCCTTTAATCTCTATGGGGGCCATAACTTCCATAAATTCTTATTCGCTGTCAAATGTCTTTTGCAGGGGTATTAGAAAAGATAGGCAGTAGGAAATCCTTCCAAAATACCTTACTTTATTTTTTGACCTGATTTTATTATCATTACCACTTTATGTCTGTTGATAGCTCAAAATGTGCACATTTTATCAGCCCCAGGTAGAATCACGAAGCGGGCTTCATGACGCCTTGGTGTTTGCGCCACTCTGCTTTCCAGGGTCTCACTCACACTCCCTGCCAGCAAGGTTCATGCCCCATGAACCTAACTCCTGCTCCCTGTCCAAAACACTTTTCAACGACTTTAAGGTTACATTCTCAGCAAAACGTAGGCCATCGTGATCTCCTGCTCCACCTTCATGGATCACCCCGTTACCTCTCACAGCTAAAGGCTTTTCACGGGAAGCTGGGCCTGCAGCCAAGGAGAAGCAGACTCACTGAGGGGTCCCCCTCCTGCAGCGGGCGTGCCCTCCAGGGTCTTTGGCTGGCTCTCAACGTACGCGGCTTTTGTTTCGATCGAGCTCACAGACATGCTTGGTAGGCTGACTTGATTCCTTGGGCCTCACTTCTGTCGCTCTGGGCAGAAAACCAAACTACCCCATAGTTTCCCAACGTCGATGCTGCTGTCCTAGTGCTGGACACACACTCCTAGTGTTAAAACCTTTCGGAATTTGTGCATGTGCACGTAATCTTTTGCTCAGTTGGGTCTGACTCTTTGTGACCCCACGAACTATAACCCTCCAGGCTCCTCTGTCCATGGCATCTCCCAGGCAGGAATACTGGAGTGGGTTGCCATTTCCTTCTCCAGGGGACCTTCTCAACCCAGTGAGTGAACCCGCGTCTGCTGCATTAGCAGGCGGATCCTTTACCACTGATCCCCCTCAGAATTTGTGAGGAGTAGTATCCCATCCCGTTAACTATGGAACAGAAGGGCGGATAAAATGGGAGGTAGATTTGGTGCTGTGCTGAGCCTGGAGAACTGAACGTCAAATTTTCAGGAATTCTGTGAGTCAACCGACATTACCTTGGCAACTTAATTTCAGCCACAGGTGGGAACGACTCAGACAAACACAAACTAGCTGTCCCCCTCTTGCCGCCAGCTGCTTCGGGGAGAGTAGGACTGGCGTGTGGTTGCATTTCCCCGCCACACCAGAAGTTCTGTGTCCGGCTCTCCTGTATCTGTTCTGTTCACTTTTGGATCCCTTTGTCTGGTGCACGTTACATACTCTCTAAGTGTGTGTTGAATGAATGAATAAGTTGGAGACAGAAGAGATGTTCCACACAGTATGTAAAATTTGTTTTGGCCTTTATTGAAATGTCAAAAAAAAAAGGTGCAGGTCTGTTTCCTCCTGGCCCCACTTTGCCTGCCTCTTAGTAGGAGCTGCCTCCTACTATTCTGTGACTTTAATTCCTGTAGCTGGAGTTCACTATGCGCTCAACTCCTGTCTCACACCCATAGCCTCACCCATTTAGCTCTGTCAGATAGCTTCATGAATACCCTACCGAATATATTCTTTAAAAGTTAGGGGGAAACAAACAAAGAACTTCAAGTGTGTTAGTCTATTCGGGTTGCTGTAATGCATCACCATAGACTGAGAGCTTAAAAACAACAGAAATGGATGTGTCCTAGTTCTCCAGACCAAGTACACAGTCAAGGAGACAGCAGACAGTGTCTTAGGAGAGCCTGCTTCCTGGTTCATAGCCTGCCATCTTCTCTCTGTCCTCGCATTGGCAGAAGAGCCGAGCGAGCTCTTTGGGGGTCTCTTTATGAGGGTGCCAATTTTACCCACGAGGGTCCCACCCTCATGACATCGGCACCTCCCAAAGGCTCCATTTCCTAGAACCATCACATTTAGGGTTAGGTTTCAACATGTGAATTTGGGCAGAAGAAACATTCATTTTGTAACATTAACTTTTCAGAAAACTTGACTTCCAGGATGGTTTAGCCACATGATTCCTGTGTTGTTTCAGGAGAACATGCAACTCCCAGGTTATTTGGAGTCTTCATGTATAAGCAAAAATGTTATTAGTGCTATGCCTACCTCAGGGAGTTCATGAAGAATCGAAGAAGGTGATACAAGCACTTTTCCAGCCACAAAAGTAGAAGACTAGAAAGCAATTATAGGAAGAAAAATAGGAAAAGCACAAACCTGTGGACACTAAACAACATTTCAGTAAAAAATTCAAAGGGTCAATGAAGAAATCAGAAAATACCTTGAGATAAATGAAAATAAAAACACAACTTTTCGAAATCTATGGGACATAACAAAAGCAATCCCAGAGGAAAGTTTATAATGATACAGGTCTTCCTCAAGAAATAAGAAAAATCTCAAATAAACACCTAACCTACTACCTAAAGAAACTAGAAAAAAAGAAAGCTCCAAGTCAGGATAAGGAAGATGATAATAAAGATCAGAGAGAAACAAATAAAATAGAGACCACAAAATAATAAAGATCAATGAAAGCAGAAGCTGGCTTTTTGGAAAGATAAACAAACTGATAAGCTTTCAGCCAGGCTCATCAAGAAAGAAAGAAAAGACCCAAATAAACAAAATAAGAAATGAGAGGGACAAGCAACAACTGATATCACAGAGATATAAAAATCATAAGAGGATATTATAAACAGTTATATGCAAACAAATTGGACAAGTGAGAAAAAACAGATACATTTCTAGAACCATACAATCTTCTAAGACTGAATCAGGAAGAAATAGACAACCTGAACTGACCACTCACTAGTAGTGAAAAGGAATCTGTTAAAAAAACCAACAAAACACCCAGCTAACTAGAGTCCAAGACCAGGCATCGTCACAGAGGAATTCTACCAAACATATCCAGAAGAGTTAATACCTATCATTCTCAAATTATTCCCAAATACTGAAGAGTAGGGAACACTTCCAAATTCATTCTTCCAGGTAAATATTACTCTGATACCAAAGCCAGATAAAGACACTACAAGAAAAGAAAACTATAGGCCAATATACTGATGAATATAGATGTAAAAATTCTAAAGAAAATGCTAGCAAACCAAATTGAGTAGCACATTATACCACGATCAAGGGGAACTTATCCCTTGGATATAAAAGATGATTCAACACACACAAATCAATAAATGTAATATACTATATCAACAGAATGAAAGATTAAAACTATGGTATTTTCAGCTCTATCCTGGGATATTTATATCCTGAATATAACTGGGAATGTTGTCCACTCTATATTAAGTTCAAAATGCTAGTTTGTGTCAGGAGGTGTATTTGACCAGCTGCTTCAAATTCTGTGTAAAAAAAGATCCTAGAAAGTTTAATAAAGAACCAAATGGAATGAAAACGAATTTTGCTTATTTTTAGTAACCAGTTAAGAATTTAAAATCTGAGCTGCCAAAAACTGGTTCCAGAAATTAAGCTTTAGTGTGTCATCAGTTCTCCCAGAGACGATGCCAGAAGTGAACATCAAACAATAAAGTCATATCTTGCATGTTTAAGTGTTTCCATGTTTACCAAGCCACTATTTTTCATTCTGATAGAATTCCTGATCCTCTCTCTTATCAGTGTTTCAGATCAGTTTTAACCATGATAAGGAAAACTGAACACTGTGATAAATTCCTGGCTATGTTTGTCCTTCTTTCATGCCCTTTCGCATTTGACTTTTTGGTATTCTCTAGGATTTCTGTCATGCAGAGGATCTTACTCTTGGAAGCACGACACCAGATGAGTCTTTTTCCTTCAGACAGGCTGGTGCTGGCAGAATTCCCTGTGCTCCTTACACATACTCTCCACACATAATAACAGGACCAAGGAAGGGGCTCTGTTACAGCTCTGGGGACCAGACCGTGCAGCCAGGAGCAGCTGTCTGCACTCATTCTTCTGATGCAGCCCTTTCCCTCTATGGCAGGACTGAAGTTCACGTCAGAGGTGAATTTCAAGGGGAAAGATCTTCTGGCTGCATGGTCTTTTCAGAGTTCACTGATGTGCATCATTGATTTGAGGTTCTATATGCTTAAAAAAAATAAAAACATTATATATTGTGACTCTTGTCAAACTGTACCTTCTGAGTAAATGTAGCCCAAAGTATATTTTAAAGGTAATTTTAATAACCATCCTCATTTCTATTAGACCTGAATTTCTTCTAGCCCTATAGGTATTCAATGAGCCACACAAAGGTCAAAGACTGTACATCTCTGAATTTTATGGCATCTCAATTTTAAAAACTAAATTTCCACACATCAATGGTAGACTAAAAATCTGCATGTGCTCCCCTCGATAAATTAAACTCAATTTTTAAAATAGGAAAAAAAAAAAAACCTCAGAGCAATTAATTCAGGATCTGGTGGCAGTAGGGCCTAGATCTGGGTATTTTTATTTTTAAAACTTTTGCGGTGATTTTAATGTGCAAGGAGAACTTCCAGATGCTCATGTTGGATTTAGAAAAGGCAAAGGAACCAGAGATCAAATTGCCAACATCCATTGGATCACTGAAAAAGCAAGAGAGTTCCAGAAAAACATCTACTTCTGCTTATTGACTATGCCAAAGCCTTTGACTGTGTGGATCACAACAAACTGTGGAAAATTCTTAAAGAGATGGGAATATCAGACCACCTGACCTGCCTCCTGAGAAACCAGTATGCAGGTCAAGAAGCAATAGTTAGAACTGGACATGGAACAGCAGACTACTTCCAAACTGGGAAAGCAGCATGTCAAGGCTGTATATTGTCACCCTGCTTATTTAACTTATATGCAGAGTACATCATGAGAAATGCTGGGCTGGATGAAGCACAAGCTGGAATCAAGATTGCTGGGAAAAATATCAATAAACTCAGATATGCATATGACACCATCCTTATGGCAGAAAGCGAAGAGGAGCTAACGAACTTCTTGATGAAAGTGAAAGAGGAGAGTGAAAACATTGGCTTAAAACTCAACATTCAGAAAACTAAGATCATGGTATCTGGTCCCATCACTTCATGGCAAATAGATGGGGAAACAATGGAAAAAGTGACAGACTTTATTTTGGGGGGCTCCAAAATCACTGAAGATGGTGACTGCAACCATGAAATTAAAAGACACTTGCTTCTTGGAAGAAAAGTTATGACCAACCTAGACAGCACATTAAAAAGCAGAGACATTACTTTGCCAACAAAGTCCATCTAGTCAAGGCTATGGTTTTTCCAGTGGTCATGTATGGATGTGAGATTTGGACTATAAAGAAAGCTGAGCACTGAAGAATTGATGTTTTTGAACTGTGGTGTTGGAGAAGACTCTTGAGAGTCCCTTGGACTGCAAGGAGATCCAACCAGTCCATCCTAAAGGAAATCAGTCCTGAATATTCATTGGAAGGACTGATGTTGAAGCTGAAACTCTAATACTTTGTCTACCTGATGTGAAGAACTGTCTCATTGGAAAAGACCCTGATGCTGGGAAAGATTGAAGGTGGGAGGAGAAGGGGCTGACAGAGGATGAGATGGTTGGATGGTATCACAGACTCAATAGACATGAGTTTGAGTAAACTCTGGGAGTTGGTGATGGACAGGGAGGCTGGCGTGCTGCAGTCCATGGGGTTGCAAAGAGCCAGACACGACTGAATGACTCGGCTGAACAGATAGGACAATCGAAGGTAGTTTAGGTGTCGGCTTTGGCCAGTCCTACAATATCTGGGGAATAAATGGCAACCCACGCCAGTACTCTTGCCTGGAAAATCCCACGGATGGAGGAGCCTGGTAGGCTACAGTCCATGGGGTGTCAAAGAGTTGGACACAACTGAGCAACTTAACTTTCACTTCACTTTCATGCATTGGAGAAGGAAATGGCAACCCACTCCAGTGTTCTTGCCTGGAGAATCCCAGGGACAGAGGAGCCTGGTGGGCTGCTGTCTATGGGGTCGCACAGAGTCAGACACGACTGAAGCGACTTAGCAGCAGCAACAATATCTGGGCACATCTATGTCTGCAGTACTTCTACACTCAACCTCTAATCGTATGCTACAGGAGCTTCAATAATTCCATGCCCTTTTAAGTTCTCTACTCCTCCCCACCTAGAGCTACTAAAACTTTGGTAACATATGTGTTTTTAAAAGGTATTTGTGAAGTTGCCATGACCTGAGAATCTCTTCTCTTACTCATCCCCTCACAATGAAATTTTGTCTTATTGTGAGATTAAAAAAAACTGCACAAAATGCTGAGCTTTCTCTTATCCTATATTTTTCAATATTTCTTTTTAATTGGAGGATAACTGCTTTAGTACCCCTGCCCTTTAAGCAGAGAGTAAAATCATTATTGTCACTGCAGTGTAATTAGTTTAAATCTCCCCTTTTTCTTGCTTCACTCTCAGCCACAGAAGTACTTCTTCATGACACATTTAGAACTAAGAAGGAAGTGTGCATCTCACACAGGAAGAAGTGAGCGTGTTCACAGACCACAGAAAGCATAACTGGCAGTTTCCTGGGCCAACCCAGAAGTGTGGCTTGCAGTGGGAATGACAGAAGAGCTTGCATCTCTTCCCTCTAAACCCTACTGGCAGAATGCTTTTCTGAAAGATGGCACTGATCAGCTCATGTCCTTAACTAGAGTTCTCCAGCGGTCTTCTGGCGCAAGAGAAAGGCAGCCTCCGCAGCGCACCAGTGAAGAGCCACAGCCCTCAGGCCCACGGCTGCTGGTTCCAGCCCCTTCCCCACTACTCTCAGCACTGCTGCTCCTGCGTCCCCTGGCGGGTCCTCCCCTTCCCACCCCACACCCTTCACTGCGCTCTATTCCTGCAGTGTCCTCTGTCCCACTCAACCAAAATTTGCAGTGACCTTCTCCTCTCCCGAAAGCATAAGACGGTGTTCCTACTAGAAGAACTGTGGGCTTTGGACTCAGACAGATTCACTTTAAAATTCCATGACCTTCAGCAATTTCTTCATTTTTTTAGCAAAAAAAAAAAAAAAAGCAATGATAGTAATACTCTTTGGAGAGGATGGCCATAAAAACTGTGAATGCATTTAGGTGATCAATACATATTTCCTTTCCTTTATCACTGAAATAACATTGCTCTCTATTGTGGATTTTTGAAAGCAGGTCTTACTGTTTCTGTAAGACGATAGGGTCCTTGAAAGCAAGGGTCTTTTCTGACATGCATTTAAATATTCTCTAACACTAAGAGGAGTGCCTTGCACATAGAAAAGTGAAAATGAAAGTGTCAGTCACTCAGTCATATCCTCCTCTTTGTGACCCCATGGGCTGTAGCCTGCCAGGCTCCTCTGTCCACAGAATTTCCCAGGCAAGAATACTGGAGTGGGTTGCCATTTCCTTCTCCCTTGCTAAATTTCTGACCCAGGGATTGAACTCATGTTTCATGATTGTCAGGAAGATTCCGTACCACAGAGCCATCTGGCAAGCCCAATGCATGTAGAAAGTCATCCATAAACATATTTGATGGCAGAATAAATAAATAAAATTTCTTGCCCTCTGTTGGATAAAAGATAATGGCTTTGAGGAAAATGGGGCCTACAAGCTGGTGGAGTAAAAGGACACACGCTCATTGTAAATGCAGAGTTCCAAAGAAGAGCAAGGAGAGACACGAGAGCCTTCCTCAGTGATCAGTGCAAAGAGATAGAGGAACAAGATAGAATGAGGAAGACTAGTGATCCGTTCAAGAAAATTAGAGATACCAAGGGAACATTTCATGCAAAGATGGGCACAATAAAGGACAGAAATAGGTATGGACCTAACAGAAGCAGAAGATATTAAGAAGAGGTGGCAAGAATACACAGAAGAACTGTACAAAAAAGATCTTCACGACCCAGATAATCACAATGGTGTGATCACTCACCTAGAGCCAGACATCCTGGAATGTGAAGTCAAGTGGGCCTTAGAAAGCATCACTATGAACAAAGCTAGTGGAGATGATGGAATTCCAGTTGAGCTATTTCAAATCCTAAAAGATGATGCTGTGAAAGTGCTGCACTCAATATGCCAGCAAATTTGGAAAACTCAGCAGTGGCCACAGGACTGGAAAAGGTCAGTTTTCATTCCAATCCCAAAGAAAGGCAATGCCAAAGAATGCTCAAACTACCACACAATTGCACTCATCTCACACACTAGTAAAGTAATGCTCAAAATTCTCCAAGCCAGGCTTCAACAGTATGTGAAACATGAGCTTCCAGATGTTAAAGCTGGATTTAGAAAAGGCAGAGGAACCAGAGATGAAATTGCCAACATCCACTGGATCATCAAAAAAGCAAAAGAGTTCCAGAAAAACATCTACTTCTGCTTTATTGACTACACCAAAGCCTTTGACTGTGTAGATCACAGCAAACTGTGGAAAATTCTTCAAGAGATGGTAATACCAGACCACCTGACCTGCCTCTTGAGAAAGCAACAGTTAGAACTGGACATGGAACAATAGACTGCTTCCAAATCGGGAAAGGAGTACATCAAGACTGCATATTGTCACCCTGCTTATTTAACTTATATGCAGAGTACATCATGAGAAATGCTGGGCTGGATGAAGTACAAGCTGGAATCAAGATGGCTGGGAGAAATATCAATAACTTCAGATACACAGATGACACCACCCTTATGGCAGAAAGTGAAGAAGAACTAAAGAGCCTCTTGATGAAAGTGAAAGAGTTGGCTTAAAACTCAACATTCAGAAAACTAAGATCATGGCATCCGGTTCCATCACTTCATGGCAAACAGACAGGGAAACAGTGGAAACAGTGGCTGACTTTATTTTTTGGGCTCCAAAATCACTGCAGATGGTGACTGCAGCCATGAAATAAAAAGACGCTTACTCCTTGGAAGAAAAGCTATGACCAACCTAGACAGCATATTAAAAAGCAGAGACATTACTTGTCAGCAAAGCTCTGTCTAGTCAAGGCTTTGGTTTTTCCAGTGGTCATGAATGGATGTGAGAGTTGGACTATAGAGAAAGCTGAGCACCGAAGAATTGATACTTTTGAAATGTGGTGTTGGAGAAGACTCTTGAGAGCCCCTTGGACTGCAAGGAGATCCAGCCCATCCATCCTAAAGGAAATCAGCCCTGAATATTCATTGGAAGGACTGATGTTGAAGGTGAAGCTCCAATACTTTGGCCACCTGATGAGACGAGCTGATTCATTTGAAAATATCCTAATGCTGGGAAAGATTGAAGGCAGGAGGAAAAGGGGATGACAGAGGATGAGATGGTTGGATGGCATCACCGACTCGATGGACATGAGTTTGAGTAAACTCTGGGAGTTGGTGATGGACAGGGAGGCCTGGCATGCTTCAGTCCATGGGGTCGCAGAGAGTCGGACACGACTGAGTGACTGAACTGAGCTGAACTGAACTGGAGGAAAATATGAAGAAAAGTGTCGACCTAATAAAATAGAGTGCTTTCACAAAATGTTGCAATGATCAGAATTAATGGTAATTATGTACAATGCACTCAATAACTTATCTAGCTGTAGCCTAGCCTGTCTAGGCTTCCTGGGCATGGACATGAGAATTTCCACTTTACAGAAAAATTGCTGGGCTTATGTTCTGCACAAAAAGGGACCCAGTATCACAGAAAAATAAATTCATTGACATTTGATGTCCTTACATTTGCAATGTGAAGAATAAAATAGGCTGTTAACAGTTTCCTTTAAAACTTCTCTTTAATAAACTGCCCACTACTGTGGAGTCCAGATGGCTGCTGAGTGTGTCAATGTAAAGAATGCTTTAAATTCCACAAAAACAGGAAGGATGCACACGAAAGGGATGTTTTATGGACAGTCCAGGCAGGACATGGTGTCTCTTTCACAACAGGGACAGAAAAAAAAACAACCATATTTGAAAAGAAGATTCAGTGTATAGGAAGGCCCATGTTTCCTTAGAAAGAGAGCTGTTTGACAAAGAGAAGATGCCAGAAGATTCTGTTCCTTCAGAGGAGACGTCTTCGCCCTCCCTCAAGACAGGAAGGGAAGAGAAGTACATGTGATGCTTTTGAGTATTTACTGCTAAAACCGCTAAAAAACTAAAAAAGCGCTAAAACTGCTAAAAAAAAGCGCTCGTGGTCTTACTAGTGACGTCAGAACAGGCTCAGTTTTATATTGCAAGGGAGGGATGAACACTTATTGATGTTTCAGATCCATCAGGACTTGCAGGCAAATTGAGACTCTTGACAGACGACCTTGAAACGAAGGTGTGCAATGTGATATTTCTCTGCCACCAGAAAGAAAAGACAGTTTTGACAGCTGAGAAATGGTGACTAGATCTTGAAGTCATTTTTTTTCCTCTTAAAGGAATTTGAAATATAAAACTTGGGACAGAGGTCACATCTTGGTTAGGATCCTCAAGAGTTTAAGGTAATATTAAGACTGCACAAACAAAGACTTCTAATCATTAAGTTTCCGAGGGAAAACAAGTGATATGATTCAGTGAGAATTAAATTTAGAGCATAGTTTAGCAATGCCTCAGAACTTCACAAGGACAGATATTTATTCAGTTGGACCTTTATTGCCATATATAATATTGATGGAAAAATATAGGTTAACATAAAAACTCTTTGATGTAAACGCATGATAACAGTAGCACAGTTATTTCTTCAGCTAATTCTCTTTGGGGCAATAAATATGACACAAATTAAACAATGGTGCATTTTATTGGCACATTCAAGACGTTTTATAATCTGGATTATTTTTTCAGGCCTTGTGAAACCATTTTAAAAGAATGAAAATCACTTTTCACATTAATGATTGATTTTATAGCTAGTGGATAATCAATGACACAAGATTATTTTTCTGAAAACCTAGAAATAAAGCAGGAAGTAAAACTGAAGGGCAACAAAATAGTGAAATTCTAGGATCTATCACTCTCACCAAGATACAAAACATTTTACAAGAATCAAGTTACCAGCAATAATGTTACTCTTATTCTCATTTACCAAATATGACTGTTAACGCTGGAGACTTTTTTCAGTTTCTTTCTCACCTAAGTCTATGAAATATAAATGAAGAAAAATATCTTAAAATTATTTATTATCTTATTGAAGGGAAGCTTTTGCTGACACCATTTCTAAAATGGACACCCTTTTTGCAGCATAAGCTATATTTCTGAATTTTTTACCTTATGATGTGTAAACATAACAGACTTAGTGAAAAGACAGAATACAAAATACAGAATACAGCATACCTTAAAATATGCTCTCTTTTATATTTTCCTTCAATCACATAGCTGATATGAGGCCATAATGTTTCCCTAACCAATGAAAACAGAGATGGAAGGATTTTCAAAAAAGTGTTCTCCCTGGAACTGATCAAAATGTATTAGTCTTTATTTCACTGTAATTATCCTCAATAAATACCTTTGTGTTTGGTCTAGAAGTTGTTTTTTTTTTTTTTCTTTCTTTATCTCCCAGGTACTCTCTCTTAATTGCTTCCGCAAAGAATGTGAATATCGTCATGACAACTAAGAGGAAATTTTGCCACCAGAAGTTATTCAGAATACAATGAAATACTGTCAGGCCTTCCAGTGTTGGCTGAAACTATAAAAATGTGCTCTGTGCCTGCCACCTCAATCAAGATCAAAGTATTTTTGACTAATTTGTCTGCTTACATCAGGGAAAAGAAATGTTTGCTTTTATTTTTTGTGTGGGCTTAGTTGAATACATTTTATAGTAGTGGTACATTGAAAGAAAGAATGCTTAAAAGCTAATTACTTTTCATGGATGGGGAAAGTAGTGATTATTCAGTGGGAGAAGCATGTAGGCCATCTTAAAGAACATGTAGCTTCAAAAAGGTACACCAAATTAAACACGAATGGGCAAGGCTAAGAACTATAGGGTCTGGGCTTGTACTTCGGGATGACAGAACTGTGAAGTAAAGCGTGCAGGGGGTAATTATGAAGTTAGTGGTTGCTTTTGAGGGACAGGACCGCTGATGTTGGGACAACTCGTGTGGAGAGGGTTTTCTGGTGACCCGTGTGGAGGTCACAAGGGTGTTAGCCTCGTAATAACTCATTAAGCTGTACCCATTTATTTAGTTTCCTGTATGTGTTTCATTTTACAATAAGTAGTTAAAAAATTTTAAGAATATATAGCTTTAGGTTAGGAGCATAACTGTGTAAACTATAATCTGGGGCATAGTTTCTTGGACTTTAAGCAATGCCTTTCCCTTTATTTGTCTCAATATTGTACAAAAAGGCTTAGGGGCCAAAGAGACAGATCAAGAAGAAATGCCAGCAAGCAGGAAAAAACCAAATACTTGAAAATAAAATTTTACTTTAAATTTGCCTTTAAATACTTACTGTTCAGGGTAATAACGGTATTTTCCAACAGGCTACATGCTGAAGCATTTATAAACACAATAATATCTGAGAGTTGGCTCAGAAATAATCCAGTGGAGGGTGAGAGATGCAGATGGCAGAGTTACGGATGAAACCAGGTACCCATATGCTGATGACTGTCGAAGCTGTGTGACTGGTATATGGGGGGTCATTATACAACACTGTCTACTTTTGTGTATGTTTGAACACTTTCATAACAAAAAAGTCTCACAAGTAAAACATATTCTAAAGTAAAAAAGAATACACATATTTTATGAAATGCCTTAGGATACTGTAGTCTTTATGAGCTTTGTAGCATTCCAATCAATATACATACCTGAATATGACTATTTGTAAAAATTCTAACAGAACTATCTTAGAGATGAGCCCTTCATTTGGGACTAGTTCAATTACAAATTAATAGCTTAAAATAATTACAAGCACAAGGTCTTGTGACTGAAATAAGACAAACCTAGGCATGTGAGCAAGTGGGGCGTGTGCTGCTCTGGCCTTCGCGGATCTCTCTCTAACTCACAGTGAGGGAAGGTGGGGGGGACCGGAGCAAAGTGGACTCCAACGAGTCACAGTGGAGCAGAAAACTGAATTTGTTTCTTACACAACTCAGGAAAAAGCGCTAGAGGACAATGGTGGTTTCTAAGGGAGCAACGGAATTCTTTTTTTCTTCCTTAGAGATACCATACCTGTTCTCTGGAAAGTAGTTTGTTTTCTCTTACACATTGTCATTTATTTAAAGTAAAATGTTAAAGCTATAAATAAATTTGTTATAACTTACAATCTCATATTCTCCCCATGACAATTTTATTCATTCTTAAGCTAACAACTTATCAGTGTAAGAAAAAAGTATCTTCTCCTGGATCAAAACAGTGCTCATAATAAGCTTCTTTAGCTGCCTTCCTACTCACTGCCATCTTCTCTAAGATCAGTGTCCTCCAAAAGACAGAAAAACAGTTCACTCAGACCATCTCTTAAACAGGAAACTTTTCAGATGAAAAAGCCCTTTACTTAAAGTATCTTTCCCAAATGTCTAAGAAACATACAAGTCCCAGAAAACAAACGAAAAAACCTACTCTTTTTATTTGGAAATAATTTCAACGTATACAAAGATACAAGAATACTACAGAAGAAACCCAACACTCACTTTACTCAGATTCATCTACTGTTACTGTTTCACTCCAGCGCCATCTTTGCTTCCTTTCTATCTGTCCTTCTATCCATCCATCCATACATCTTGTGTATATACATATATATGTATGGATGTGTGTGTATATATATATAATATTTTCATCATCAACTTGAGGGTAACATGTAACCATCACCTTCTTTATCCCTAAATACTTTAGCATATTAATATGTTTCACAATATTAGGGACATTCTTTTATATAAATAACCACAATAGTTTCCAACTTCAGTAAATATACAAAGAAACAACATTTAAACAAATTTACCATCCACTTATCAATTTTACCTATTAACAAAATAAAACCTTCATAGCATTTTTTTTCCCCTCCAGCATGGGATCCAGTACAGAAACAAACATTGCATATGTATCAGCCTTTCAATGGAATGTTGAAACAGGCTTTGTCTTTCATGTTATTGATTTTTTTTGAAGTATATAAGAATATACAACAATATCTCTCATTTAGGGTTATCTGATATTTCCTCTGATTTAATTCAGGTTATACATTATTGACCAGAATATCACATAAGCAATGTTGTGTCCTTTTCAATGTATTGTATCTAGAAGGGTATGATGTCTATTTGCCTTGGTGATGTTAATTTTGATTATGTGGAAAAGGTATACTATTTGTTTACTAGAGAGTCATTATTTTTTACCTTGTAACTATTAAGCAACCTATGAGGATTTCTTGAAGACCATGCAAATATCCTGCTCCCCATCAAAATTATCCCTTATTCAGCATCTATTGGTGACTCTATCCTGGGACAATCTTTGGGACTAAAATTGATCCAGCTTCAGTTCCCCTCCATGTTTGCCACTCTATACTCAGCACTCTACTATAAGCAAGAGCCCTCCTTATCCCCTGTCGATTTATCCACCTATTGTCAGAATGAACGCATGTATTGCTGTCTTGTGATTGGTCTATAATTCCTCACTGTACTCAGTTACGCTGGCACTAACATTGCATCCCTTCTGGCTGGTGGCACCACCCTCAGCCTGACCTGCTGTTTTTAAAATCGCTCCCCTTGCTTCTGGCATGACAGGATATTGCAGGCTCATCTCGCCCCTGCTCTGCTCTGTCCTGTAAACAGCTGTCTAAGAAGCCCTTGGTCCTTACATTAGGGGTGCTACTGATGCGAACTTTCCCCCGCTTCAGTGTAGCTACGGCGTACGTTTGAAACACAATTATTTGTTTACGGCAGGTGGTTTTCCATTGCAGTCTTTTCCCGCTTTTCATCTTGGTGAGATAATTTTATTTCCAATTGGTGGAACACTAATATGCTTCCAAAAGTCGGAACTATGCTAAAAGGTATAAAGAGAGACGTGGAACTCCTTTCGTCTCTCTCCTACCCTACTTACTGTCCCGTTGTAAGGAACCAGGTTCACTGTTCTCTGGCTCATCCTTCTGCTTTAGTTGGGAGAGTTCCGATAACAAGACACCACAGGCTGTTTGGCTTCAGTCACAGGAATTTCTCTCCTCACAGTGCTGGAGGGTGGCAGTCCAAGGCCAAGGAGCCAGCGATGCTGCCTCCTCTTGGGCCTCCAGGCTTGGCTATGTTTGCCGCTTCTTTGTTCGGACAGCTGGGGCGCCTGGAGTCCCTGTGTGTGCTAACGCCCTCCTCTGAGGACGCGTCAGACTCGGTTATTTGCTGTTGCTGTTTAGTCGCTAACTCGTATCTGACTCTTTGTGACCCAGCGCACCGTAGCCAGCCAGGCTCCTCCATCCATGGGATTCTCCAGGCAAGAACACTGGAGTGGGTTGCCACTTCCTTCTCCAGGGGATCTTCCCGACCCAGGATCAACCTGCATCTCCTGCATTGGCAGGCAGATTCTTCACCACTGAGCCACTGGGGAATGCTGGTACTTTACATCAACCCTAAGGAGTTCTTCCATCTTACAACAAATGACAAGAATGTCAGCAGCACACAAAGGGAGTCTCACAACTCCAAACCCGGGGCTGGAACCCAGGCTCCTGTTGCGCAGGCACTTACTGCACCCTAGTTTATAGCCCTTCATCCACCTGTCAGCCCGAGGGCCTTCCGACAGAGCCCTCAGAAGACACAGCTTTCACCAACCTTGCAAGTTCTTCTCTGCTCAAATGCTTACCCCGCTTTGTTTCTCATGTCTCAGAGGGGACACACTCCCTCAGTGCCCTCGCCGTTACCCGGCACTCCGGGTGGTCAGCAGTCGCTGGGAACCAGATGCCCATCCCCTTCAGTAACGGCCTGGAATGAGCCTTTGCCAAAAGCTCGCTGCTGCTCTATCTGAGAGCAGCACCAGCCCAGAACTCCCCCAAAAGGGGCAAAGCTTGGGTGACGGGCTTTGATTTTTTGGTCTCACCACATTGTGATGGACATTATAAACGGTGCATTTCTACTAATCTAAAAAACAATAGTATTTGTTCTTAATCAGACAGTTCAGCTCTGATGGTTATTCTGCAAGCCATGTGATATTAGAATCTTTGATAGTGAAGTGCTCAGTCTGGAGTGGTGTGCAGGTCCTTTGATTTTAGGTCAGGCTGGGTACCAAAAACATTTCCCCCACCAAAGCACCGCCATTATCTGAGTGGATTTATAAACCCACGCTGGGCTAGGGTCCACCCTGGTGGTCTCACTGTAACTCAGGTACCTCCTTACAGGTCTTATCTCCAAGTGCCCTTACCTACTGAGATGCTGGGGGCTAGTACTGCAGCACATGGCTTTAAGGGGACACAATTCAATCACTAATTCATCCCTGTGCTTATTCTTTGGGGAGAAGTAGACACATAAATGCTTTCTTATTTCCCTTGTTTTCTACACAAATGGTAGCACAGCATTTATATTTCTTTGCACTTTTCTGGCTTATTTTTATTTCAGAGGCATTTTGCTAAATATAGTTTTGAATTTTAGTACCCCTGGAGAAGGGAATGGTCACCCACCCCAGTATTCTTGCCTGGAGAACTCCATGACAGAGAAGCCTGGTGGGCTACAGTCCATGGGGTCACAAAGAGTTAGGCACGACCGAGTGACTAACACACACACCCAGACACACATCCGTTATGTACCATCTGCTTCGTATATCCAATAGACTTTCAAGAGTCAAGAATTTTTACCGTGAGTAATGACTGTATGGGTCTTAGCCTCATAGAAATCATGTTTGGACTAGACACCAAGGAGTCATTTTGTATTTCTGGCTTACCAAGGGGTCCTGAAATGTAGTAATTTCTAGGTATAGTGACTTAATCCATTGAGGTGGATATGAAATAATTAAATAGCAAAAACTCACATGACTAGCTAGGAGGTATTTGATGTGTGAGATAAGAAAAATAACTCCTGACCAGAATAAGAGTTTTTTTTCAAGTATGAATGAATGTTTTCTCCAAAAAGGCAGGGTGGTCTGAATAATCCTTCCCACTGTCACAGCAAGCAAAGAGAGAAAACATAGACATATAAAAGATATCTCTCAAGGGCCTCTCTTTCAATCCCAAAAGCTAAAAGCAATTGCAGTGTAGATTATGTTGTTGTTCTTTAGTTGCTAAATCTTGTCCGACTCTTTGTGACCCCGTGGACTGCAGCATGCCAGGCTCCTCTGTCCTCCACTATCTCCCAGAGTTTGCTCAAATTCATGTCCACTGAGTCAGTGATGCTATCTAACCATCTCATCCTCTGTCGTCCCCTTCTCCTCCTGCCTTCAATCTTTCCCAGCATCAGGGTCTTTTCCAATGAGTCAGCTCTTCGCATCAGGATATTCAGCTTCAGCATCAATCCTTTCAGTGAATCTTCAGGGCTAATTTCCTTTAGGGCTACAGTCCATGGGGTTGCAGGAGTCAGACACGACTTAGTGACTAAATCAACATTTGCTACAAAGTGATAGAACCAGATGCCATGATCTTGGTTTTTTGAATCTTAAGTTTTAAGCCAGCTTTTCCCCTCTCCTCTTTCACTTTCATCAAGAGGCTCATTAGTTCCTCTTAGCTTTCTGCCATTCGAATGGTATCATCTGAGTATCTGGGGTTGTTGATATTTCTCCCCAGCAACCTGGATTCCAGCTTGTGCTTCATCCAGCCCAGCATTTACTATACACACTGCAGAGAAGCTAAATAACCAGGGTGAAAACATACAGCCTGGATGTCCTCCTTTACCAATCTGGAATCAGGCTGCTCTGGTTGTTCCACGTCCGGTACTAGCCGCTGCTTCCTGACCTGCATACAGACTTCTCAGGAGGCAGGGAAGGTGGTCTGGTATTCCCATCTCTTGAAGAATTTCCCACAGATTATGGTGATCCACACAGTCAGAGGCTTCAGCGTAGTCCAGGAGGCAGACGTAGATCTTCTTCTGGAACTCTCTTGCTTTTGCTATGAGCCAGCAGATGTTGGCAATTTGATCTCTGGTTCTTCTGCTTTTTGTCAATCCAGCTTGAACACCTGAGAATTCTTGGTTCCCATATGGTTGAAGCCTAGCTTCAAGGATTTTGAGCATTACTTTACTAGCGTGTGAGATGAGTGCAATTGTGCACTAGTTTGAGCATTCTTTGCCATTGCCTTTCTTTGGGACTGGAATGAAAACTGACCTTCTCCAGTCCTGTGGCCACTGCTGAGTTTTCCAAATTTGCTGTCATATGGACTGTAGCACTTAAACAGCATCATCTTTTAGGATTTGAAATAGCTCAACTGGAATTTCGTCACCTCCACTAGCTTTGTTCACAGTGATGCTTCCTAAGGCCCACTTGACTTCACATACCAGGATGTCTGGCTCTAGGTGACTGATCACACCATCGTGATTATCTGGGTCGTGAAGATCTCTTTTGTACAGTTCTTCTGTGTATTCTTGCCACCTCGTCTTAATATCATCTGCTTCTGTTAGGTCCATACCATTTCTGTCCTTTATTGTGCCCATCTTTGCATGAAATGTTCCCCTGGTATTTCCAATTTTCTTGAAGGGATCTCTAGTCTTCCCCATTCTATTGCTTTCCTCTATTTGTTGCATTGTTCACTTAAGAAGGCTTTCTTATTTCTCCTTGCTATTCTTTTCTCTGGAAATCTGCATTCAGTTGGATATATCTTTCCCTTTTATCCTTTGCCTTTAGTTTCTCTTCTTCTCTCAGCTATTTGTAAGGTCTCCTCAGACAACCATTCTGCCATTTTGCATTTCTTTTTCTTGGGTATGATTTTGGTCACTGCCTCCTATACAATGTTACAAACTTCTGTCCATAGTTCTTCAGATATTCTGTCTACCAGATCTAATCCCTTGAATCTATTTGCCACCTTCACTGTAAATCATAAGAGGTTTGATTTAGGTCATACCTGAATGGTCTAGTGGTTTTCCCTGCTTTCTTCAATTTACATCTGAATTTGGCAATAAGGAGTTCATGATCTGGGTCACAGTCAGCTATAGGTGTTGTTTTTGCTGACTGTATAGAGCTTCTCCATCTTTGGCTGCAAAGAATGTAATCAATCTGATTTTGGTATTGACCATCTGGTGATGTCCACATGTAGAGTCTTCTCTTCTGTTGTTGGAAGAGGGTGTTTGCTATGACCAGTGTGTTCTCTTAGCAAAGCTCTGTTAGCCTTTGCCCTGCTTCATTCTGTACCCCAAGGCCACACTTGGCTATTACTGAAGGTGTCTCTTGACTTCTTACTTTTGCACTCCAATCCCGTACGATGATAAGTGCGCCTTTGTCGGGGTTATGTCTAGAAGCAGATGAGGCTTGGTCTGTACAGCAGCAAGTTGGGACTTTGGTGGCTAATGCAATAGGCACAAACTAGCTCAAGACTCCACAGCTGAAGCCTGAACACACCTTACTGAAACAGAGACCGAAATTCTCTGCAGAAATTGTCTAACTGTGAAACGTTTGCACAGGTTTTGGAATCAGACATCTACATTTTTGTCAAGTGTCTTGTGCCATCCTGCCAAATCACTCTTTCATGTTTGAAGAATCTGCCACTGTATGTATAGGTCAAGTGGAAGTCAGGATCTAGATTCCCATGACAGAAGAAAAAAACAAAGAAGCTGGTATACTGTTACTGACTGAATTGTGTGCCTACAGAATTCATGCGCTGACATCCTAACTCCAGTGTAACTGTATCTGGAGATATGGTCTTTAGGAGGTCATTAGGGTTAAATGAAATCACAGGGGTCGGGCTCTAATTTAATGAGACTAGTGGCCTTATAAGAGGAGGAGGAAAGAGAGTGGCAGGGGAGGGAGAAGGAGAAGGAGAAATCTCCGCCCGCACACAGAGGAAAGGTCATGTAAGGGTGCTCTGTGTTTCAGGCCATCTGTCAGCCAGAGAGAGGGCACTCACAGAAGCTGACATGGCCAAGTCTCGGCTGTCGACTCACAGTCTCCAAACGAACAGTAGCAGACTTCTGTTTTCTGTTGTTTAAGGCACCCAGCCTGAGGTAGTTTGTTACGCAGCTGAGCTGACTGATACACTTGCCCAGGCCCAAGCAGATGCTTTCCTTCCTTAGATGCTCTCCATCTGGAGCCAAGAATCCAGAAAAACTTCAGATGCAGACAGCTTATGTCGAGGGCGACAGCAGGGGTTACTGAATCCTAATCAGACCCTTTACCCTTCCTTTAGCATTAAAAAATCATTACATGTATTACATAAACACGACTTCACATAAGTGCCGAAATATAATTATACACGTATGGTGTATCTTTTTAGGTTTTTTTCTTTGCCTTTTCTGCTTGATTCCATCAACTCTCATCCAACACACCCTCCCGGCGTTTCCCTGCCTCAGCCAGTCACTTCTGGTATAAGCACTTTTCTGCAACTTGCTTTTCTCATTTAGCAATTGCTCATGAAAATCTATCCATGGTACCAGGGAGAGCATTATTCATCTTAATTAGTGGCTGCATTATATTCAATTAATTACACTGTAATTTATTCAGGCATTCTCCCTGATGGCCATTCTCTGTCTCCATATCTTTTTCTATTATGAACAAGTGGCATGACTTGGGCTGAGCTTGAATACCTAGCCTCCCCTTTGATGCTCTGCTTAGTTCTGAGCCTATTTCTCTGCATAATACTATCCTTTTATGAAAGGGGACACACACACACACACACACACACACATGTAAAATTTCTGGAAAGATACACACAGATGTTGCGAGGTCTTTGACATTCTTTCAGTGAACTACCCTTTTACTTTATGTTAACCAGAATCAGAATTACTGTGTTTGCAACCCAGAACCCTAAGTGGCACACCAGGGCTCCCATCTTAGCTTCTACAGTTTTTAACTGGGTGTCCTGTCTGAGCCCACACTTCCTGGTGGAGTTATAAGAAATTGGGAGCTACATACAATGTGGTTGGCTCAGTGCCTGACATATGCTAGGCTCCCAATATGTGGTGACAAGAGACATCGTCAATAACAGCAGTTACTGATAACAGCTAGAGGCCTGGCTGAGGACCAATGGGAGACGTGAAAGAAGGGGAGCATCCAAATGGGACCTGGCTCCAGACGTCATCAGCTCTTGGTGAGAAAGATTGGGGTTACTGAAAGGATCACGTAGTGCTTGTATGCCTAGTTAACCATTTATGACTCCATATTTCCATTCCCCAGTGTGGACTCAGGCATTCTTATTTTGCCCCTTCCACTGTCATCACAAAATTTCACTTTACAAGAATCCCTTGTGATGTTAACATGGATACTGAAAGGAGAGAAGTATTAGATGCATCTGAGAACAAGCATTGGCCCAGAACAGGTAAAGCAAGAGACAGCTCCTCCCACCCCAAAGCCTACCCTTTCCAAGTGCCACATTTAAAGTACCATTTGATGCACTCCAAAAATGTATATATCCCTTTGAATTTGCCTTTACCACGTAAGGGTATGGTCACAGCAGTTATTCCAATGAAAGGAATGTCTACATTTAGATGTCGATATTTTAAGTGGGTCATGAAATTGAATTTCCTTTCAGTAGTGAGCATCTGTTGACAGGGATGGCAGAACTTTGAGTGAGTGTAGTTAGGAAGGAGGGAAGAAGCCTTCTGTCTTTCAGATGCATATTCATGGGGAGACTCATAAAGCTCTTTGAGAAAAGTTTCATTTATATATTTGATTCTTGATAATTAAAGCAACTGACGGAAAGGGAACCATTAGCTTCACAGTTTTGTTGTTAACTTAGTACTGTTAACACATGGCAACTAATGTGTTTACCATATTGTTCAGCATTTATTTTCTGTTTGTTTTTAGAATTATGAGATAAATTTATTTCCATTGAAAATTATCTACCTCACTTTTTGACCAGATGATTTCCCTTTATTAAGTTTTCAGGTTTTTCTTTGATATAGTTGATATTTGCCATTAACTGTCTTGACAATTTTTTAGTAAATTTTTCTCAGTTTTTAACTAGTTTACCTATGGTAATTAATTCATGCTCATAGCTAAAACTTTAAAGAATATGAATATACGTACTCTGAAAAGCACAAATATACCTCTCACCACACTTTATCTCCTAGAGGTAGTCACTGTTCACAATCTTTTGTGTATCTTTCCAGAAATAATTATATTTAGATATGTATTTTCCCTTTAAAAAGGTATATATATGACCCAGTATATAACTATAATTGTTTTTTACTTAATAGTTATCTTGAATACTTTTCTATATCTTGAGTATCTATATCTTATCTATCCATGCTAATTATGAGATTTCTTTAAAATATTTAAATACATGTATATTTGTACACATGTATATTTGTATACATGTTATTTTAATAGCTGATCAATACTGCATTGCACTGGATGTACTATAATTTTCAGTTTTCAGTTTATCAACATTTAAGATATTTAGAAGTTCTTTGATAGATTACTGTTTTATTGAAGTATATTTGACTTAAAGTGTTAGTTTCTGGTGCACCATAGAGCAGTTCATATATATATATCTATATAAAACCTTCAGTATTATATATAATTCAGCTACATATAGTCTTTTCAGATTCTTTTCCATTATAGCTTATTGTAAGTATTGAATGTAATGCCCTGTGCCATACAGCAGGGCCTTGTGTCTTGTATAGAGTAGCTTACATCTACTAATACAAGACACTTAACTTATCCCTCCCTGACCTTTCCCCTTCTGTAGCAATGAGTTTGTCTTCTATGTCTATGAGTCTATTTCTGTTTTGTAAACAAGTTCATTTGTATCATTTTTAGATTTCACATATGAGAGATATCATATTTGTCTTTCTCTGTCTGACTTAACTTTATTTAGTATGATATTCTCCAGGTCTATTCATGTTGCTACAAATGGCATTATTTCATTCTTTATTTCTGAGTAACAGACATCTTCTTTATCCATTCATCTGTTGATAGACATTTAGATTGCTTCCATATCTTGGCTATTGTAAACAGTGTTGCTTTGAACACTGGAATGCATGTATCTTTTCAAATTAATTTTCTCCAGATATATGCCCAGGAGTGGGATTGCTAGATCATATGGTAACTCTATTTTTATGTTTTTTAAGTTTTAAAAATATTTTTATTTTTTTGAGGAAACCCCATACTATTTTCCATAGTGGCTACACCAACTTATATTCCCACCAACAGTGTAGGAAGGGTTGCCTTTTCTCTACACTCTCTCTACCATTTATTTTGTGCAGACTTTTTGATGACAGCCATTCTGACTGCTGTGAGGTGGTACCTCACTGTCATTTTGATTTATATTTCTCTAATGCTGAGCATCTTTTCATGCATCTATTGGCCATCTGCAGACCTTTGAAGGAATGTCTACTTAGGTCTCCTGCCCACTTTTTGACTGGGTTTGTTTTTTGTTATTGAGTTGTATGAGCTGTTCATATATTTTGGAAATTAAGCCCCTGTTGGTCGCATTGTTTGCAAATATATTCTTCTAGTCTGTAGGTTTCCTTTTCATTTTGTTTATTGTTTCCTTTGCTACATAAAAGCTTATGAGTTTGATTAGATTCCATTTACTTATTTTTTTTCAACTGCCTTGGGAGATGGACCTAAGAAAACACTCCTGCAACATATGTCAGAGAATGTTCTGCCGGCGTTCTCTTCTATGGCATCACATCTTAGTTAAGTCTTTTAGCCACTTGAGTTTGTTTTTGTGTATGATATGAGGGAGTGTTCCAACTTCATCAATTTATATGTGGCTGTCCCGCTTTCCCAACACCACTTGCTAACAATATTTGTCTTTTCTTTGTTGTATATTCTTGCCTCCTTTGTCAAAGATTAATTGATATTAGGTATGTGGATTTATTTCTGGGCCATCTATTCTGTACCATTGATCCATAAGTCTGATTTTGTGCCAACATCATGCTGCTTTGATTACTGTAGCTTTGTAATATTGTCTGAAGTCTCAGAGGGTTATGCCTCCAGGGTTGTTCTTTTTCCTCAGGACTGGTTTGATGGTTCTGGGTCTTTCGTGGATCCATATAAGTTTTACAATCATTTGTTCTAACTCTGTGAAAACTGTCATGAATAATTTGATAGGGATCATATTAAATTCATAGATTTATTTGAGAGTATGGCTATTTTAATAATATTAATTCTTCCAATCCAAAGAATGGGATATGCTAGGTTACTTTAAATAAAATGATGGATATCAATTGAACTGTCTATCCTGTAATTGAGTAATGGCCATCAGTTGACCAGAGGAAAGGCTTGAAATTTACCAATAACAGTTCATACTCTGCTTCTCCAGCAGTGCTCAACAAACGAGGTGACTAAAACAACAGCCTTCCCAGCATCACTCTCGTCAGTAAAACGTATTTATGCTTTAATTTCTAGATGAGAGTTTGCTAGGAAGATTGATTATTTTGATGGCCAATTAGATAATTTTATTTTTGATGACAACGAATGCTTACCAGAAAGGCCATGAATCAGTAAGATCTCAGTTTAGACTGTGTACATTGCATAACTGTCTGTGTGATTCCCATACGAAATGCAATAATAGCTGCGAGATAATTCAAAGTGAAAAAGAGGATTCAAAAAATCTCCTACAAAATGCTCCAAATGCCTCCCACTTATCTCATTTATTTTTGTAGAGTTTTTGGGTTTTGTTGCTTTTGAGTGTTATACAATTTTTTTAAATGGAAATTGACTTCTTACCTTTCTGTGAATGGATAGATTTCTCATTTTTGGTTGGCATTCCCTTATTTTGTGGTACCTACTAGCATAAAATAGTGAATATGAACAATTTTATCTTTAAGTTTTCATCTCTTTCATTTTCTTAATGGTGTCAATCTCATAAATAGTCTCTTTTGATACTTTTATTGACTGCTTTTATTTATTTCTTAAGTCATCACTATTGCAGATACCCCACGATACATGTGTTACATGAACTTATTTTCACCTTTTCTGTTACATAAATAATTCCCAATGCAGAACATCCCTGTGCCTCTTAGAATGGGCTCAGCTGTCACACATCGACGGATCAGGCACTCTCCAGCCACTTCTTTATTTTACTACCAGCTCTGAAATACACATTATCTTCTGCTTCTTGACTCTTCCTCCATCCCTCTGTGGCAACATGTAAAAACTCTTACCCTTCAGAAAAAATACACTACCAGAATAAAAACCAGTATTTTAATTAGACTGGCTATCAATTTTTAAGGTGTATTCTTCTTCGTGATCTCAGCACCTTAGAACAGTGGCACTTAGTAGGCGGTTGGTAACTGCTTGCCAGGGGATTTATTTGCTTTTTTGAATGGATCCCAACTGCTATATGCGCAACTGAAAAATTATGCTTGATGATGGACAAATTTGAAAAAGAACATAGAAAAATAATGGCTGATTTGTTAGGGTGAGGAGGAGTAGCAGGTACTTTGCTATTCTCTATCACTGGGTATGATTGTACTACTGACTGAACAATAAAAGTTCTGTGAGAGTTCCACTGGCACAGGCCTGTGCCTAAACTCAGAATTGCCTCTTCTTGTACTAACAGCTTACTCCTGGGAAGACGCTTACTCCTTGGAAGAAAAGTTATGACCAATCTTGACAGCATATTAAAAAGCAGAGACATTACTTTGCCAACAAAGATCCGTCTAGTCAAAGCTATGATTTTTCCAGTAGTCATGTATGGATGTGAGAGTTGGACTATAAAGAAAGCTGAGTGCCGAAGAATTGATGCTTTTGAACTGTGGTGCTGGAGAAGACTCTTGAGAGTCCCTTGGACTGCAAGGAGATCCAACCAGTCCATCCTAAATTCTTGAATATTCATTGGAAGGACTGACGCTGAAGCTGAAACTCCAATCCTTTGGCCACCTGATGTGAAGAACTGATTCATTTGAAAAGACCCTGATGCTGGGAAAGATTGAAGGTGGGAGGAGAAGGGGACGACAGAGGATGAGATGGCTGGATGGCATCACCGACTCGATGGACATGGGTTTGGGTGGACTCTGGGAGTTGGTGATGGACAGGGAGGCCTGGTGTGCTGTGATTCATGGGGTCACAAAGAGTCGGACACGACTGAGCGACTGAACTGAACTGTACTAATAGCAGAGTGTATTGTGGTCTTCCTCTGACTCACCTCAAACGCTTTTTGACACAGTAAAATTCAACTGAAAAGAGCATTAAGATCAGCATTAAGGACAATGATTAAAACTTGAAGCCCCAATCGCTTATTCACAGTATATAGCACCTTGCTGTAGCACCACATTCAGTCTTCCTGACATCATTAGGAGGTAGGATTACTACTGTTTCTATTTTAGAGATAAGAAATCAAAGACTCTGAGAAGTTAGATAACTTATTTGGGAACACCCACTAGCTGGAGTGTGTCTCCCAGGTCCTTACAGTAACCATAATGGAGCCTGGATAAGCAGTTTAGAATGGGGAGCTGGCAGGTACATCTATTTAGTTTCAACAGGATTAATGGGTTGATTGACTATTATTCTTTGTTCAAGGGTTGTGACTGTTGTCTCAGCTTTGTTTACCCAAGACTTAGATAAATCAGAATATAACTGAAGAACAAATAGGGTGGATCCATCAGGGGAATCATGTGTATGAAAGATAAAGACACAGGCTGTGGAAGGAAAAAAAAAAATAGGGGAAGCAACAATAAAAACCATGTTCTCATTATTCATAATGAAGCAGTCAAGACTGCAGGTCTGATCTCAGGCTAATGACTCAGGACCAGAAGGAAGCATCTGCTCATATCCATAACAATCCCTGGGTCTGAGGCCAAGGTGTTTCAAGCAAGCTCACCAGTGGGTTATTTCTTACTGTCTCTCCGAGGCTTTGAGACCGCCACTTTCTAAGCCACGTAACAAGCCACGTATGGACCAAGGGGTGGCATGTGGGATGACAGACACTTTACAGTGCAGCCTTAAGAGACTTGGGTGCAGGAAGCCAAAGCAAACAAACAAAAAACCCCAGAAACCACTCTACTCAGAAGCTCACGTGAAACAGCCCTCACGTCCGTCCTTGGCTCATCAGAACCTTCTTTTCCTCCCTGGCCTTTGGACTGCTCTCACAAGTTATGCCCCACTGGCTAAGGGTCACGGTACCAGAATTTACTAGGAGCGTTTACAAGGGAGAACAGCCTTGTATCATTTTTGTCATCACATACTGTTGCTCCAGGAAGATGGTAAGGTCTTCAAGGGCAAAGACAGCACTATTTTTGCCAGTCTAATAGGACTCAGGACAATGTTGGGCAGAGCACAAGAAGTTGATAATTCCTCATTAACCTGACATGACTTTGTGCGACGAGTCTGATCTTACTGTTAGCAACTCAAAAAACTGTACAAAGATTGCTGAAAGGTATAAACGCGAAGAACCCCTCCTTCCTGGCTATCGCCAGGGACAGCACTGCTTGGAGAGGACTGAAACACTTTCTGTCGCTACAAACCGACTCCCTGGGAAGCCAAGCCGAGCCTGCAATGCTGATCAACAATGTTAATGTGCATCTGTAGGCGGACAGGCAGCTCAGAGGCTTGCTTTCCACCTTCCCCCACTTCCTTAGATAGAGCTCTTCTGATTTTCAGAGAGCGAGGGAGACTCGGGCTGGGGGCTGAAGCACAGAGAGACGTATTTACAGTGATGCGGCCTCCACTCGGGGTACACATATCCTACAGGAGCGTAGAAAGCGCTGAACTTTGTAACAAGACAAATACTCTTTGCTTAACCCTGTCTACCATATCAGAATAAATTAGGAAGCAAGAACCGAGAAGAGATGGGACGCTGTAGGCAATTTAAAGGCCTTCTCACTGAAGCCGGTAGGTTTCATTATCAAAGATAGCTACAGCCTCTAGATGTCAGTGACTCTGGGAAAAATAAAACACCACAACATGCCTGACAGATTAGTCCTTCAGCTCTGCTGTGTATGTATACTGCACCACATACTTTCTTGACTAGCAGACCCTGGTTCTCTAAAAAATTTTATTTCTAGACGTTACCCGCTGCCAGATTTTTCTGGTGATGACTAGGTGTTTACTAACTTGCTTGCCCTCTGACAGAAATTAAGTGGTGGGATGACTTGTAGTTACAACTAAGTCTGATAAAGCACACTGATCCAATGCAGCCAAGAACCAACACTGGTCCAGGAGTCAATAAATTTTAGCCTAATTCCTTACTGAACTTCCGCGAGAACCCCGTGTCTTCGAGCCCCATTTTATGCTTGTGGATGAGCAGGCTGGACTAGTTGCTTTACAGGGCCCTTCGCCACCCTCGTGTTCCATGCTCCAGTCTAGCAGACAGCGCGGTACGACAGAGAGGCCCAACTGAAAACTGGAAGACGTGGCTGAAGGCCCCCCCTCGCCATTTAACAACTCATTAAACTTTTCTGAGTCTTGACTTCGTGCATGTATAAGATCCATTCAAGTCCCAAATTCTACGATATTTTATGACATTGCTTACTGAGTCTGAAAATTTCACAAACATAAGGTCTCAGAAATTACCTTTAAGATTGTCATACTACACAGATTGCATCCCATAAACAATCCAATTTGATAATCAACCACCAGCATTTATTGTGCAAGCAAATCACTTATCTGCACAACTGTGCAGGGATGAGAGGATGCGTATTTTGCAAACATCACTCAGCAGTGATGATTTTATTTGCCTGATCTTAACTGAATTTTAGATCACTTAATATTCAGCACTAACTACCGCCCATGACTGGAGGCGGGCATGACAACCCTCCAGTATTTGTGCCTGGAGGAGCCTGTGGACAGAGGCGCCTGGTAGGCTATAGAGTTCAGAGTGTTGCAGAGTCAGACACAACTGAAGTGACTTAGCACACACATGTGCACCACCCACGATGTGTGGGCTTCGTGAGGTTAAACACTGTGTCAAGGCGCTGAATTCTACATTTTTAACAGTCTAGGTTGTCTGCTTTCTACAGAATGGCGCCACTGGAAAATGGCAAACAAGTACAGATTGGAAGCTTCACCCAGTTGGCCATTGGAAAACTGCATTCTGAGGCGCTTATGTAGCCTGCGTCCTGTAGTAGGGTCCACTCATGGTTTGACCAGGCCAACTCCTTCCTTTCTTAGGGCATAAAGTGCCGTTTGTGTAGCGGCTTGATTGGGAGTGGGCTGTTGCCTATGCTATGAGAGGCCGCTGAGCGAAGAACGGTCGTTTCTGCAGAGAGAACCTGCCAGGCGCAGAGGCAGCATGCACCGCTCTGGGCCGCCAGCTGCGTGCTCCTTGCTGTCCAGTCGGTCTGGCCGGCTTTCCTCTAAAACAAAGAACAGAAGTGCTGGCTGCTGTAGGTGGTCTGAACCCTTGTCTGGCAGCCAGCAAAGTCAGAGGGAAGAAGAGAGATGGGAGATCACGTTCCCTGAGCACCTCTTGTGTCAGCAGACACTGCCTACCTCATGCAGTCCTCAGGAGATGACATCAGACCTGAAGAAGCCCCGGGGCCCGGCAGTGAGCTCTGCGTTTCTTTCCTGACTGTTCCCACAGAGAAGACTCCTCTCGTTCGGCAGCAAGACGACACCAGCTCCATCCTCACGTCCTCCTGGCTTAGCAAGCCCGTGGAGGGAAGACTTCTCCTTCCCACGTGTATATAGTGATCCCAAGGAAGGTTCAGTCTGGGACACGCTCCGTATGTCACATGGTTATGACTGAACCAGTTCCCCACTCCCCTTACCCAGGCGTGGCGAGCGTCTGCAGGAGTCAGGGTGGCACAGTCCCAGTATGGGATGGGGAAAGAGTTTCTTTAAAAAACCAAGAAAAGAAGGGGCTGCCCTTGCTAGAGAGACAAAACCTCCGTCTGTCCAAATGGCTACCTCGGCTCAATGCAATGAGCTCCTTAAAAACAGTGTTGATTTGAGACGTCAGTTTGGGTGTTTCCTCAAGCAGAATGGGATTGAGAATGCAAAAGGGAAAGTTAAGGGCAGTCTACCAAGTATCAATGGACATATATATTACCATCCATTTATCAGACAAGCAACATAAATCTGTCTTCTTTCCTCTTTTGATGGGTCTTGTGCAGAAATGGCAGCTAGCTTTCTCTTGGATACATATGCAGTCATCTAGATTTAAAGGCATATGGTCTATCTTGGATCGCTTACAGATTGCAAGATGGCTCTGAAGCCAAGCTTGCTGCTTATTTCATGCCCTGCACATTTAATTACTGCTTGATGTGAATGAAGCGTTTTATCCAAAGACATGCGCCGCTGAAATTTTAGCTGGGTTGAGTCATAAAACAGTTTTCAACAGATTGAGGCAATCTTAGAGGGAAGTTTGTGAGGAAAGTTGGCTTGAACTATCTCACTCTAAGTCATAAATGTTTTGAGTCAGTCTGAAGATTGCTAGATAAGACGACAAATACAAGTGATCCTAGTTTAACGCTCTTCTGGAAGAGTTTAAAAACCACAGCTCTTCTATTGGGGCTAATCAGTATGGGTAAATGGCTAATCATTAGGAGTCAGTTCTGAAAGACAGAAGGTGTGTCCCCTAGTCACGTGTTTCTTTCTGGGAGTTGTTCTTTACTTTTAGTTTGGTGCAAACTAATTTCTCCGCAGCAGAGGTTTACTTGGTTTCACCTTGGCTCAGCTTCCGTGCCTTCACGTCAGTTCAATCCTCTAGCTGGTCATCTCAGGGGGCTGCGAGCCTGGGGCAGGGAAGGGCAGGGACTGAGGACCCTCTACAGCCGGGTATCTCAGCAAATAAATAGAGAGCTTATGAGTCCTGTTGTTCTGTCTCATGGGTTGCTCTACCAATTTCAAATTACGTAAATGGAGTAAATGGCTCGGCTCAGGATGAAGACTGAAGAAACAATGCTAGCGAACTGCCCGGCGTGGTGTCTGGCACGTGGCCCTCATCGAGAGCGGCACGTGGCCCTCACCGAGAGCGGCCGGCGTGGTGTCTGCACACCGGAGCGCCTCGGCTGCGGTGGAGGCGGGAGAGCGCCTCTCACCCCTGGCCCTGCAAGGCTGCTCTGAGCTGCCCCTTGCCTTTTCTTTCTTTACTGCCCTCCCTTTGTGCCAAATAACTCTGACTTTGCAAAGAAATTCTTTTTCTTCCTTTTTTAATTCAAGTTCTGATCCTAAGAAACAGAATAGGGAAAAGAATTTTACTGACTTGTTTAAACTCCTCTGGAGCATGGCACCCTCTCTCCCTGTCAGGAGTCTTCACACAGGCTGTTCCTTTGATGTTTTCCTCTTGTGTTTGCGTCTTCAGCTTTTCCACAATCAAGGTCTTAGTTGAGATTCCTGTCTCCTCCAGAAAACTTTCCTTGACCCTTGGCCCTGCATCTCCTGGGTTTTCTATGTCTCCTGGCATGTCAGACCTTCTCTCTCACTGCAGGGCTCAGCCTGGTGACTGACTCAGACAGACTGTGAGTTCCAGAAAGGGCAGAGACCCTGTTTGCCTAATCTGTCTGTATGGATCACTGCGCCCTCAGCAGCTAGCACCCAGCAGGCACTTGATAAGCGTTCTTCCTTGGAAACACACATCAGTTCCTTTTCTAGAAGGGACCCAAGGATCATTTACTCTTTTGTGTCTCCTCGGTTATCCGTCTCCTGGGGCAGTACTGCTCTGACGGTGGAAATGTCCCACAGCTGCACCAGCTCGCAGAGTAGACACTAGACACATGCCGCTACCGAGCGTTTGAAATGTGGCTAGTGCAACTGGGCTCTTAGCTTAATTTAATAGCCACTTGCTATCACATTGGCTGGCACAGCCCAAGAGCATGAGGTTCAGAAGTTTGCTTTGAGGAGCTGTGATTCTGAGAACTTTCACTTTTCCAGGGGATGGTATTGTCACAAAATTCCTAAGTTTGGCAGTAATACCCAAGTTCAGTTATTGTTTGGCAGTGAGCTCCCAAAGAACACGCAGGTTGCATCGTTTCTGGGGGCTGTGTGGAGCGTCTCAGTCTTAGGCAAAGGAGCGCTGTGCGTGGACTGGCAAGCCCGCGCTGAAATCTCCCGCTGCGTGACCCTGAGCGCGCCACTCAGCTTCTCGGGTCTCAGCCTCCTCACCCAGCAAACGGAGCCGGCAGCTCCTGCTCAAGCTGTGTTAGATGGGAACGCGCTGCCGCTAAGTCGCTTCAGGAGCGACCGACTCTGTGCCGCCCCACAGACAGCAGCCCACCAGGCTCCCCCGTCCCCAGGACTCTCCAGGCAAGAACACTGGAGTGGGGTGGCATTTCCTTCTCCAATGCATGAAAGTGAAAAAGGAAAGTGAAGTCGCTCAGTCGTGTCTGACTCCTAGCGACCCCACGGACTGCAGCCCACCAGGCTCCTCCGTCCATGGGATTTTCCAGGCAAGAGCACTGGAGTGGGGTGCCACTGCCTTCTCCGAATGAGAATGTGAGTGTGTGTTTATGTGTGTGTGTGTGAATGAGAGAGAACAGTCCCTGGCTCATAGCATATTCTCAAAAATGCTAATCACTAGAGTTATTTCATTCTTCCATGTATCTAAATCAACATGGCATTTGGATATATGTGAGTGTGTGTGTGTGTGTACGCACACATCCCAACAGGTCCACTAAGCCTGCTTCATAAGTTTTGGTCAGACAGAACAAGAATGTGAGTGGAAGGTACTATGTGAAGGTTAGAGAACAGGTATAACAGAATGTTACACTGGATCATTATGAGGGAAGGGAGCTCAGTTTAGAAGGGTAAAATATCTTGAAATGTTATTTTAAAAGAGCAGCAGTATTTCAGGTAGGGAGGAGAATCTTGGCTTGCAGGCAGGTTTCTGCAAACACTTCTGCTTTCTTCTCCACTGCTGTCACCTGACAGGTTGCCCTTCTGCCATCCTCTCAACAGGCAAGATGTCCCGCGGGCGGCTGCCGTGTACCGTGAGCCAAGGGGAGGGAAATGAGCTGATGCGCTGAGTCTAACACCCGCCCATTCAAGTTTCGCTCCTCAGATACAGCGTCTGCACGTCCTTTGCGTCCCCTCAGCCCCATTAGAAACCGTGTGAGCAAGGGCAGGAGACAGGCAGATGGCTCCTGGAGCCAGCTGATTTGCAAGCCTTAGGAGTTTGCATGAAAGGCAGCAGTAAAAGTCAGTCATCAGCTCTGATATTTACAGTGAGAGGGAAGAAAGAGAGACGAGAAAGGCGTGAAATGTTCTTAGGAAGTCAGGCAAGTAGAGAGAGCCACTCAATATAACTCGTACCTTATTACCTGTTCTTCATTTTTTATATAAAGTTTTTTATATGTGATGTGTATGTGGGGTCTTTTTGAAGAAACAGAAATGAGAATCTTCTTCCCTCTGGTCACTGGTGTATGGTAAGTGACTATGTTCTTTCACACAAGAAATTGAAAGAAACTAACCACAAATGCAGGAAGATAAGGTCTAAAAAGCAATATAAAGTTTTCTTTATTTCCCCTGCTTTTTTATGTTAGAAATTGGGGAATCATTCTGAATTTTAAACAATCTGCCTGGTCCCAATACCAAACTGTTGCATATTTTTTCAAACTTCAGTTTAGCTCAGTTCAGTCGCTCAGTCGTGTCTGAGTCTTTTCGACCCCATGAATCGCAGCTGCCAGGCCTCCCTGTCCATCACCAGCTCCTGGAGTTTACTCAAACTCAGGTTCATCGAGTTGGTGATGCCATCCAGCCATCTCTGCATTTAAAAAACGTTTTGTAAAAGAAATCTTATATAGAGAAAAAAAACATAAAAAGTAATTTTCATATGATATTAGAATATCTAGTGAATCGTAAATAAGGAAGTATTAATTTTATTGTCAATACAAATAAATACAGAGCAATACTAGGGAGTCTCAAATGCTTTGAATACTGTTGGAACTACTGAAATGACACAAATTAGAAAGTTTTAACATGCCCTGATGAACTGTCACTATTTTAAGTGCAGAAATATCTGGACTCATGGCTTGTTTTTGTATCTTTGATTTATTATCATCCTGAGGAGATTAGACTACGGTGCTTGGAATTCTATTTGACCCTCCATACTTGAAATTATTCCCTTCTACTACCTAGCAACTAGAAAGTAGGCAAGCATTTAAGGGGAAAATATGCTCAAATATACAGTAAACTGAAAACACACAAGTAGGAGTGAGACACGACTGAGCGACTGAACAGCAACAGCCCTTTCTTTAATTGTCTTCCTGGGTCTTTGAAAAGCATTTATTTCAGCACAAAACTGCTCCTTGGATTAGAATTAGGACCCTTTGGGAAGGCTTATAAAAGCACTGACTTTTGGAAGGCTACTGGGTTTCCAGAGTGGTGAGTGAACGAGATGAGCAGTAGCCATAAAGTGTCAGGGTCTGAGGTCAGAGAAGCTCTGCCCACCCCTTATTTCGTGTGTGAGGAGGCTGAAGTCCCGGAGGCTGGTGGCCTTGCCCAGGCCACACCCGTCAGGGTCAGGCTGTCTCCAGGACGGCACCTCCTGACCTCAGCCGGTTGCTCCTTTGACCACCGCATGCACCCTGGAATTCACGAGCACCCAGCACCCCTCCGCTGGCTGGTAGTTACTGCACTCACAGTAAATGTGTACTGACTGAGGAGCCTAAGAGCCTCAATAATTTAAAATATCATTGTAAATTAGTTACAAACACTGAAATTTTCAGACAAGCTAGCCAACTGCAACAAGATCGTTTTGAACAAGAAGAGGGATGGTTGAATAATATAAACAGGGGGAAAGAATTCAACCATAGCTTTTAGTAACCAGCTAAAACGTCCCATAATGAGGGGCTGGGAACCATATCAGGAACACTAAAGCATCCTTGGCGATGATGGAGTAAAACACAGAATGAGATTCTTCTGCTTTCTGCAGCTATTCAAACAGCAGGTGAATGTTCAGAATGGTTCCTTTAGAGAAGACAGGGTGAAATTTTGACATCAAAAGGTCTTGAGATAACCACAGTAATGAGAATGACCACTGAGGGAAGACCATCCTTTTCTTACACTGAGTTAGAATATAGCTATTTTGATCATTTTTATTCAAAAAAATGGAAATTTTGCTTAATTTCCATTTATCCTATTCTAAGTCTACCAACCTTGCAAAGCAGAGGCATGATTGATCTTAAAATGTCAATCTCGCATCTAAGGAGAGGAAGAAAAGATTTATTTAAAGAATAAAATGTCATAGGGGTTCCCGGGAGAAAAGCTCCTGGGTTTGGATTTTCTTTGACAGCCAGGCTTCCAAAAGAGTAATTTCCCCCCTCTATACATTTTGTAGCAGATCCCCAGATGGCTATGAGTGAAGACCTCCAGACAGGCAAATACTTCCATGTTTTAAGGTACCATTTGGCAATTAATCTACCTGGGTGCTGACTTTCAAGTAAAGAGTTCTTGGAACTGAAAGAAAAACTCCTCAGGACTTCGGGGTGATGATAAAATTCTACGCCTGGACACTTTCATCCCAGTGAAAATGCATCCACCAGGCTGGGGTTGGCAATGAAGCGGCTGGCATTTAATGCTTTTGGTTTTGTCCTAGGGGCTCAGGGAGGTAAGTGAAACACACAATTTGGATAGTTCACCTGACTACATTTTAAACTATGAGTGGGTACAAAAAAATGTGAATGGATTCATCAGAGAGCCTGAAGAATTCTTAGCATCTATACACAGTCTTCATACTGAAGATTTAATATGCACATTAATCTATATTTCCAGCATCTACAATAGTGTCTGCCTAGCACAAAGTAGGCATTTGATGATTATTTGTGAAAATGTTTCAGTGTTAAAATTAGAGGAAATCTCCCACTGTTTATATGCAGACAGAAATTTATATTATTCATGAAAATGTATCATTATTTTATGACCTTTTCAGTTAAAAAAAAATGAGTTTAAAGACACCTCAGATTTTTCCTAAATTGGCCTCATGTTTCAGAAAGAATCTTCCTCAAATCACCCTGGATTAATGTTCTATTTCTAAAGATGTTTAGGTGGAAAACGGCTATGTATAAAGTCCAGTGACTGCCATATTGGCTTTCTTTGTGTGAGGATGAATAATTCCTCTTCTTCAGGTATTCTTTACTTTCCAGACGGTGGGCGAGATTAATGGTGCCTGCTGCCCTTGCTCTGAGCTAGCTGGAAAGACCCCAGCCATCCCGACAGTCTGGGAACCAGGTCCCTCTTCTTACCCTTGCAGTCATTACAGGGGACAAGAGGCCGCGAGGAGAGCCACGGTCACCGCCGAGCACCAGACCAGGAGAGAACCGCTCCAAAGGCGGGGTGTGCGACCCCATCTCACTCCTGGGGGCCGAGCAGGGAGTCAGTCTCTCAGGGACCAGCAGGCTACCAGCGCTGAAGAACCTGCTATGTCTTCCTAGTGGAGGGACAGGACAGAAGTGTGAACACAGCTGCAGCTGGCCGCAGGGACTGCTTCAGAGCACGGCCCCAGAGAAAGAAGGGAGGGGCTATAATGGCCCGAGCATGTCATTTCAACACAGTTTATATTTTTATATCCTAACCCTTATGGCAGAAAGTGAAGAAGAACTAAGGAGCCTCTTGATGATAGTGAAAGAGGAAAGTGAAAAAGTTGGCTTAAAGCTCAACATTCACAAAACCAAGATCATGGCATCTGGTTCCATCACTTCATGGGAAATAGATGGGGAGACAGTGGAAACAGTGGCTGACTTTATTTTATTTGGCTCCAAGATCACTGCAGATGGTGAGTGCAGCCATGAAATTAAGACACTTACTCCTTGGAAGGAAAGTTATAACCAACCTAAACAGTATATTAAAAAGCAGAGACATTACTTTGCCAACAAAGGTCTGTCTAGTCAAGGCTATGGTTTTTCCAGTGGTCATGTATGGATGTGAGAGCTAGACTATAAAGAAAGCTGAGCATGGAAGAATTGATGCTTTTGAACTGTGGTGTTGGAGAAGATTCTTGAGAGTCCCTTGGACTGCAAGGAGGTACAACCAGCCCATCCTAGAGGAGATCAGTCCTGGGTGTTCACTGGAAGGACTGATGCTGAAGCTGAAACTCCAATCCTTTGGCCACCTGATGCGAAGAACTGACTCATTTGAAAAGACCCTGATGCTGGGAAAGATTGAAGGTGAGAGGAGAAGGGGATGACAGAGGATGAGATGGTTGGATGGCATCACTGACTCAATGGACATGGGTTTGAGTGGACTCCGGGAGTTGGTGATGGACAGGGAGGCCTGGCGTGCTGCTGTCCATGGGGTCGCAGAGTCGGACACGACTGAGCGACTGAACTGACTGAACTGAACGTCCCAAAGGTGATGGACTAGAAACTGGGCCTTTGGAAGGTGCTTGAGTCATGAGGTCAGAGCCTTCAAGAACAGGATCTCCCCAAAGAAAGAGACCCCACAGAGCTCCACAGCCCCTCTGACACTCAGGGGCCCAGTGAGAAGCTTGCCTCCTGGAAGAGGGCCCTCACCCGACCATGCTGAGCTCAAATATGCACCCTCCAACTCTGTGAGTGATAGATTCTGCACTTTGTAAGCTACCTTGCCTATATTGTTATAGAAGCTTGAACTGACTAGGGCAAGACCAAATCAAGAATGTCACTATTGTTGCTTAGTTGCTCAGTCGTGTCTGACTTTTTGTGACCCTGTGGACTGTACCCCGCCAGTCTCCTCTGTCCATGGAATTCTCCAGGCCAGAATACTGCCAGAAGCCGTTCCCTTCTCCAGGGGATCTTCCCAGCCCAGGGGTTGAACCCAGGTCTCCACACTGCAGGCAGATTCTTTACCATCTGCGCCACCAGGGAAGCCAAACTAAGAATGTTTCTAGTAAATTTTCTAAAAAATAAATCCACCAGGAAGCTACCTAGTCCTGGTGTCCAGATAACATAAAGTTCGTTCATTTATTTATTCATTCAACAAATAGAGCATCTCAGACCAGTATGATGGATTGGCTTAGTAAATATCTCTGCTTCTCGGCAGATAATCAAGCAAGAAACTTACATGTGACTTTGGAGCATCCTTCTAAAGAAGTTCTATAGGTTACACAGTTACATGCTTATGGTCAAACATACCAAGTACAAAGGGAATATTATCACAATAAGATCACTCTTCAAAAATTATTTAAAAGGTCTGAAAAATTTTAAACTGAAGAGACAGTGACATGAAGTCAGGGTCTGAATGCTCTCACCCTGTTGAACCAGATCCAGCAGTACCAGAACTGCTCTATCTCAGCAAATTTCACCCTGAGGGGTAGCATAATATGTGAAACCAAAAATGCACAGGTATTTGGTTTCCCAGTGGCTGCAGGGTAATAGTCTAATTTATTTGGAATCTGCCAAGGAAATAGTTTACCCTCTCATTTATGTCTCAATTTGTGTTTTTGAATTTTTAATAAGTTTTATTGATTTTTCTTGACTGTTTTTCTATGACAGACTGAGGAAAGTAAATTAAGTGTTTTAGCATATTCTCTCTAAATGCCTTCCAGAAAATGCAATGGTACTGCTTTCCGTTTGAAGAGATCTTGGATTTTCTCCCCGCCTTGTGTCAGTGATAACATCATGGGAACAAAAGCGTTCCCACCCATTCCTGACTTGGTATCTACATGGCTGTGAGTGAAGACATGGGCTTTTTCCACAAACTGCTAGGGTCAGATTGCTGCAGACATGAATTAATAAATGCAGAACCAATGTACAGCTGTTACTGGGAACCAGAGAGTTAAATCCAGGATCCGAGGCAACACCTCGAAGCAGAAGTGGCAGGGATTTGTATTTGAGTCCTGGTGGGGTTCTGAGGTGTAAGAGGGAGGGTGAGATGGAGAGACACAGAAAGCCTCCTCACAGCACGCAGTGGTTTCTCCTTAGGAGAGCCTGGTGGCTCACTGTGCCTGTCAAGTAGGCTAATGTGCCTGTAAATTTCCTCTGACAGAAAACACATCACAGCAGCAGCAGCACCAGAAAACAACACAACCAAACTGTGGAAGACTGAAGGCCCAGCACTTTCCAGGGTGATCAGAATGTAACAGAGTTAAAAAAATACCAGGCACGGAAAATAAACAAAGAAAGGCTAGGAAGAAATGAGATCACTTTCTAAGAAAAACACATTTATCATTTATAGGCCAAAGGAAATGCTTCTTCCACAGCCATTTCTTTTTTAGATATATTTGGCAGTCTCGGTTCAAGGTCAAAAAATATCAGAGGGCAAAAGGAATATGACTCAAGATTTAAGATTTGTCGTTACTGGCTTTGTAATTGCATAGATATTAAATATGTAGAAATAATTGTACGCACATTATCTCCACATCTCCACACGTTGCTTTAATTTTTAATGTAATCTTTTATCCGCCTTTTCCTGAGCTGGCTGTGGGTCTGTGATTTGCATAGCTAGAATGATCTGATGCCATCAATTTAGTAATGAAGTTACTCATTGAACAGAAGGGGCTTCTAAAAGATTATACAAAGCTGCAGGAAAGAAGAGTGTGGAAATGAAATTTTATGTTTCAGGGAAATGGGAAGTTTATTTTACAGCACATTTTCCCATTATAAAGTTAATATGGCTACTTTAAAATAAATTTGGAAACCAGAGAAGAGAGGCAAAAAAATACCTATATTTTCATCATCCTACAGTGTTTTACATTCTGGTCTTTCTATACATAAGCATATATATTTTTAATATAGATGCAATCATGTTCTGTGCATGTGTGCATGCATGTGTACAATTCTGCACCTATATTTTTCTCTTGTCAATATGATTTTCATAACTATAACTTTTATGACTAGAATAATAACAATAAAGGGGTCCATAATTAGACTCACCCATCAAGTTTCTCATGGCTGGCAACAGCAGAGTAGTGCAGCGTCTGACACTGGGGCCGGGTGAATCAAACACCAGCTCCGCTACCTGACTTTGTGGATTTGGACAGGTTCGTAAGGACTGTACCTCAGTTCCCTCAGATATGAAAATGGGCATGATAACAGTGCCTCTGCTAGAGTGTTCTTGTGAGAGTTAAATGAGATAATCTGTGGGAAGCACTTAGCCTGCCTCTTTCACACAGTAAGTACTAAAACTAAGTGTTATTAAAGACAAAAAAGTCAAAAAACATTATGCTGGGGTTTAAAAAAGCTTAAGTTCTAGAAAACTGAGTTTCCTGAGACATTGTCAACACCCTAGAAATCTCCACGTGCCTTTTTCCAGTAACAATTCCCCACCTCCACCACTAATCAGATACAATGGTTAACACTTGCTTGCTTTGCCTCATACTTACACATCTAAGTATACTACCCTAAGGGTACAGCTTCATTTCGCCTGCATTAAGCTTGATGTGAGTGGAATCTCTCTCTCTCTACCTGCCCCCCCCCCTCCCCCCAATATCACTGTGTTTAAGAAGCACACAAGGGCTTTCCTGGTGCTCAGGTGGCTGAGACTCTGCGCTCCCAACGCAGAGGGCCGGGCTCCACCCCAGTCAGGCAACCCCACCCCACACGCCACAACTAAGAGCTTGCATGCTGCAGCTAAAGATCCGGCATGCCGCACATGAGATCTGGCATAGTCAAATAAATAAATAGTAAAAAAAAAAAAAAAAAAAAAAAATCTAAGGCTTGGTTAGGTTGTGATTAAAAAAAGCTTTGGACAGGGAGCCAGAGAACTTGGCTTCTGGTCTAGTCTCCGTGAGATCCTGGGCACATTTTTTTGCTTCTCTGGGGCCTCTATGTAAAAATGTTTGGATGTGCTAAGTGTCTTTGAAGATTTAGAGTACTAAACTGCTAAGCCCTTCCTCTTTGAGTATTGTGTTGGCATATGAGAAGTCGGAGCCAGGAAGAATCCAGAGAAAGGCCTGGGGCTTGCTGGAAATAAGCCTCCTCTTCTCAAAATTCAAGCCAATAACAGTGCCAGCAAACAAAGGGCTAGAGAAAAATGAAAGTGATGATCCCACATTGCAAATAATTTTCTCATTTCTGATATGTGTACATTTAGATATGTAATTGGCCTTAATGTGCACAGGGACTATTTTCCCAGGATAAATCATAGTCATTAAGAGCATGTTAGGAGTTTGGAGTTCAAATAAATAATCACATCATGTAAGCTTTCCTGGCCAGAGACAGTTTTGAACATTTTAACCCATTCTCCCTGTGGAAGTATTTCCATTTCCCCAAATGCTGCCTAGAGTAAGGACTGCAGGGTGGCTCACTCAGTATCCAGTCTACTGTCCTCTTATGGAGGCTCTCATAATGCAGAGACTGGAAGCTTAAAACACGTCCCAGACTTTTAGTACCAAGAGTTATGGATATGAATTAGGTCTGTCAGTTAAATATACTCATGCAAGATTTAGAAAACACAAGGGAAGTCGAGGTAAGACTCCTGACCACTTATGACTGTATTTCTCTTATAACTAGGCTAATGGAAACTTTCTTCTCGAGCAATGTTCCATAGTTCATTACTCAACCTCCCAGCCTCCTGGAAGATAAGAGGCAGTTTATGGCAGCTATGAGGGCAGTAGCTTTTTGACTCCACCTCCTATCACAGGGTGATGTTCTTGAATCC
Organism: Odocoileus virginianus; assembly: GCF_023699985.2. Classification (NCBI taxonomy): domain Eukaryota; kingdom Metazoa; phylum Chordata; class Mammalia; order Artiodactyla; family Cervidae; genus Odocoileus; species Odocoileus virginianus. The sequence goes on from NW_027224270.1 coordinate 908,642, forward strand.
CATGTTCTGGTCATTCTCAGCAGTAATAGCTCCACTGACAGGTCAACTCTGTATGTGCTGGAATTATTCATTCTCACAGGCCTCGTCTGTTAACTCACTTCTTCAACCCTGACATGGATTTTTGTAAGCACCCTCTATTAAATACCTCCCTGCTTAAAACATTTAGAATTGTATCTGCTTGCACCAAACCCTGACTGATACACATCCTAGATATTAGTTTGGAAAGTCTATTCACTGTAATACAAGATGCAAAATACTATGACTCTATGCAATGCTATAGCAAATAGGGGAGGGGTTTTGAAATCAGAAAAAAAAAGCTATACCATTTAGTAGCTATCTATCCTAAAGCAAGTTATATAACTTTTTTTTGTGTCTAAGTTCCTATATATTCATATATATATATATATGCACACACACAGACACACACATATATAATACATATCAGTATACTAACCTTGTAGAGTCATGAGAATTAAATGAAGCTACAGAAGCAAAGTATCTATGACATTAGCTTAGTTCAGTTCAGTCGCTCAGCCACGTCCGACTCTTTGCGACCCCATGAACTGCAGCACGCCAGGCCTCCCTGTCCACCACCAGCTCCCAGAGCTTACTCAAACTCATGACCATAGAACCTAGCACCAAATTGTCGCTCACTTTGTAGAGTTCATTTCTTTCTTTCCCCATGTTGGATGTCCTTTAGTGATTGAGGTGATTATAAAATAATTTGGGGGGCAATTCCTTTTAAAGGGCTTTTTAAAAAACCTTGTAGGAACACGAAGATTTGGCACTGGTTCACAGAGGCAAGACAAATAGGTTTAAACTCAGCTCAAGAGCAGACTTCTATTATGAGTACTACTGATTCACCCCAACTGGTAGCTCAGGGCTCAGATAACTGGCTAATTATTTCAACAAATACTTGTCAAGCCTCAACATTCCTAGACTTCACCCATTAAGGTACAGTGGTAAATCAAAAGGTTCCTCAATTCCAGGAGCTTGCATACTACTGGGAGAGATGGACACAAAATAATATATAATTTCAAGCAATGAGAAGGACTATGAGAAACAGGTGTTCTTCCTTTCCCTTCCTTTCCTTACCTTCTCAGAAGTTTATTGTTACTTGACTCATCCCTTCTTTCCACTTCCTTCCATGGCAGGAAAGGCACAGGGAGGTGGAGTTATGCCAATAATGCTGAGACTCTTAGGTAGGTGAGTAGTTTCAGGACATGTGAAGAGACTGGAGCCTGCTACTGTCTCATGGATGCCAAGGGAAAACAGAATATGCCTGTAGGAGTGACAGAGGAGTGTGTCAAAGTAGTGTTAGCATGTTAACCCAAACCCCATGAGGTCTAAGGGGAGGGATCCAGCTGGGTGCTGCGTATACAGTGGTTTTCTGTCACAGCCAAGAAATATTGAATTGCTTTCACAGTGTTTGGTAAGCAATCCAGTTCTTTGTTTGGGAGATTGGTTGCTCAGCATTGCTCACTGCAAATCCAGCTCTGAGAACTGACCCCAGTGAAGGCTAGTTTGGGCTCCGCATCTTTGGTGTGTCCAGGGATGCTCAGGACCCTCAGCAGGTTGCTTTTTCAACAGGTAGAGGGAGTACAATAACTGAATCCTCCATCCTTTACAGTTCTGTGCAATCATTAACATTTTCTAAGGTTCTAGAACTTTGTACATGGGAGAGCAGAAGGAAAAGGGCGTCACTGGATAAGATGACTGGATGGCATCACTGATGCAATGGACATGAACTTGGGCAAGCTTTGGGAGACGGGGAGGGACAGGGAGGCCTGGGCACCCTGCAATCCATGGGGCTGCAAAGAGTCGGACATGACTGGGCAACTGAACAAAAACAAAGAACTTTGTTTCTACTCCCTTCCAACCTTTCTCCCCAAATATGATGTATCTAGGCAACTGAAGACCTCAGGCAGATTATAGAAGCAGTTGACAGAGTGAGAGAGATATTTTCCAGTTATTACCAAATGTAACCTCAGGCTTCTGTTTGGATATACAGCCTCTCATTTCCAGAAGCATGGTGTTAGACCTTCTTGAAACTTCACCCAGTATCTTTTCCTATTCAAGATGTCATTGAGTGCTCATTTTAACAAACCTCCACTGCAAACATGTATTTATATGGGTAGGGAAAATAGGAAAAGGGCAGAATATATGTTCACAGCCCCAAGCAACAGCCTTGATGACCACTGCACTTGAATCCTGGGAGAAAGGGTTGTTTGCGTGTCCTTCTCAGGGTCCACTTTCCTTCAGCATCAAGCCAGGGAGAGAAAATTGCAGACTTGCTCCACAAGAAACCAATGTCGTCCAATGATCTATGTGAACTCCACTCTCCACCTCCCACGGTGGTGATTTCAGATGTTCTCTACCCCATTCAGCTCTTGTGGATTCCATTTTCCCCTTTCCCAGAGAAATGGAAGGCATCTGGGGAATGCTCTCCTAACACGTCATGTGCTATCTCTTGAGTCCTGCAGCAAATGCTGAAAAATAGCTATTATTATCTCAATGTGATACATTAGAAAATTGTGTTTTGGAGAATTTATGTAACTTTCTCAAAGTGACAAAAGTGTCCTGGAGAAGGAATCAGAAGAAGCCTTTATGACATGGGGCCTTCCTCATGTAGGCTTCTGGAAACAGGAAGAGCTCAGTTGGTAGAGAATCTGCCTGCAGTGCAGGAGACCCGGGTTTGATCCCTGGGTCGGGAAGATCCCCTGGAGAAGGAAATGGCAACCCACTCCAGTATCCTCGCCTGGGAAATCCCATGGATGGAGGAGCCTGGTGGGCTGCAGTCCATGGGGTCACAAAAAGTTGGGCACAGCTGAGCGACTCACACACACACACGCATTTTTTATTTTTTGTTTTCCTATGAGGTTCCAGCCTCCTAAACCATAGAAATGTATGCACTATCGAGACTGTTTTCTTTCACTTTTTCTAGATACATTTTCTCATAGTATAAGGGCTAGATCTGTAGCTGCTATAATCCAAAGGGTTCATAAAACCTCTCTTATCTTCCCCAAAGCAAAAAATTATTTCCTGGGAAAGGACCCTAGGCTGGTTCTGGACATGCTGGGGAGACTGGAGGGTCATCTCTCTAGTTATTTAAATGTCAGCTAGGATGAGGCCCTGAGGCTGAAGACGTCTGGGCTAAGAAGGAGACCCTCTCAGGAAAGGGAGGGGGACAGCTAAGCCCTTTACCTTCATAAGCAGACAAAAATTACTTTTCCCTGTCCCTTGTCTACAGAGTATCTGGCCACTTATGTAAGAAAACCTCCACTGGCTTTCTTCACTGTGTCCTGGGGTAAGGCCCAGGGCAAGCTGGGAAAGGCTAGCATGAAGCTCCTCCTCACTGCGGGGTGATAAGGAGTCTGCCTCTGATCCAGAACACCTAGTGAGCTCGCTCAGGGTCACGTGAATAAAGACGGGTATGAAAACCCACCACCAGACAACTCAGAGGAGGGATAAGCACACACGCATTTCCAGACCCTGAGACAGGCAGCTATTAAAAAATACCTGGTCACAGCTGAAGAGATACAGAGATAGTGTTTGAGTTTCCTTACATGGAATGAGCAGGAATTTGCTGGTGGACAAGAAAGCTGAAGGACATTCTAAACAAAAAGAACTAAGACAAGGATTTGAGGCACACCTTTGTTCAAGTTTTTATAAAACTGACCCTCTCTTCAAGGTAGTGCTTAACTTCTATTTGTCACAAAACTGTCATATTAACTTTAATGGAATAAGACAGCTTACTGCCACCTTCCAGAAAATAGTTCTAATAACTATACAGGTTGACAATATTAGTAGTATGCATGGCACTTCTTGGAAATGTTAAATGTGTGGTATATACAGCCATACATAGTAGACTGGTCTGCCTGGCCCATTAGAGACAAGTTGTTCAACATAACTCGAGTGAAGATTGTATGTGAAAGTATGATAGGCGATAAGGCTGGATAGAAAGTCAGAGGTCAGACTCCTGGGCTTATGGCCAGAAAAAACCCCAAACACTAATTCCAAAAGAAACATGTACCTCAATGCTCATAGCAGCATTATTTACAACAGCCAAGGTATGGAAGCAACATAAGTGTCTATCAACAGATGAATGGATAAAGAAGATGTGCTACACACACACACACACACACACACACACACACACACACACAAAATGAATACTACTCAGCCATAAAAAAGAATGAAATTTTGCCATTTGCAGCAACATGGATGGATTTGGAGGGCATTATGCCAAGTGAAATAAGTCAGACAGAGAAAGACAAATACTGTATGACATCATTCATATGTGGAATCTAAACAATACAACATACTTGTGAGTAAAACAGAAAAGAGGACACAGATACAGAGAAGAAACTAATGGTTATCTGTGAGGGGGCAACAAAAGGGTGGGGGAGTGGGAGGTGCAAAGTATTGGGTGTAAGATGAACTCAAGGATGTATTGTACAACACCGAGAATACAAGCGGCATTTTGAAGTAACTGTAAATGGAAAGTAACCTTTAAAAATAGCATTCTTTTTTTTTTAAACAGCATTCATTTAAAAAAAAAATAAAAATAAAGGCAGAGGTCAGAACTTGAAGGAACCTAGGGTCCATACTACTGTGATTAGCATCAGATGTGATGGTACTGGGAAACTACTGATGGATTTTAGGCAATAGTATGAGATTGAAATTTTAAAAATTTCACAAACAGGGGATATTGGAAAAGTCATGATAATAAGAGAAGGCAGGAGACCTGGTGAGAGACAGACCGGAAGATAGCAGGAGTGCATGGTAGAAAACAATGGAGAGGAGGCCTCTTGGGTGGCTTCCTGTTGGGAGTAATCCTTTCTACTAGCCCTACTGGTGGTCCCCATCACTGTACCTTCTTCTCTATTATCTCAATATTTTACTTAACTCTTCTTTTTCCTGTGTCTTCAATCTCTCTCCACTTCACCCCTATGGCCTTTCATTGCCCCAATATATCAAAGACTTCCCCCTGCTCACCCCTAGTTTTTCACATGAGTATTTTCCCCTGAGTTATACTGGCTTTGTTCACTCTTCAGATTGGGGGAAATCCTACCCTTCTAAGTGACTGGCTGAGCCGCTCCTAAGTAACACTGCAGTAACTAACAGAGGCACGAGGGTCACAGCTGAAGCTTCTAGGTTGGCTCACCGCAGCTTGAGAGATTTAGCCATTAAAGTGGCCGCTGGCTAAACTGCACTCAGACAACGTATCACTTGCACAGCAAAACCAGTGTGGGCATCGCGCCACCCCACATCTCTAGTCCCACATCGCGCCACCCCCACATCACTAGTCCCACCGAAGGGCACTGGCCTGGGGGGCCCGAGACGGAGCCAGGGGCGATGGCAGGTCTGCTACCGAGAGCCGTCTCAGCCACAGCCAGGCAGTTTCTAGACTTACACAGCTTAGAGCTGTATTTGCAGGAAGGTGCAATTAGAAGGAATCAAAGCAATCAACTGAGATGAGGGAGATGGCGGAGCAGTGGTTTTATGGCAGCTCCTCACAAGAAGCTTATCTCCCCTGGCCGAGAAGGGACTGCAGGGCATTCCACCAAGACCCTGCTCAGACTGGGCTGTCTGGTCTGCGTAAAGCTATGTGAAGTCAAGTGGTAGCAGAGCTGTTTTTTAGTAACTACAACTCTAAATTTCCGTGCATCCAAGAAAGACTTACTATTTTCATGAATTTAGGCCACCCATTAGATTACCTAATTAACTCTACTGATTAACTGCAGGGGCTTGGACCAAACATTTTCTATTTGTCTTAGACTACTTCAGATGAGAGTGACCGAGACTTTGACTCCTGGCAGGATGATCAGACCAACTTGAAAGCTAAATTGCAAACAGACTCCCAACCATAGCTAAGCCAGCTAAGCACGTCTCAGTACTACCGAGATAGACCTTGCATGCATGCTCAGTCACTTCAGGTGTGTCTCATGCTCTGCGACCTTACGGACCGGCTCCTCTGTCCATGAATACTGGAGTGGAAAGCTATGCTCTCCTCCAGGGGATCTTCCTGATCCAGGGATCAAACCTGTCTCCTGTGTCTCCTGCATTAGCAGACAGAATCTTTACTCACTGAGTCACCTGGGAAGCCAGAGACAGGCCTTAGAGAGCCACTATAATGTAGGAGGTACATTGCTCCACCTGCCCTGATTTATTCATCTCAGTGCAGCAATGGTGTTGGCATTTGAATGTACTTTACTTTGACTGGTCAGGAGTGATGTGGTTGTCTATAACCAGTTTCATTAGATAGCTCATACTGGTTTTTGTCAAGCGAGTATAAGCCTGATGTCCACATTGAGAAGTAGTGCCCCGTATGCATACATGCTAAGTCACTTTAGTCGTGTCCGGCTCTTTGCGACTCTACGGACTGTAGCCTGCCAGGCTCCTCTGTCCTTGGGACACTCCAGTCAGGAATACTGGAGTGGGTTGCCATGCCTCCCCTACTAGGGGCATAAACTGTACTAGGAATGTTTTCGAGTCACTTATCAGGGCAAGTCAATTTTGTGTTCCTTGTGATGGACAAGCCCTTGGTTAAACCTAAATTATTCCTGCAGAGCAGGGTGCAGTGCTTCTGAGAACAATCTGCCTATCACAGCCAACCAGCCTAGCCTTTACAGTAAGAACTGCTCCAGGTAAACTACACTCTGCTAATAGGTTTGTAGTCCAGCAACAATATTTTGTAGACATGTGGGTCAAAGTTTGATTTTTCAGTGTCCAAAGGAACATCTGTTAAGTATTTGGCAGTAGGGTTAGGAGACAGTGATAGATACAACAGTCAAATTCAGAGCAGTAGCTACAGTCTGGGGAAAGCACAGAGAGAATTTTCTCTTAGCTAGTAAACAGAGAGCACATGGGACTGAATTATCTCAGCTGGGGCAACCATATTAATGTCCAGAAAATTAATCTTGTTCTGTCATCATTGGCGGAAGTCATCCAAAAGGTCAACAGTCTTGAGCATAAGCTCTAAGGACCAAGGAGCTGTGTCCTAAGGCCTGAGGGTCTAGGATCTAAGCTAAGAATGGGTATTCAGCTGCCAAAGCATCCCGAGACAGCAGGCCAGGTGTTCTACAGGTGGCAGTTGAGAGGTCGCTGAGTCCTCCCCAGTTCTCAGCTCCCTGGCACCCCAGGTGTCCCCCTCTACCAGCTGCGCTGCTGCCTCCGTCATAGCCAGATGAGTGGTACGGCCTGGGTCTGCAGCACCCATGTCCCTGTTTTTCCCAATCCTGTAATTTCTGACCAACACCATCTGCTTGGCTCTGTCTCTCAAGGTCTTTTTCCCCGTACAGCTGGTACCATCCTAGAAGCCATCCCGCCCCTGAGGTGTGGGTCTTGGCAGGAACATTTTGGAGTTGCTATCTCTCATTCTTGATTATCTGATGCCCTCTAGCTCAAACAGATCTTATGAAGGTGTAGTAAATACTTGCTGCTTCCTGCTTATCATCTCCAATCACCCTACTATTGTCATTATGAACCACCAAAATGAACCTGTGTGATGTTTCATGGAATGTCAAGATGATCATGTTTCCGTAGGCTAGAGTAAGGAGAATGGAGAGGTATACCTGTAATAGGGAAGAAGCAATCTGGCTCAATAGTTCATCTGTTTCTTTTACTTTAACCTTTGTATTCTATTGCCTTTTCTATGAGAAAGATATGCCCATAGCTTGAAGTAAATAAGACAATCCATTCTCAAGACTCTCATCACTAACAGTATAACACTTTTCTATTCACATAGAAATAAAAAGTTGCAGAACAGAGAATAACATTTTCTTCTTGGGTGTTACAAGAATATTGTGATAGGATCTACATGGACAGCTGTAAGAACAAAGGATTCTAACACCAAGAAGTCTGCAATAACCAACAACACCCCCTCCCCTTTTAGTATAAAAGAAGCCTGAATTCTACTCAGGGTAAGATGGTTCTTTGGGACACTAGTCCACCATCTTCTCTGTCTGCTGGCTTTCTGAATAAAGTTACTATTCCTTGATCCAATAACTTGTCTCTTGATTTATTGGTCTATTGAGCAGTGAGCAGTTCAAGCCTGGACTCAGGAACGTGCTATTGGCCCTGATAGGTAAAAACCAACTTTTGGGGGTTTTTACAAATAAGTATAGAGAAGATAGCATTGGTCACATCAGTAGCTATACCAAGTACCAGGTACTGTGTTGATTTGCTCCAGTAAAGATACTGCACCTGAGGATAGCAGCCACTATTAGAATTACCTTCTGGCTAAGTTTATAATAGTCCACAGTCAATTTTTAAGATCTCCTTCTGCACTGGCCAAACTGGTGAGTTAAATGAGAATAAGATAGGTATCAGCACCCGTGCTTTTTTCCAAGTCTTTTATGGTGACACTGAACAGGGAAGAGCAAAGCTGACTCTATACCGGGTCTATTTCTTTCACTTTAACCTTTGTATGCTATTACTTTCGCTGTAAGTTAATTACTTAAGGGGTGTTGCCTATAGCTTAAAGTATACATAATGGCCCATCTCAGGGAGCCCAGCTTCCCTTGACTGATCTTACGATAAAATACCTTTTTTAGCTCACAAGAAACATCCTGACCAGGCTCACCTGTAAAGATCTGCAGGAAAGTAGAAATTAACATATCTCCTCCAGAATCTGGCCAGAACTTAGAAATATTTGCAAAAATGTATCCTCTGTTTTCACTCTATCTCCTCATCTTCTCCTCTTGCTCTGTGAAAGAAACCAGCATCCAAATCCAGGCAAGATAGTTCACTGGGACACTAATCCACCATCCTCTAGGTCTGCTGGCTTTCTGATAAAGTCACTATTCCTTGTCTCAACACACTGTCTCTTGATTCATTGGCTTGTTGTGAAGCGAGCAGCATGAGCTTGGACCTGCTGACAGTGTTCATCGCTTTAGTATCTTGTAAGGGAGTGAACTTTCCAGGAGCGATCACTTAGCTCTTCCTACTCTCGTGGCCCTCATCATGGATAAGAAAGCCAAAATGGGGATATGACCTATTCTAGACCTCGCAAAACAATTACACAGTTGGTAGGTGTATGTATCAAGTGACCTAATGACCAATTGTGAGCTGGATATGAGTTAAGGCTTCATCTAGCAACTGACCAAGATCAAGTCCAGCTTTAGTTGAAGTGTCACAGTGGTGTTGTGTGTCCCCAGGAATTAGCATCAATTCAGATCCAAGATCCAGAAAACCTCAGAACCACTCTAGTACCACTCTAGTATATGGCTACACATTTCGGGGGGACAAGGTTGAGGGATCATTTACAACATGTACTGTGGCAATGGTGCAAGGTAATTCCTAAAGAGTACACAGACTCTCCTTCAATCAAGGGGTTCTGGGTCTGAGAATCGATATAGGTCTAAAAACTGAGAGAATCCACTGTGGTGACTCAGGTTGGATTTTGGATACCTGATTTAGAGCTTTTCTTGTTAGTAAATATCAAGTAGTATTCTCTTAGGGGGGTTTCTCTGAGGACTCAGGTGGTAAAGAATCCAAATGTGCAATGCAGAAGGTTCAGTCCCTGGACTGGGAAGATCCCCTGGAGGAGGGTATGGCAACCCACTCCAGTATTCTTGCCTGGAAAATCCATGGACAGAGGAGCCTGGTGGGCTACAGTCTATGGGGTTGCAAAGAGTTGGACACGACTGAAGCGACTGAGCACACATAGCATTCTCTTAGGTTGCCTTTCTTTTTCTAAGGGCCTCTCTGTGGGCAAAGGCATTCTGATTGCCTGTACACACCTGCTGCCCTTTCACAAGGCAGATGTAGTCACATCGTCGGTGGTAGTCTGTGCTAATTTGGGGTTTTGTTATCCCCATCATTATCAGTGAGTCCACCTTAATAGTGGCATCATTAATAGTCATACATGGCCTACTGAGGGAAACACCCACAGAAATTTTCAGAGATGCACGTCTTCCTCTCATGGATGTGGAACTGTGCTTATTATTTCTCTTTTTAAGCATTCAAAGGAACTCAAAAGAATACATCTCACACCACAGTTCTTACAGTTATCTCACAGCCATAAAAGTCCAGTGTAACCTACTCCCATAGTGAGAGGGGCTCAGAGAAACATGTGGGTTCAAGATTGTCCATTTTCTCTGGGTCTAACCCACTCCAAGATTTGGGATCCTGTTATTTAATAGCACTCTAAATTTTACATGAGAAACTTAGCATATCTGTGAATTTGATAGAAGTTGTAATGCAGTAACATGAAAATGAAAATGTGTTTGATTTTCAGCAATATCATTTTGTCGCTACAATCAATGAGCTTCATTTAGAATTGGACAAAATCTCTCTGGTTCTCCTACGGTAACTTGGAATTGTGCTTATTATTTCTCTTTTTAAGCATTCAGAGGAACTCAAAGAATACATCTCACACCACAGTCCTTACAGTTACCTCACAGCCATAAAAGTCCAGTGTAACTGTCACTTGGGGCCCCAAGGCACTTGGTATGCCAGTACCACAAAGTCCACAGGCAGCTGGTTAATTGAGATGCCCTGAGCACCACAAAGTCCTAGCCTCTTGATTCTGTCAAGGAATTCAGCACCCAGCTCAAGCCCAGGTGTCCAATCAAACTGAACCATCTCTTGGGACTATAAAAAAAGCTTAATAAAAAGAATTATTAACTACCACAAGGTTTCGGACTAATGAGAGATTCACTAGTAAGATGAGTGAAAATACAGAAATAGCCGCTATAAGGAGTCAGACTTATAAATAACCCTGGGGTTAGGAGACAAGAGTTCTTAAAGATGAGCTCCCCCTGTCCTTCCCAGGGCTAAGACCCAGACCTGACTGGAGAGGGCAGGGCCTGGCCCACTGCACGGAAGATAAAGCACTGCGATGCTATTCCGCGTGAAAAATCCGCCCTCTGGAGCTTGCTATGAACCTTGCATCTTGCCTTCAGGGTGCTCAGAAAGTTATTGAGGAGGTCGGGTCTATTTTTAGCCCTCTACTACAAAAATGTCTGGATGGCATCACTGACTAGATAAGACATGAGTTTGGGTAAACTCTGGGAGTTGGTGATGGACAGGGAGGCCTGGCGTGCTGCGGTCCATGGGGTCGCAAAGAGTCGGACACGACTGAGCGACTGAACTGACTGAACTACAAAAAAAGAGTCGGCGAAGTGCTAGCTAACCGTTGGCCCCTGAGCAACGCAGGAGCGCGGTGCGGGGAGAACAAGGTAAGCTGCCGCTGCCTGCCTGCCGACACACCAAAACCCGGCGGAAACGCAGTTCTCCCCGGAAGGTCTCTTCAGCCTTCTCCACGGACAAGGCGTCCGCGTCTGCTGGCAGAGGAACGCTCACTTCACAAGGCCCAGATCCATCTCCCCAGTGCAGCCAAAAAGGGTGAGCTGAGCTGAGACGCAACGGATGCACGGCGGCACAGGCCGGTTCCCCTCAGCTTTTGTGGCCGGGCGTCTATACCTGTCGGGGGGCTCCTGCTCTCAGGTTTGACCAGGAGTCAGGGAGGCAACGGAGGCAAGGCTGAGTCTAAGCACAACGCGCAGCCCCCTTCTCCTCACGAGTTTCTGCTCATGGTCCCTCATGCCTGGGCCTCGAGGTCGGGAGGCCGGGGCGACGAAAGGGAGGCGGGCAGAGAGCTCGGCGGAGCCGGGGGCTCCGCGCCGGTCCTCCCGCGAGGCCACCCTCCCGTCGCGGCGCTCCCGAGGCCGGCGCGGGCGGGCCCGGCGGGCGGCGCGCGCTGATTGGCCGCCGGGGCGCCCGCCCCCCGCCCGCGCGTCGGGGGGCGGGGCCTGACGCCGCCTCGGCGCCGGGGCCGCGGGCGCCCACTGACCGCGCGGCGCTGCTCCGCCGCTGTCTCCGCGGGCTCGCGGCGGCCGGCGCGCGAGCGCCGAGGGGCGCTGCAGAGCCGGCGTTGCCTTTCGCGGCGGCCGCCGCCATCGCCGCGCGTGCGGGGCTGGCGGGCGGGGACTCGCGGCTGCGGCTGGAGCGGGCTTCTCCGGGGGAGGCTCCCCTTCTGGCCCCGTCGCCCTCCCCCGCGCGCCGCCGCCGCCCGCCCCCAGCGCCCCCCGGTGCTGCCCTGTTCCCGAGAGCCCGGAGGTCGGGGCGGCGGGGGCGGGAGGCCGGCCGGCGGGCGCGCACTCTGAGGAAAGTCCTGTCAGAGCCGGGCGCGCCCCGACCCGGCGGCGGCGGCGGCGGCGGCGGCGGCGGCGGCGGCGGCGGCAGCGGCAGGAAGGGGCTCCGCCGGCGGGCGGGGGCGGCGCCTCGGGGCGGGCCCGGCAGTCCCGGCTCTAAGTTGTGGGGCCTGGCCCCTCCCGCCTGATTTCCTTCCCCGCGGCTCCGCGGACCCGTTCCCTCGGCGCGGGGCCGCCGCGACCGCACTCGTGGGCGGAAAGAACGAGCCGGCCCGGCTCGAGAAAACTTTTCCTGCCGACCTGGTGCTCGCGACGGCGGCAGCAAGTCTGCGCGGCGACCCTGCCTGCGCCTGCCCCGCGCGCCCCGCCGGCGGCCGGCGCGGAGATCCGCGGCCAGGGCGAGTGGGCCCCTTCCGGGCGTGAGGCGTCCCGCCCCGGGGAGGGCGGCGGGCTGGGCCGAGGGCCGAGGGCGCGTGGGGGCGCCGGAGACGAGGTGCGGAGCGCCGCCCGGACCCGCGCCCGCGGCGGAGAGGAGCGCGTGCAGGGTGAGAGCCCAGGAGCCGAGAGCCTCCGGCCGCCGCTTCCTGGAGTCCGCGCTCCGCCGGTTCCGAGCGGGGACCGTGCTCGGTCGCCGGGTCTATCGAGGAAACATGAAGTTGAGCCGGCAGTTTACCGTTTTCGGCAGCGCTATCTTCTGCGTGGTGATCTTCTCGCTCTACCTGATGCTGGACCGGGGTCACTTGGACTACCCCAAGAACCCGCGCCGCGAAGGCTCCTTCCCGCAGGTGAGCCCCGGGGTGTGGGGCTCCGGGAGGGTGCGGGCGGGGCCCGTAGTTACGCGCTGTTCCGCCGAGGCTCCGCGCTCGGGCAGGGCGAGGCCCAACTGGACGGGGGAGGCTCGGATCCTTCTCCCGCCCGGGCGCCGCGGCGTTCGGACGGCGGTGACCGCGACCCGGGGAGCCGCCGCCTCCCCGGGGCGCGCGGAGTTAGCAAAGTACCGGGCGGGCGGCCTGCGGTGGCGGGATCACGCCCCGGGGCCCGGGCCTGCGGGGGCGCTCACCTGCGGGCCGGGCCGCCGGCGCGTCGTGCGGCTCGCTCGCGTGCAGCGCCCCCTGACAGCTGTTTGGGGAGCACCCCGGCCCGCACAGGGTTAATCCGCCGCAGACCCCCTGCGCGACCTCGGTCTCGGAAACCCATCGAGCAGACCCCATGTGGGTGTTTTATTTGTTTTCTAACTCCACTGTCTTCGGAGACATAAAAGTTTATTTGGTGTTGCGGACCTCCAGGATGAAAAGCTGTAGGGTTGATTTTGGTGTCGTCATTCTTCAGCTGTTACCTCGGGTTTGTTGGGCACAGTCGGGAGAACCTGGGGAAGCGCGTGTCATTCTCCAGCCGGAAGCTGTGGGGCGCTCCGTCCCGGGCCACGGTCACCCTGTCAAAGGAACTGGGAAAACGACCCATCTCCAGTCTTTTATTTAAAGTTACTAAAAATAAGCGAACGGAAGGTTCCTATTTGGGAAGATACCGCGCCGCCTGTGCGATTTGTTTCAAGTTATTTGCCAATGATCTGTAAGATCTAGAAATTTTAGTAAAACTGGGTAATGTGTAGTATCCCCTGCAATGAATGAACCTGAAGAACCCAAAACCCCGACAAGCTGATACATTAGCTAGTTAACAGCAGAGAAACGTAGGATGTGAACAAGTTGGCGTTTTTTGTTTTGTTTTTTATCTTTTGTGTGACAGTGTAAATAATGAAAGAATATTCTTGCCTTTTCTTCCCGTGATACGCTAGGGCAAAAGGCTTGAATTTAATGAAATTAGACTAATTTTACCCGAATTATTATGAAAGTTAAAAAAGACCATGTGACACCATCGTGGATGGTGTCATCAGTACAGAGCACTCAAAATGCTTTGCAGATATTAATAATCTGATTGTAAACATGTATCAAAAAATTTAAAAGCGTTTGCTTTTGTTATTGAAAATGCAAGTTGTGTGTCTGATGCACAGTGAGACCAAACAACACTAAAACATTGGAGTTTGGAACAGAGGCAGGTTTATTGAGGGCCATACAAGGAGATGGGTGGCTCATGTCTTAAGGGCCCCAAATTTACTCAAAGCTTTCATGAAAGCCCTTTTGAAAGCAAAAGGTGAGGGAGGGGCATGGTTAGTTGCAGACTTCTTGGTGTCAAACCCTTTATTCTTGAAGTCAAGTCATGGTAAGGTAAGGATGTTTCTGTAAATTTCTATGTAACGAATATTATTCTCTGTCTTGACAAAAAAAAAAAAGGGGGGGGGGTGAGATCCCGAGGCACAACTTTCCCCACTGAAGTCCGGGTCCCGGCTAAGAGGAGGCGGTTTCAGCGGCGGCTCCCTCAGGGCCAGGGACCCAGACCCTGCCCCGGTCATTGCCGAGGAGCTGGCCCCGGACCCAGCTGGCCCACCGGCTCCTCTGGCCGCCAGGACAGTGGGCCCGGGGCCCAAGCTGTGTCCGTGCAGATGGCCGCTGCCATCAGGTCACAGAGGCAGGGATAGAGGAGAGGGTCACCGCCTCCTCCAGGCCTGGGCCAAGGGGGGCTGCGCTGTGCTTAGTCGCTCAGTCATGTCCAACACTCTGTGACCCGCTGGACTGTAGCCCGCCAGGCTCCTCTGTCCGTGGGGATTCTCCAGGCAAGAACACTGGAGCGGGTTGCCAGGCCCTCCTCCAGGGGATCTTCCCAACCCAGGGATCAAACCCAGGGCTCCTGCATTGCAGGTGGATTCTTTACTGCCTGAGCCAGCAGGGAAGCCCAAGACTAGGAAAGCGGGTAGCCTATCCCTTCTCCAGGGGAGCTTCCCCACCCAGGAGCCGAACCGGGGACTCCTGCACTGCAGGCGGGTTCTTCAGCCGAGCTGCCCGGGAAGCCCTGGGCCAAGGCTAGCGGTGACTTTGGGGAGGGCTCTGGAGCCCGGCAGGACCTAGCTCTCAGCCTGTTTCCTGGGACCCGCAGCTCACCCACTTGCCCAAGGCCAGAGAACAGGTCAGAGGGGTGGGGGAGAAGGCCAGGAGCCACCTCTTGCCTCACTCTCCACCTGATGACCTCCACCCTACAACCATAGGCTGAAACCCTCATTGACCGTTGGTTGCCAGTGGGCGGGGCCCACTGCAGTGCCAAGCAATGGCTGAGCAGGACCACTAACGGGCTCTGATTGACCGTTGGTTGCCAGTGGGCGGGGCCCACTGCAGTGCCAAGCAATGGCTGAGCAGGACCACTAACGGGCTCTGATTGACCGTTGGTTGCCAGTGGGCGGGGCCCACTGCAGTGCCAAGCGATGGCTGAGCAGGACCACTAACGGGCTCTGATTGACCGTTGGTTGCCGGCGGGCGGGGCCCACTGTGGTGCCAACCAATGGCTGAGCAGGACCACTAACGGTCGCTCATTGACAGTTGGTTGCTTGTGGGAGGGGCCCACTGTGGTGCCTGACCAATGGCTGAGCAGGACCACTAACGGGCTCTGATTGACCGTTGGTTGCCGGCGGGCGGGGCCCACTGCGGTGCCAACCAATGGCTGAGCAGGACCTGTTCCCTGGTAATGGCTTAGTGATGCGCAGCGATGGCTCTGTCCTGAGTGCTGCAGTCGCCTTGCTCTCTACACTTATAAGTAGTATTATGGAGAAAATACGGTGGGATGGGCACTATGGGATATCGTTAAATACGGAGTTTAGAGTTTGTCCAGTGCTTTTTGATGAGACTGGATAAACAGTAAAAAAAAAACCAAAAAACCCTGGAATTTTAAGCCTTTCTAAAATATGTTGTATAATTTTGGGGCTTAACTTAATGTGATTTTCGCCCCAGTAGTCCCACTTAGAATTTTCTCCATTACAGGAAAAACCATAAAAACTGATCTTACTCAGAATGTTATCTTGAGTAATATCCTTTGGGTTTGACTTGAAGATCACTTGGAAATGATTTATGCAAACATCTGAGGTTGGCGTCTCTGGCAACCTTGACATTTGACTATTTCTAAAGAAGTGAGTGACTCATTTGGTCTCTGGAAAGTCTTAGGTGAACTTAATTCTAATATTTTAGCATCCAGCCCTAGTTCTCATCAAGGGACTGAAGTTCTGCTTAGAACATAAAGCATTTAATGGAAAGTGACAGTAACTGCTGGAAGAGAAGGTCTTCTGTGTATTTTGTTTTGTGTGCAGGGGGAGAGGGTTAGGAAAGTATAACTTTTTATACTTAAGTTTGTCTTTCTTAGATGTTCATACTGGGTTTTCAGTGCTAGAGACACCTTTGCTGAGGTAGTTTTGAAGAGCCACTGAATGCCCAGGCAGGTGGACTGGATAAATATCCTTATACCCTTGTATGTCTGATACTAGCCTATGTGTTAGTCTCACGTGATAAACTGCACTCACACAGTCAGCATCTAGTAGGTGAGGAAGCTGCGGCAGGAGGAGGGTGAGTCGCCCAGAGCCCCAGAGCCAGCCAGCTGCACGCTGAGGTCTCAGCAGGTGGCCTTCGGAGTCTAAGCCCCCGGCCTGCATGCTGCGCCGGCCCTTAGTGAGCCTCCGCCCACTGCTTAGGCCCCAGCCTCCCTGCGGAGAAAAGAGCCTGTTGCTCTGTGGCTTCTTAGCGCGTGCCTTTTTCTTAAAGGAATCTTTAATATGGAGCCCTAATGAATGTGCTGCTGCTTTTTTTTTTTTTCCTTTGATGCTCTTAAAAAATTCGTTGATTTTGAAACCATTGTGGGGTCACAAGCAAGTATAAGTCATAATACAAAGAGACAACATGTATCCTTTAACAGTTTCCCCCAGTGGTAACATCTTCCAAAACTGTAGGGTAACACCCTGGATATTGATATCTTGATATAGTGAAGATACAGAATATTTCCATTGCCACGAGTACCCCTTACGTTGCCCTTTTATAGCCCCAACCACTTCCTTCCTATCCCTTCCCCTTCTAGCCCCTGGCAACTACTCATCTGTTCCTCAATTTCTATAATTTTGTCATTTCAAGAATGACTAGTGAAATCACATAGTGTGCAACCTTTGGGGATTGGCTTTTTCCACTCAGTGTAAATCTCTGGAGAGACATCCAGGTTATTACATGTTTGTTCCTTATTATTTTCTGTTGATGTTGTTATCTTTTCATTTTTGTTTTGTTCCTTATTACTAGCGAGTAATATTCCATAGACAGAGCATAGTTTGTTTAACCATTCATCCAGTTGAAAGACATCTGGATTGTTTAAGCTGCTATGGACATTACAAACATTCACATACAGTTTTTGTGTGAGCACATGTCCTGATTTCTCTGTGAAAAATGTCCAAAAGTACAATTTCTGGGTCATATGGTATAGGCATAGAGTTTCCCAGGTGGTTCAATGGTAAAGAATACAGCTGCCAGTGCAGGAGATGCAGGTTCAGTCCCTGGGTCAGGAAGATCCCCTGGAGGAGGAAATGACAGCCCACTCCAGTGTTCCTGCCTGAAGAATCCCCGTGGACATCAGAGCCGGCTGGACTGCAGTCCACGGGGTTGGAAAGGGTTGGACTGCACTGAGCACGCACATACGCCCCACACACGTGAGCACACAGACATCGCACAGGCGTCCCCGAGAGAGGCTGTGGGTTCAGTCCTTGGCCGCTGAGTGTGCTCCTTTCTGTGAAACATTTAACGCTTGCGATTTGTACCCCTCCTGCAGTATCTTCTAGCTCACCTGAGAGCTAAATGTTATAATGGAAACCATTACGCAGCATAGCATCCCAGCATTTGAGTTGATATTTATTTTTTTCATTCTTTCTAATGTCTGTGTAAACCTTAATCTGATGAGAATACCAAACAGTGAAACTAGGTGGCACTAAATTATATTTCTTTGATGAGTTTGGGTATTGAATTCTTTAAGGTAGTCAGTCACTGTAAACCACTTTCGGTGTCTAGTAAAATGGCTTCTCTAGGAAGGGATTGATTTGCTCTGAATTGTCCATTTTAGTTTCTTCCAGTTAACATGGAGCCTTACATGGTCCATCATGTAAACAAGGTATGTTTTAAAACTGTCTTCAGTTGAGAGCAGTCTGTGTGCTGGTTATTCTAGCTTTCGTTCTTCTTCCCTCCTCCCACAGGTCTGTTTTCCACCACTTGGCTGGACTTGGGTGGAAGGAAGTCCAGCTCTGGGTGCTCCAGTTTCTCCACCCTGGATATAGTCCTTAGAAGGCTTTCCTTCTGGGAGGAATTCCTTTGAAGCCTTGAGGCAACAGTGGCTTTTGTGTGTCTTATTTCAGGGTTAATAAATCTCAGCTAGAAAAATTAATAAAAATTCCACTCTGAATGAGAGGTTGACTGGGGCCTAACGCCCTGAATATGCTTTGAGATAATGTAAGAATTCAAGCAAATGGAAAGGAGAAACACTGTTAAGTTTGTTCCTGAAATTCTTCATCACTTCCCATAAGCAGATTTCACAGGCTGCTTACCATCTACATTGTGTTTAAGCAGATGGCCTATTAATGTCTTATATTTGGATCTGGAGAATTAATGACTCAGGTTGTGTATAACAAATTATCAATTTTTAGTATAGCATATGATATAGGATTTAATTTTACCTCTTGAAAGTTCAGAGATTGAGATTGATGGAAAATGTAAAATTGAAGTTCAGGTTTTATCTTTGTGCCCAGGTAACATTTATCAAGTGACAAAGTGTGAATGTCTTTAAGTATCTGATAGAAAGGCACTGGTTAAAAAAAAAAAAGAAAGGCACTGGTAGAGAGACTTTTCTGCCTTTTTTGTTTTTTTGACTTTGACTGTGAAAATATAATACGACTATAAAAGTATGCTAGAACACTTTACATCACTACTACTTTCTTAAGAATTAACATAGTATATATTTAATAAAAGTTGCCCTTAGTTCCCCAGTTTTTTTTCTTGTTTTTAAAATCTGTGGCTCTTCAGAGTAATAAATAGAAGAGTATGATCTTTCTGCTTCTCCACACTCCAGTGCACTCCGTTTATAAACTGTGGCCCTTGCGCCTGGGGTGTGTGCAGGTGTGATTAAGAGAGCTTGCTTCACTTCTTGAGGTCTTCTGTTTGAGATCTGTGACTTCTGGGGAGTGATGGAACTTTGATCAGGGTGGCATCCAGGGATTTCAGAGAAGTGAGGAAACGAACAGGAAAGCCCCTGCAGAGAGTTGGTCTCCTCCTCCTCCTGCCGAGTCCAGCCGTCCTTCAGCACTCCTCTTAGCTGCGTGTTTCACTAAAAGGCTAAAGGGTCTTCCTGTGGACTGACACTCAGGGCTGCATCCGGTGTGAAGGCTTAAGTTTATTAATTTTTAAGTTGAATTCAATGTTTTATTTCCAGATCAGCACTGCTATTAGGATTTAACCAAATACTTTTGCTTGGGAGATGTTGCAATCCTGTTTATCTAGAAGAGATTTTCTCTGTGACTCATTAATTAGCATTAAGGGATATCTGGGCTGTGGATAATACATTGATTAAAATTACCAGTTTTATTTGTTGTTTTTAAGTCAGCTATTGCTGTTGGTGATAGCTGTTAAAAGTTTGGCTTTTTTTTTTTTTTTTTAACAGACTGTACTAAGTGTTGAGATTTTCCCAAAAGGAGTAGATCAGTAGCTGCTGCCGATTCCCTGCTTTGCTCTTAGTTTTTAAAATCCAACAGTCTTAGTTTTCCCTTGTTGTTCCCTCATTTCCATGGTAATCTTTAAGAAAACAGGAGGATATTCAACAACTAGGATACCATCTCCAGCTGCTGGATTGTACCTTCTGTCCTGGTAGCACCATCTTTTACAGGAAATGGAGAACTCGAGAGGAGGAGAAACTCTAAAGAGCAAATTTTGCTGCTGTTCATGGTTGTGATTAGCAAGTTGATCAGGAGAGGAGGTAGACCATTTTAGCTAAAACGGGTTTCTGTTTCAGTAATAGGTGTTAATAGTTAATAGCAAAACTGCTATTTTTAAGGTCGAAACCATGTTTAGGTTCAAACAGGTTTGAGGGTTGATTGTACTGAAATGGAACTCAGACCTAGTGCTTGGGTATTGCTGAATTTGCTTTATGATAGGGAAGAATTAAATAATTTGAATGGACTAAATTCAGTCTCCTGAGGTTACAATGTAGTTTTTCTGTGAGACAGTGTACTTAAGTTTAAGGTAATGTTATTTATACTTTTATGCCACCCAGTGCATCGTTGGTAGCTGGTAAATATTTTATGTTGAATTTGTAAATTTAACTATTTCTAAAGAAAGGATCACCCTTGGCGCACCCTGGTTTACACATGTGCACACTCCTCCTCTGGCTGCCTCACTGCCTTTGCTGTTGACGTCTGTGGCTGCAGTCTTCAGTGTGGGGAGCTGTCGTACACATCCTAGGGAGTGTAGCAGCATCCCTGGTCTTTACCCACGGGATGCCAGAAACACCTTTCTCCAACTGGGAGCTACCAAAAATGTCTCCAGACGTTGCTAAACGGCCTCCTGAGGAAAAATCAACCCTTTTGAAAAACTCTTTGACTTCACTCTAGCCAAAGACGTGTTCTTTATGCTGATCGCACTATGTTGTAATTTTGCATTTTAGGAAAAAGTGATTAAAAGGCTCAATTTTTTGTTTTTTTTTAATTAGAGTTGATTTGCAATATTATGCTAGTTTCTGGGGTATAGCAAAGTCTATTCAGTTATACATATGTGTGTATGTGTTCTTTTACATATTCTCTTTCATTGTAGTTTATTGTATGATTCCGAATATAGTTCCCTGTGCTATACATTAGGACTTTGTTGTTTATCCATTCTCTATATAATAGTTTGCCTCTGCTAGTCCCAGTCCAACCCTGCCCCCCACCCCCTTGGAAACCACAAGTCTATTCTCTGTCTGTGGATCTGTTTCTGTTTCATGGTAAGTGTGTATGTGTCATATTTTAGATTGCACATATACGTGATATCATACAGTATTTGTTTTTCTGTTTCTGACTCACTCTGTTTAGTATGATAATCTCTAGGACTACCCTTGTAGCTTCAAATGGCATTATTTCATTCTTTTTTTTATTTCTGAGTAGTACTCCATTATATGTGTGTGTGCCACATCTTTTTTACCTGTTCATCTGCAGATGGACATTTAGATTTTTCTCCTGTCTTAGGTATTGTAAATAGTGCTGCTGTGAATGTAGGGGGCTTCCCTGGTGGCTCAGATGGTAAAGAGTCTGCTTGCAATGCAGGAGACCCAGGTTTGATCCCTGGGTCAGGAAGATCCCCTGGAGAAGGGATAGGCTACCCACTCCAGTATTCTTGCTTGGAGAATTCCATGGACAGAGGAGCCTGGCGGGCTACTGTCTGCGGGGTTGCAAAGAGTTGGGCACGACTGAGCAACTAACTTAGTATGAAGATAGGAGTACATGTATCTTTTCGAGTTATAGTTTTGTCTGTATATATATACCCAGGATGGGATTTCAGGATAACATGGCAACTCTATTTTTAGTTGTTTGAGGAACCTCCCGCCTGTTCTCCATAGGAGTTGCACCAATTTTCATTTCCAACAGCAGTGTAGGAGGGTTCCCTTTTTTTCATACTCTGTCCAGCATTTCTTATTTGTAGACTTTTTAATGATGGCCATTTTGACCACTGTGAGGTGGTACTTCTTGTAGTTTTGATTTACATTTCTCTAGTAATTAGAGATGTTGAGCATCTCCTCTCTTGTGCCTATTGGTCATCTGTATGTCTTCTTTGAGGAAGTATCTGTTTAGGTCTTCTTTTCATTTTTGACTGTATTTTCTTGTTGTATGAACTATGTGTATATTTTGAAAATCAAGCCCTGTCGGTCTCATTGTTTGCACATAATTTCTCCCAGTCTACAGGTTGTCTTTTTGTTTATGGTTTTCTTTGTTGTGCAGAAAAGCTTGTAAGTTTGAGTAGGTCCATTTGTGTGTTTTTGCTTTTATTTCTACTGCTTTGGGAAACTAAGAAAACAATGGTGCAGTTTATGTCGCAGTATGTTTTGCCTGTGTTCTCTTCTGGGACTTTTATGGTGTCATGTCTTATGTTTAAATCAAAAGGTTTAATTCTAACACTCAGGGATAACTAGCTTTTTTTTTTATTCCCATGACTGAAATGTGTCCTTTAACTAGATGCCCAAAATTCACTTACATTTTTAGGATTCCTCATTATAATATGTTACAGAAAATACAAGAGTAGATTATGTTCATATGGAAGTTAAAAATGGAATATTATAATGAAACAATTAATAATTGGGCAAGTTTTTTATTCTGAGAAGAACTTTTGATCAAATGATAGTAAATAAGCCATCTTTTCCTTTATGCAAACTTAGTTAAAGGTTTAGATTTATTCCCTTTGCCTTTTAGCACAGGAAGATAAGATATATTGATTAGTAATAAGGTAGTATGAAAGGCATATGCAAAAATAATTTGAGAGGTCTGAAACTTTCTCAGGCAAGCTATTTACTTTCTTCAGAGTATTACTTGTTTTATTTCTTCTAATTCTTGACTTTGGTTACTGCATTTTTTATTCCTTCTTGAGATCAGAAAAAGCTGGGAAGGAAACTAGAAAGTCACTGTTGGAGACTTCCTGTTCACTTCATTTTGTCCTAACTAGGCTTTTTAAAGAAGGGGGTGGAGATAGGGGTAGGACAAGAGTGACATTCTGGGCAAGTGCTCTCCTTCCTTCTTTTTCCTAGGCCTCTGGGCTTGAACTCTGGCGAAGTCAGGTAACTCAGCCCAGTCGGCCCTGCCACCTGTTGTAGAACCACAGTGTGAGACTGGAGCTTGCATTTTTACATGGTTAAATAGTTCACGACGTGGTCACACCTGTTCCTCCGAATCGAATCGTCTCTGGCTGTGTTTGTGTCACCAGGGCAGAGACGGGCGGTTGGGGTGAAAGCAGTGGAGCCCACAAAGCCTCAGTGACTGTCTGGCCCTTTGCAGAAGCTCGCCAGCCCCTGCTTTGAGCTGCGTTTCTCTGTCACTCACATTGGAAGCAAACAGTGTGGGCTAATTAAAAACAAACAAAATTCTTGTAAGCTGGTTATTAGGTTAGCATTATTCAAACTTAGTTTGTGTTTTGAGAGTATTGTTTAAAACTCCTGTTGTCTGCATGTTTCATGGATTTTTCAGATGTCCTTGGGGAACTTCTGTGTTATAGCACTGATATGCTTGACATGTTTCATTTGTTTCTCTGCTCCCACCTAAAGATTTCTTACCCTGTGACTGCTTTGGGATGGAGGGTTCTGGGGCATGAACTATGCAAAGTTGATCCATAGTCTTGAGATGCAAACCGTGACTTTATTGCATTTTAGATTTGTTGTAATTCACAGGTGGGCTGAATCCTGAGTTTAATCTGACTGCTTAGATTGCCCAAGTCCAGGTATCTTCTTCATAAGCCAGAGATCCAGGCCAGAACTCGGCAGTCATCTATGGGAGCCCGAGGATTGGTCAGCGTGGAGGCGAGGAACTGACTTCCAGGGTGTCGGCAGGCCCTGTGCTAGTCTGTTTGTCCAGGAGTGATTAATTCCATTGGTTCTGAGCCATCTTCATGCTTCTTAAAGATTATGTGTGATTTTCATCATTGCTTGTGGCACAGGCCACTCTCCCATTTACATCCTCAGCGACTTTGCTGTCACCATTAAAATGCAGTACATTTCACATCAACAAAACAGGTGTAATACATCTCATTGAGTGATACAACTTTAAAGTTTTTTCCCTCATTTTAAAATATATTCATTTTTCATATGTAAAAGATTTCCACACTGGCTCCCTTTGCATGTCGTCGCCTTCAGAAGTCCATAGAAATGAAACGCCTTTTGGAGAGGCAGAGCAGGTCTCAAGTGAGGCCTGATCCTACCGGTGAAGCTCACTGTCCTGAATCGGGGGTCTAGAGAGCCAGGGGACCTGCCGATGGCCGTTTTCTTGTAAACGCGCGTTTTGCCCTGGCCTGCTGGTGTTTAGCTTTGTGGCGGGAGGCGGGGAGCTCTTCCTCTCCAGGGTGCAGCTGTGCTTTGGGCTGAGGGCGCCCTTTGCAGCGCTTGCCCGCTTTTCCCTGCCGCCGGCGTGGTCTCGGCTTTTGTGGCAACAGTTTTACCCTTGGAGCATTAGAGGATGGAAGCCTGACAGTGTGAATTATTCTCAGAGTTCTCTTGTGCATAAAGTAATCCTGAATGTGCATGTTTTAAAATCCAGTGAGGTAGTCATTCTCTCAGCAGTCATCAGAATCCCGGAAAAGTCATATGAAAACATCATGGAAGTTTTGGAGTTGGGCAGGTCCTTCCAGGGTTGGTAATTTAGTATTTGATTTTTCAGATAAGGACAGAGACGTGTAGACTGGACCTCAGCAGCCTTTTTTTTATTTTTTTTTGATCTGTGTCCCGTGCCTTGTCACAGCATTCTTGCGACATGCTTGCTGTCCCGTAATTCAGGGAACTTCCTGTTGTGCTATCGCCAGCATCGTTTGCTGACTTGCTGTGTGTTAGGTACTATGCAGATTGTGATCGACATACCAGACATGTTCCTTGCTTTGATAGAGCTTCTTAGTTGTGGAGACACAACTGCCATTTGTGAGACAGCTAGAGACAGTTGAACGTTTAGATATTCTTTAAAAGAGTTTATTTTGAGAAGTTAGAAGACTTCCTGGCACATAGCAAATGCTCGTTGTTACTGATAAGCAGTTTTAAATAGTACATGTTAGGTGCCAGGCACTGTTGTAGGTTCTGGGAGTATAGGAACTAAGAGTAAAACAAGAGTCCGTGTTCTTAATTCATATTTTTAGGATAAGGGCAGGGGCCTTAGAATTCAGAACTAAGTTCATGTAGTGGCCTAGTTCACACTGACCGTAAGACACAGGACAGAGCTCGGCCTCCCTGATTGGGTAGGACTTTGAAGGGAGAAAGGGCATTCCTGTGTGAAGCACCACACCTCCAAAGGCTTGGAGTCCCAGTGGAGCCTGGCTACGTGAGAAGGGGTGAGGGGATTGGTTTGATTTATGGCCTTTGAACTTGTAGAGTAGCTGGGGAAAACACAGTAGGTAGTCTGGGATCCGTTTGTGAATTGCCCTGAGAGCCAGTGTGGGGAATTATGAGTTGGATGGGGGTAAACCATTCAGAATTGTTGAGTATGTCAGGAAGCTGCTTGAGAGAATCAATGATGGAGAATTAATTTCATAGAAAATTTTAGACCTGGAAGGGAGCTAAGAGAATATTCAGTCTGAATTATTCTGGTAACAGTGTGTAGGAAGACTCAGAAGCAGGAAGGCAGCTGAGAATCTGTTTGCGGTAATACAGACAGAAGGCAGTAAATCCCTGTAACAGTGTTGAATTGGCTGGAATCAAGAGGCAGAGGGGAATGTGGAGACGATTTGTGAAAAGAAGCATCTGGGCTTCCTCACAGATTTGATAAAGGGTAACGATAGGTGACTTGAGTTAAAACAAATTCTCCCACCTTTGTCCTTTGGGGCGTTTGGAGACTGCTTGTACTGTTTGCAGAAGGGAGAAGTTGGAAGGATAAGCTGGTTTGGGAAGCCAAGTTCAGTTTGGTTTGTGATGAGGTGGTTGTGCATGGAAATAGCCAAGTGGGCTGGTGTGCCAGAGGGAGAGGCGGTGAGGAGCCTCGCACGGGCGGATGGGGCGCGCACTTGGGACTTGGCTTTGTGAACGGAGAGCAGAGCGCCAAGCAACATTCCTTACAGCCAGAACCCACGCGTCCTAGGTTAAGAGTACTGTGTAGCAGATGTTAATAAAAGGCAGCAGCTTGTATTCAAATTGTCAGAAACCAGCTTATTGATGAGCATATCTCTGAACAGATAATGCTATCACAAGGAAGGATTTCAAAGAAGCATTTTGGTAGGAAATGAAAAAAGGCCCATCTCATCTTTGGCCCAAATTCTGGTCCGGAATTATGTCTTCTAGGTTATAAGAATGAAAATAGATTATGTGTGCGGGTTTGTGTTGGAGGCTGGAGGAGGGAGAGGGGGAGAGAGAGGAGATTAAAGGGCTTCACTGCTCAAGGTCGGTCTGAAGGTCTCTGAAGATCTCGGAAGTCTGCGAACGCCCTCAACTACGTCTTGTTTATAGTAAAGGCGAGCCTCTCCCATCTGATTGGTGACTGGCCCCCACACCACTCTCACTCCAAACTGAAGAACTGTTTTGGTCCTCAGGGCAATTCTTGAAAATTTCTAGGGCCAAATGACAGCACTCAAGATGCAAGATACTTCTTGTGACTTTCGGGGGAGATTTAACTAGTAATTGTTTAAAAAAATGAAGAACCAACAAATGTTTATCTCTAACTCATCTTTGGTAGCTGATGGTATGATATTTAGCAGGTTGCTGTTTTGTATTTCTGTATGTGAAATGCCGCGGCGTTGTGCTCACGGCAGGCATCATGCCCCTCTGCACCCTGTAGAGCAGCTGGTTCAGACCCTTTTTTTAAAAACAATTATGTTATTGGAGTACAGTTGATATCCAGTGTTGCGTTAATTTCTGCTGTACTGCAAAGTGATTCAGTTATACTTATATATAATATTTGCACATTATTTTTCATGTTTTTTCCACGATGGCTTGTTGCAGTATGTTGAGTATGGTTCTCTATGCTATGCAGTAGGACCTTCTTGTTTATGTGTGGTAATTTGCGTCTGCTAATCCCAAACTCCTCATCCATCCCCCACCCCTTGGCAACCACAAGTCTGTTCGCTATCATACTGATTTTTATAAAGTCAACTAGGAAAGGATCAGTGGCACCCCACTCCACTACTCTTGCCTGGAAAATCCCATGGATGGAGGAGCCTGGTGGGCTGCAGTCCATGGGGTCCCTAAGAGTCAGACATGACTGAGCAACTTCACTTTCACGTTTCACTTTCACGCACTGGAGAAGGAAATGACAGCCCGTTCCAGTGTTCTTGCCTGGAGAATCCCAGGGACGGCGGAGCCTGGTGGGCTGCCATCTATGGGGTCACACAGAATCAGACACGAACTGAAGCAACTTAGCAGCAGCACCAGCAGGAAAGGATTGGTAAAACTTTAGAATCTTTGATGCTTGTAAATAAAAGTAAGGAAATTCAGAATTTATAATAATTAAGATGGGGCTTGTCTAAACACCTGTCTCTTGTGAGTAAGGAATAGAGGGGCTTACTCAGGAAATGGTTAGTATAAAGAAGGCTGAAGGTAGACTGATTACCTACTTACTACAGTCCTGCCTTCAGGAGGCTCCCCTGAACAATTTCTGTGTGAAAAACTGTCTTAGACATGACAACTGCGTTTATTTTAATAGGCTAATGATGTTTAGGTTGTTTTGCTTATTCCATTATTGGCAGTTACTCTCTTTTTGCATTAAAATCATGTTTCTCAAAACTATTTGTGTAAAATTATGTCAATAGAACTTTTATTAGGAGAACCTAAAATATAATATATGCCTTTCCTTCATGGAAAATGAGTTTAGATAGTATAAATAGATCATGCATAATAACCCTTGTGTACAAAGACAGGCATATGTCAAAAAAATATGAGACAGATTAACAACATAGACCAGGAGTCTTTGATGAGATAAATATAAGGCGTATAACCCTGGTTCTCTGGGAATTTTTGCATTCTGAAAGTGTGTCTCATGAACTTTTATGCAGGTTCTTGGGTGGGATACCATGTTGACATATTATTTCCGAGTGCTGTATTTAAGAATAGAAATTCCATTAAAATATGAAATGTTTTAGAAGAAAAATCAGTGTGGTTTTTTAAAATGTTGCAAAATATAAAGAAAAGTAATGTTCCTTAAAACAGTTTGCAAAGTGTGGAATTAAAGAAAGAATTCTATTAGTCAGCACTTAATTTGCTAGTGTCAATTGTAGTTATTAAATGTATTTGAAAGTAATAAAATTGCACTGTATGAAAATATTTTACAGTGAAACATTTTGTGCTATCTACAAGCCCTCATTCTCATAATCATTTTTAAAAAGATGCCCGTTTCGCAGAACTTCATTTTATACAGTGCCTTTGTGCCTAAAATGTTGCCTCAACAGTAGGTGGTTTCTGTGTAGCTTCATTGGGCTAGTGTGGGTGGGGGTGGCTGGGTTCTGACCTCAGTGAACACTGGAACCCACGGAGGGGAAGGAGAGCTGTGTCCCATAGCCTGCAGAGTGCTGCTGGCAGCCGGAGTGCTGACCGTGCTTGGGGAGCTGGGGAGGATGGGGTCGCGAGGACCAGGCCTGCTGATTTTCTGGGTCGGGGCTTTGCAGGGCTTCCAGCAGCTGCCGAGTGGCTGTCCACGCGCGGCCGTGACTCTTTCGGGCCCCACGCAGGAAGTAAGGGCTGGTGGATGTGGAGCCCCAGCTCGCCCCTTCAGAGTGACTCGGCGCTCCAGCACGCTGCCTTGGTGACTGTAGCGCCTCGGCAGGTGCGTGATCTATGAGGGAGGGTTTCCGGGGCAGAGTGCCTTGGCCCCTGTGTTTTGATAGGGTAGTATGTAATTAAGTATTCTTTGTGTTCACTTCATGAGGGCGTTTATTTCCTTGGATGGACAAGTAGAAGCACAAAGACAGTACCTTGGAAGAGCTTCAGGCATGATAAACTCTAGGTTAGGGAAATCATGGAGAGGTCATTAGCAATTGGTTTGTGGCTTGTTTGATAGGGTTACATGTGTAACTGTGGCCACCGCTGTAGTTCACACTCTTTCTGGCCTGAGCGGTGCACTTCTTAAGGGGTAAGTGGTCACTTGGGTGACTTGTCATTCAGTCAAACCAAAATGCTTCCCTGTTAAGAGCCTGAGATCTGACTCAATAGGAGGGTTTTTCTGGATAGTTCAACAGCAGCTAACTGCCTTGGGCTGTGGCGGTTACGGTGACACACCTGCTAGGAATACGGACTCTCTTTTACCAAATCACTGTTCCTATATTTAGCTTTAATGCAGTGGCTCTTAACTGCAGATGTGTGAGAACTGCCTGGTGAGCCTTTCACAAAATGATCAAAGGCAGATCTATGCACTCTCTCTCTGGGTGATCCCATTTGTCGCCACTGCTTTAAGTTCACTTTGGTACTGACCACTCAGGTTCACGCCTTCTCCTGCCGTTCAGAGTGCCTGTCTGTGTGACGCCACCCTTGAGCTGTCTGATGGCCCCTTCTGTTCCTCCCCAGCATGTCCTGATTTCTTAGGCTGCCGCCCCCACCCTCTCAGTTCCCCAGCTGCCTCAGCAAAAAATAAGGGGCCGTTTTTCTCGCTTTCCTGGTGCCCGCCTCCCCCCGGCTCATCTGTCCTGGCAGATGTGCTCACATTCTTCCACCTAGGCCTCCTTGGCCCTGGTTACCCTGGCATTACCCGGCAAACCACAGTCACCTCTTACTCCACTGCTTCCCCACAGTTCCAGAGGAGCTTTAAGTGCATTTTGTTCTTTGATCCCAAAGCGTCCACACTGATGGTATGGATATTTCTTTCCTGGGAAAAGATTTTTAACCATGTCTTTTCCCGCCTCCTTTATGTAAAGATAATATATAGTCTTGTTAGATTACAGCACCCCTGGGAAAGCAGCTTACAAAGTCACATGGTCTCACCTTCCTTGCCCCATGGTACAGGCTCTCAGCTCTTTACGCTCCCAGCCCTCTGCCTCTCCTATGCGCATTTGGACAGACGTCCTTACACTGCCTGCAACGGTACGGACGCTTGCTGAGCTGCGTATAGGTCAGCTCTCTGACAGCTGCATTGTTGTTGTTGTTCAGTCACTCAGTCGTGTCCGACTCTGTGACCCCATGGACTGCAGCACGCCAGGCTTCCCCGTCCTTCACTAACTCCTGGAGCTTGCTCAAACCCATGTCCATCGAGTCAATGATGCCATCCAACCATCTCATCCTCTGTCGTCCCCTTCTCCTCCCGCCTTCAATCTTTCCCAGCATCAGGATCTTTTCACAAATGAGTCAGCTCTTCGCATCAGGTGACCAAAGTATTGGAGTTTCAGCTTCAACATCAGTCCTTCCAATGAACACCCAGGACTGATCTCCTTTAGGATGGACTGGTTGGATCTCCTTGCAGTCCAAGGGACTCTCAAGAGTCTTCTCCAGCATCCCAGTTCAAAAGCATCAATTCTTTGGTGCTCAGCCTTCTTTATAGTCCAACTCTCATATCTGTACATGACTACTGTAAAAACCATAGCTTTGCCTATACAAAAGCTTTGAGTAGACTGACTTTTGTAGGCAAAGTAATGCCTCTGCTTTTTAATTTGCTGTCTAGGTTTGTCATAGCTTTTCTTCCAAGGAGAAAATGTCTTAATTTCATGGCTGCGGTCACCATCTGCAGTGATTTTGGAGCCCAAGAAAATAAAGTCTGCACTGTTTCCATTTGGTTCCCCATCTATTTGCCATGAAGTGATGCCATGATCATCTTTTTTTGAATGTTGAGTTTTAAGGCAGCTTTTTCACTCTCCTTTTTCACTTTCATCAAGAGGCTCTTTAATTCCTCTTCACTTTCTGCCATAAAGGTGGTGTCATCTGCATATCTGAGCTTATTGGTTTTTTTCCCCGGCAATCTTGATTCCAGCTTGTGCTTCATCCAGCCTGGCATTTCGCATGATGTAGTCTGCATATAAGTTAAATGAGCAGAGTGATAATATACAGCCTTGATGCAGTCCTTTTCTAATTTTTAACCAGTCTGTTGTTCCATGTCCAGTTCTAACGGTTGCTTCTTGACCTGCATACTGTTTTCTCAGCAGGCAGGTATGGATCTGGTATTCCCATCTCTTTTAGAATTTGCCACATTTTTTTGTGTTCCTCACAGTCAAGGGCTTTAGTGTAGTCAATGAAGGTGTATTAGTTTCCTAATAAATCACAACAAACAGTGGCTTATACAAGAAAAAATGTATTATCCTATAGTTCTGCAGGTCAGAAGTTTGAAATAGGTCTTACTTGATTAAAATTAAGATGTTGGCAGCAGTGCCTCTTTCTGGAGGCTTTACGAAAGAATCTATTTCCTCACCTCCTTCAGCCTCTGGAGTCTGTGAGTGTTCATTGCTGTAAGGTCCCCTTCCAACTCAGCATCACTCAGACTTCCTGTTCTGTCTCCGTGTCGCCTCTGATTCTGACCTGTCTGTCACCTTCTTTTCCATTTTATGTGATTATGTTTGGACTTCCTGAATATTCTAGGACAGTCTCTCCATCTCAAAAATCTTAAGTTAATCACATCAGCAAAATCTTTTTTGCCATGTAAAGTAAGAGATTCACAGATTTCAGGAATTAGGACATGGACATCTTTGGGAGGCCATTCCGCCTACCACACCAGGTGCAATTTAACCTGATTTGTGTATGAAAGCTAACTTAA